>NW_027491674.1:0-600000 GCF_021521415.1 Bidens hawaiensis
ACCATGGAAGTCTACATAGATGACATGGTGGTGAAGTCAAAGAGAGCTAAGGATCACCTCAGGGATCTTGAAGAAGCATTCAATATCCTTGACCAGTATAACATGAAAGTGAATCTGTCAAAATGCCACTTTGGTGTTAAGGCTGGAAAGTTTCTGGGATACATGGTGATTAAAGGAGGAATTGAAGCAAGCCCAGAGCAGATTGAAGCCATCATCAACCTGAAATCGCCTACCAATGCCAAGGACGTACAAAGGCTCACGGGAAGAATAGCCGCTCTCAACAGGTTTCATCTCAAGATCCTCCGAGAAGTGCAAAGATTTCTATGACAGTCTTAGAAAGAATAAGAAATTTGAGTGGACGGAAAAGCATGAGGCTGCGCTTAAAGCCTTGAAGGATTACTTATCCTCAGCTCCAGCTCTGGTTTTGGATAAATATCTGCTAAGGATCAAGTATCCAAATCTGTTAAGTGAGGTAATGTGCTAACTTGATAATGACAAGTGTGTAATCAAAATATTAGTGAACACAAAGGTTTGATCTCGAGAGAAAAATCCCTTAATCAAGATAGTTTTACTTCGGTCAAAACTTATCAAGGCAATCCTTGGTAAAATAATTACGGTCAAAGATTAATAAGATAATCTTTAGTCGAATTACTTTAGTCAATGATCAACAACGTAACCTTTGGTCGATGAGTATACAGATTATCGTGATCTCCGGCATAAAAAACCCCCGGACGGTGAAAACTATCACCGTCGATTATATTGATAAACAAAAGGTGGTTACAGATGCGGTGGAGTTTATGATCGAGATTACAAAGTAAGCTAGTGTAGAGAGAATGCTTGTTTCAGCTCTCGTGTGTGTGATATTACATGTGTTTTTCTACTCGATCATAGCTCATTTAAATAAGATAATAACAATAACAATATCTCCTAATTATCCGGAAGTCTTCCATTTAGCTGCTCCACGATCTCTGACCTCGTGCCAATAGCCATCCAGCAGCGATATAAGCGGTATACCAAGTCTAAATACCGTTGTTATTTAAACATCAACCTTCTAGAGAATTCATCCATAATCAGCTATGTTGAAGTAGGATCCTGGATCCATGCTCCAGCTAGAGGTCGCTTTATGAAGATAGTTGATACAAATACGTCTTAAAGTTGCCACACCTGTCTAACACATCCACCATACTAAACGCAATCATTAGTAAACAAGTAATACCGAGGATCATCGATCCTTTATATCCTGATACATATTTCAAGGATAGCCAATCCATAAGACAGTTAAGGATAAAGGATCCTCAGTATAAAATTCATGGCCTAACAATTTCCCCCAAAATGGCGGGTGACAGTGGAATACAGCTGTCATTTTGAAATTCAAAATCACTGTGAAAACTGTTAGATGGGACGGTTTTGCCAGAATATTTACCATTTAACCCCTAAGGTTAATTATAACCGTCTATATATGCCGCCATATATATTTGATTATATACACGCCTTCATCCAACGCATCAGGTATCGTTCTTACCTTTCTCTCTTATTTTATTTAATCATGTATGCTGCTTCATCTTCTTCTTCTTCTTCTCCGCCCCCTCTAAACCTTCCGAGCAAACCTCCGACAGCTCCGAGCTAACCGAAATGGAACCACAATGTCTGCTTGCTAACCCATATACTGAAATCTGCAAGCTTACGAATCCCGAGGTCAATGACTTTCGTACACTGTTTCCACCGAAAACCCTTTTTCGACCCTACGAATCCAGCATTAGATGTGATGTTTACTCCAATGTTTGGGTTTGCTTCCTGGCGACTCCCTTTCTTATTGGCTATAAATACCCTTTTTTGCCTTTTACCCAAAGTTTTTTCGATTCTACCGGCATATCTTACATACAAGCTATGCCGATGATTTAGAGGGTTCTTAGCACTATCGAAAGAATCATTGAGGAGGAAAAAAATCGATTTCGGCCTTCCGGAGTTATCATATTTGTATACCCTTACTACCTTCGGTTCTGCTCGTTTCATCTTCAAATCCAAGCCCCGACAGCCACATCCGATCTCGAAAGCCACGCTAAATGACTCTGTGTGGAAGAATCAGTTTTTCTTCGTAAAACGTGATTCAATACCAGGGGGAACTGATCTTCCTTCAACGTGGGTCACGAAGGGTAGGATCCCGGATCCTTAAGAAGTAGCAGGATCCTTTATTCTTCAATCTGTACTCTTATGCTGTTTTTGTTGTCTGCAGTTGAGAAACTTCGCTTCATTGAGCAAGTTACCTAGAACAGAAGAGAAAGCAAAACGGTTCCAGGAGCTGGATACCGCAGTTAGAAACTTTTCAAGCTCGATTTGTCGAAGATTTTTGTGATATCTCCTCAAGTTCAATCATGTCAAGTAAGTTAATAATTTTAAAATATTTTGAATAAAGTAGAAGGCTTATCTGTCAATTTTTCTTCTATAGGAACCAAGAAATTAGGAAAGTTTGCTCTTAAGTTCCCCCCTGGATGATATCGATTGTATGGTCACCTCTCCTGCTGTCAAGAAGGAAGCTTCCAAGGCTGGAACTAGCTCTGAACCCAAGACTTGCCACGACCAGGGCCAAATCCGCAGCTTCCAAGAGGAAAAGATCCTCTGATCCTGAGACCCATTGTGACATTGCCTGTTCTGTAAGTATACTGTATCCTTCTAATATTTTAGGATCCAATATTGTTCCGATTCTAATATGAAACTTGATGATAGGCTGTGACCGCTATCAGGGATTATTAAGAAAAGATCATCCATTAGATGAGCGAGAAAATGTCCGGCTTAGGAAAAGTTATGGTTGCTAAGGATAAAGCTATGACCCAACTTTCCAAGGAGAAGAAGCAATTGGAGGATCAGCTATCCTTAGCCGAAGCCCAACGTCAAGAGGCAGTGGAGCAGGCAACTGATGAAGCCAAGGTGTGGGCTGCTAGGTCGATATTCCAGGAACGGATCAAGAAGGCGACTAAGGCCGGTGATCCTTCTTTTGACAAGTCGGCATGGGATGTGAAGAAATGGAAGGCTGCTCTTGATGACCATGGTGGTGAGGATGACGAGGAAATGGTTGAGAACACCGAGGCTGGGACTAGTGGCGTTAAAGATGCAGTTGAAGCTGGCAAGGAGGGAGGTGATGCTGCGGTTGGAGATGCAGCTTAAGTGGGCAATGAAGGATATTAAAGACAAGGCCCGAGCCCATTTTTTATTTTGTGTTGATGATTTTCTGAACAATTTCTATGGTCTATAATAAACAATAGTATTTAGGATAAAGGATCCATGATCCTTAAGACAATCGGCGGGGGTGACAAAGGTGGATGGATCCTCTGTTTGTGGGGATGAAACCCATGTTGACCCTGTTTTTTAATTTCCCTACACTTTATGAACTATTAGTAACTTTCACTTAACCCGGATGGATGGTCCATCTTTTCGTATGGTGAAGTCCGGGTTAGGAATTTTGGATAAGTCCTCGGGGCTTATTTTAATTAATATATAAATCTTCTGACTTTTTACTTGTTATTTATGTTCAATAATTTTATTAGATATAATCTAAACATTGTTGATAGTTTTGCAAAATAATCTTAAGTAAAAGATTTTTAGAATAAAAGATCCTTATTACGATTGCTTAGGATAGAATATCTAAGGATAGAGTATCCTTAAAATAGGGTAAAAGTATTTAGGATATAGTATACTTAAAATAAGGTAAAATATCTTTAGTAGTAAAACAACTTTAAAGGAATAACCTTCTAAACTGAAATATTCAAAATTATTGCAACAAATATGATACATAAATTAATAGAGATTATACCAGAGGGTCTAGATAGACCTAAGTTACCAGAAGATCCTTGAAGGAATAGCTTTAGGATCCAGGATCCTTAGATTTTTGATCTTCCCAAAGAACTTAGTAAGTCTGTTGCAAATAATTCATAAGATTAACTGGGATCAAACCCATTAAGCTGGGGACAAGCCCGTGCAACTGGGGACAAGCCCGTGTAATCTGGGGACAAGCCCGTGTAATCTGGGGACAAGCCCGGTGTAATCTGGGGACAAGCCCGTGCAACTGGTGTTAAACTGGGGTCAAGCCCAAACTGAGGACTGGCCCAAAGATACGGATGTTAACTGGCGACATGGCCCTTGAGAAGAGGTGAAAACCCCTTAAACCTTAGGATATGGTACGTCTACCATTATTCGTAGGATCCTCCATATAGCCGGAGATAACGAAATTGCAGCCACTAAGCGTGTACTGGTCCCGCTACCCCGAACTATATGTCGGATACCGTGCGCAACTGGCGATCGTGAGAAAGGTGAAAACCTTTAAACCTTAGGGGATATGACCATCGGGGTCATATCCAATCGTGGTCAAGGCCAAGGGAAATAGTAAAGTACCTTATATGTAAAGGAGATGTGGCCAACCTCTTAGACTTTGAACCTCTTATTAAAATCTGCATTGTTACTTAAAAACTTGGAAAAGATAAATGTTAAGAATATGTTATCCTTAGAATAACAAGAATTAAAAATAGATAAGTAATCAGATAGATATTACCGATTTTAGGATCCTTGATCCTTTAAGGATAATATATCCTCTCAGGATATTGGATCCTGATTAGAAAAAATACTTCTTTAGGCGGATAGCATTCCATGCTCTTGGTAGTCTATTGCCTTCAATTGTGAGCAAATGGTATGCCCCCTTTCCTGCTTCTGACTCAATCTGATAAGTTCCTTCCCATTTGGGCGCTAGCTTCCCATCAGCCGGATTTGTTGTGTTTTGGAAGGCTTTCCTTAACACTAAATCTCCTTCTTGAAATCTTCTGATTCTGATATTTTTGTTGTATGCCCCAGCTACCCTTTGTTGATAAGCTGCCATTCTGATCTTTGCTAGGTCTCTGAGTTCTTCTATAGTATCCAAGTCTTCAAGAAGGATTTCCTCATTGGCTTGAGGATCACGGACGCTCGTTCTTGCAGTAGGAACCACCATTTCTATGGGAATTACTGCTTCGGATCCAAACACCAATGAAAAGGGTGTTTGACCTGTTGCATTCTTTGGAGTTGTCCTATCTGCCCAAAGAACATAAGGAAGTTCTTCAGCCCATTTTCCCTTCTTGGATCTTAGCTTCTTCTTTAGATTGTTGATGATGATCTTGTTGCTAGACTCTGCTTGACCATTGGCTTGAGGATGAACCAGAGTGGAAGTAATCATTTTGATGCCCCAACTGTCACAAAAGTTAGTGGTTCTATTCCCGATAAACTGGGAACCGTTGTCGCAAACAATTTCAGTAGGAATACCAAATCTAGTTATAATATTTCGTTTAATAAAAGATATTACTTCCCTTTCTCGGACTTGTGCAAATGCTTCTGCCTCAATCCATTTGGAGAAGTAGTCAGTCATAGCAAGCATAAAGACTTTTCCACTGGGTGCTTTTGGTAGCTTGCCTACAATATCCATATCCCATTTCATGAAAGGCCATGAGGAGGATATAGGATATAAAGGCTCCGCTGGTTGATGAAGGATGTTTGCATGTCTTTGACAAGCATCACATTTCCTTGAATACTCCACTGCATCCTTCTTCATTGTTGGCTAGAAGTATCCAGTTCTAAGTATTCTAGAAAATAATGCCCTTCCACCTGTGTGATTGCCGCAATCTCCTTCATGAAAATCCTTGAGTACTTCTTTGATCTCAGGATCCTCAATGCACCTCAAGTATGGACCTGCAAGAGATTTTCTAGATAGTATATCATCTAATAAAATGTACTGTGATACCTTGAGTTTGAAGGATCTGGGATTCTCTGTTGTTGGAATTTTTCCTCTTTGGATGTACTTTTTGATCGGGAGGATCCAGGATCCTTGATTGTCCGAGGATAATGGATCCCAAAGTACAATCTTCTTATCACTTGTTATTTCCCCAACTTCTTGCTCTCCTATTGCTGGTGAGAGTATGTGAATAATTGGGATCTTCGTATCTTCTGGAATTTTTAAAGATGAGGCTAAATTTGCCAAAGCATCTGCCCCGACATTTTCTTCTCTTGGTACCTGTATAATGCTAAATAATTCGAAGGATTTTGCTAATTCCTTAACAACGTCTAGGTATCTGATTAGTTTTTCTCCTTTAACAACATATGAGCCATTAAAGTAGTTAGCAATCAATAATGAATCTATATATACTTGAAGATACCTGATCCTCATTCACTTAGCTAGTTGCAAACCTGCGATCAAAGCCTCATATTCGGCTTCGTTGTTTGTTGCTTGAAACTCACAGGCTATAGACTGGGGTAATTTATCCCCCTGTGGCGATTTCAGTAGGATCTCTAATCCTGTTCCTCTTACGTTGGATTCTCCATCTGTGAAGAGTATCCAAGGATCCTTGGTCTTTTCCAGTTGTTGGACTTCCAAGTCAGCTTCTTTTTATAGATCGCTAGTGAAATCAGCCACAAAGTCCGCTAGTGCTTGAGACTTGATTGCTGTTCTTGGCTCATACTGGATATGATATGCACTTAACTTCACTGCCCATTTGGGCATTCTACCTGATAACTCTGGTTTTCTAAGAACATTCTTCACAGGATAATTAGTTCTCAAAATAATAGGATGGGTTTCAAAATAATGTCTTAATTTAGTGGATGTCATAATGAGTGCAAGAATTAACTTTTCTAAATGAGAATACCTAGCTTCTGCATCTAGAAGACTTTTACTTACATAGTAAACGAGATACTGTTCACCTCCATGATCTTTCACCAAGACGACACTTACTGCGTTTCCTGAGACGGCTAAATATAGGTATAAGGATTCTCCATCCATAGGCTTCATTAGGGCTGGAGCTGAGGATAAGTAATCCTTCAAGGCTGTAGGCGCAGCCTCATGCCTTTCCGTCCATTCAAACTTTTTATTCTTCCTAAGAATGTCGTAGAAGTCCTTGCACTTCTCGGAGGATCTTGAGATGAACCTAGTGAGGGCAACTATTCTTCCTGTGAGTCTTTGGACATCCTTTGTGTTTGCAGGAGATTTCAAATTGAGGATGACTTCAATCTGCTCGGGGCTTGCTTCAATTCCTCTCTTCGTCACCATATATCCCAGAAATTTTCCAGCCTTAACACCAAAGTGGCATTTTGACGGATTCAATTTCATGTTATATTGGTCGAGGATGTTCAATGCTTCCTCGAGGTCTCTAAGGTGATCTTCTGCTTTCTTTGATTTTACCACCATATCATCTATATAGACCTCCATAGTCTTACCGAATTGATCCTTGAACATCATGTTGACTAATATTTGGTATGTCGCCCCTGCATTTCTTAGTCCAAACGGCATAGCAGTGTAACAGTATATGCCGGTAGGAGTCATGAATGCTGTATCCTCTTGATCAGATGGTTCCATCTGAATTTGTTGAAATCCAAAGGAAGCATCCATAAAGGTAAGCATTTCATGTCCTGCCGTTGCATCCACCATGGAATCTATATGTGGTAATAGGAAAGGATCCTTGGGGCATGCCTTGTTTAAATCATTAAAATCGACACACAGCCTCCACTTTCCATTCTTTTTTGAAACAACTACCACATAAGCTAGCCATCGAGGATAGTGAACTTCTCTGATCATACCGGCCTTAAGAAATTTTTCAACTTCTTCTTGTATGATCTTGTTCCTCTCGGGAGAGAATTTCCTTCGCTTCTGATGGACGGGTTTAACAGATAGATCAAGGCCGAGTTTATGAGTGATTACCTCTTTTGAAATACCTGTCATATCCGAGTGCT
This sequence comes from Bidens hawaiensis, assembly GCF_021521415.1. NCBI lineage: Eukaryota > Viridiplantae > Streptophyta > Magnoliopsida > Asterales > Asteraceae > Bidens > Bidens hawaiensis. The sequence goes on from NW_027491674.1 coordinate 7,738, forward strand.
TGAAGGCAAAGGTAGATCTTCTTCTCCCTAAGAAGGATATTATATCCTCCTCAATCTTACTGGGGATACTGGATCCTAGGAACACCTTTATTTCTGGATCCTCGGGGTCGAATGATACTTCTTTAAGGTCTTTCTCCCGCGCTTCCAGCACGTCCCTAGGATGTTGTTGTAGTTGCTATGCTATGGTTGGCTTGGCTGTTGGCTTCATTGATGATGAATAATAATTCTTGGCCTCTGCTTGGTCACCTACTATCTTTACAACTCCCCAAGGAGTAGGTAACTTGATGCACTGGTGATAAGTTGAGGCTACAGCCTTCATTCCATGGAGCCACGACCTACCTAAAATAACATTGCAACAGGAAAGGTTATCTATAACACAAAATTTTTGGTATGAATTTAAACCTTCGATATAAATTGGGAGGTTGATGTCCCCCAGTGTCTTCTTGGTTTCGCCACTGAAACCAACTAGCACCGAATTTCTAGGAATGATTTCTGAATCCGGGATGTTCATTTTCTTTAGGACATCAAGTTGGATAATGTTGACCGAGCTGCCGCCGTCTACTAGGATCCTGCGTACATACTGGTTAGAGATAAATAAAGTAATAATCAAACCGTCGTGATGAGGATCCTGAATGTTCATTTTGTCTTCCTCATCGAAGAAGATTCTCTTGTCTGTTGTTAAGGTGGTTGACACTATTGGTTGATCTCCGTTATCCATCTTTATCTCTTTAGCGAGTCTTTTTACTGTAGAGAAAGAAGTTCCACATATATCAGAACCTCCTGAGATGAAATTTATCATTCGCACGTTCAGCTTGTCCTGGTGAGGATCCTGGATCCCTGAATTGAAGAAGATTCTCTGATCGGTCACTCGAGTAGTGGCAATGAGCGGCCTTCTCTCGTCGTCTAGTTCAAATTCTACTACGGGATCTTCTCTTATGGCACAAGAATCTTGAAATAATTCATAGTCTCTGGAGACAAAGTTGATCACATGAGCATCTGGCGGTGGCGGTGTTGCTTTCTGTGGAAGGTCTTCTGGATCTTGGATCTTGGATTTCTTCCTTCCCAAGAGTTCTTTAAAGTGACCCTTGCTCAGGAGGTAACCAATTTCCCTCCTTAAGACGATGTATTCGTCTGTTGCGTGGCCAAAATCTTCGTGGAAAGCGCACCACTTAGACTTGTCCTTGAAGCGACAACCTTCTCATTTTTTCGGGGCCACCTTGCTTTTTCTCCCAGATCCTTCATGGCACAGATCAAGCCATGAGTATCCACAGAGAAACAATAATCGGAGATGCAAGGATAGTCTTCATCGTCATCTCCTTCTTCAACTGCCCGCACGTTCTGATTATTGGGCTTAACGTACGGCTTTGAATTGTTGTTCCTATTCCAGGATCCTTTATTCTTCTCGGAAGTTTCTTGTTTCATATGTCCTCCAAGACGATCCTGGATCCTTTTGTCTTCTTCCAATCGGATGTATCATAACGCCCTGTTTCTGACTTCGTCTAATGTCCTGCATGGAGTCATCACTAAATCATCATAAAAGGGGGAGCTCTTCTGAATTCCCATCTTGAATGCTTCAACAGTAGTAGTCATGTCAAGATTTGGGATTTCTAGAGCTTCCTTGCCGAATCTGGTGACGAAATCCCTAAGGGATTCATCACTAGGTTGGACAACACAATATAAATCACTGGTTAACCCCTCTAATTTCCGACTACAGGAGAATTGAGTGTTAAACAAGTTAACTAAGTGAGAGAAAGAAGTAATTGTAAAGGGAGGAAGAGTTAGAAGCCATTTTAGAGCGGCTTCCGTTAGTGTGGATCCAAAGCCCTTGCATAGGCAAGCTTCTTTGAGTCTCTCCGGAACAGGATTGATCTCCATCATTTCCCTATACTGTGCTACATGTTCTTCAGGATCAGTGCTCCCGTCGTAAGTCTTCATATTCGGAGTTTGGAACCGCTTCGAGATTTCAGCATCACTGATAGGCGGAGCGAATCTGGATACTCTATGGCTTCCCTCAGGTATCTCAGGAATTGGAATTATGACCCTTGAGCTTCTGCAGCTCCTTGGCCATAGCTTGGTTGATACCTGCATCCTGCATGGAACCACGGTTAGCATCTAAGGATAAAGGATCGTACAAGTTACCTCTTTGCTGAATGAAGGTTGGCATCTCGGATGAGTAGATGGGATAGGAGGAGTCTGCAATAAGAGTTGGTCCTCCAGAGGCTATAGTCTGCATGGGTATTATGTCCCCTTCATGGACTTCAGAGGATCGTTGATGTTGGACGTCTGAGGATCCTTGATTCAGAAAGAAGGATCCTTGATTCGGGATGAAGGATCCTTGAGGTTGGGTACCATAGGATCTTTGTGGAAGGATGACCGATCCTTACCGATAATATGAGGATCCTTGATTCTGCTGACCCATGGATCCCTGTTGAAGGATAGATGATCCTGGCTGAAATAGCGAGGATCCTTGAGTCTGTTGACCCATGGACCCCTGTTGAAGGATAAATGATCCATGCTGAAATAGCGAGGATCCTTGAGTCTGGTGACCCATGGACCCATGTTGAAGGATAGATGATCCTTGAGAGAACTGAGCCATGGATTCTGGACTGGTGAAATCCAGCACCCTTGGCATCAGGGGTGGGGGGTGAGATCCTCTGCTGGCCTCTTGTTCTTCTTGAGATCCTCTATCTCACGGAGGATCCTCTGATTAGTCTGGTTCTGCTGCTCCATGTATGCTTTAACATGCGAAAACATAGATGAAACATCACTGTTAGTATTAACCACCAGGGCAGCAGCAGCGGTCTTTGAGCTGTGGAAGACTGGTAGTTGCGTCTTGCTCCCAGCAGCAGTAGGCCGTTACGTTCCCTTGATTGGTGGAGGCATCGGTGGCAAAGTCCTTGATGAGAGAGGAACCGTAGCCGGCATGGTTGATGAAGCAGAGGTTGATTGAGAGGCCATTGATAGTGATATGGGTATGAAAAAGTTGAGAATGATAAGAATAATATGGATTATAGCACCAATTGCCCCACGGTGGGCGCCAAATTGTTTTGGATAAAAATCTGCTAAGGATCAAGTATCCAAATCTGTTAAGTGAGGTAAGGTGCTAACTTGATAATGACAAGTGTGTAATCGAAATATTAGTGAACACAAAGGTTTGATCTCGACGGAAAAAGCCCTTAATCAAGATAGTCTTACTTCGGTCAAAACTTATCAAGGCAATCCTAGGTAAAATAATTTCGGTCAAGGATTAATAAGATAATCTTTGGTCGAATTACTTTATTTCATGATCAACAAGGTAACATTTCGTCGATGAGTATATGATTATCGTGATCTCCAGCACAAAAAACCCCGGACGGTGAAAACTATCACCGTCGATTATATTGATAAACAAAAGGTGGTTACAGATGCGGCGGAGTTTATGATCGAGATTACAAAGTACGCTAGTGTAGAGAGAATGCTTGTTTCAGCCATCGTGTGTGTGATATTACATGTGTTTTTATACTCGATCATAGCTCATTTAAATAAGATAATAACAATAACAATATCTCCTAATTATCCGGAAGTCTTCCATTTAGCCGCTCCACGATCTTTGACCACGTGCCAATAGCCATCCAGCAGCGATATAAGCGGTAGACCAAGTCTAAATACCGTTGTTGTTATTTAAACATCAACCTTCTTGAGTATTCATCAATAATCAGCTATGTTGAAGTAGGATCCTGGATCCATGCTCCAGCTAGAGGTCGCTCTATGAAGATAGTTGATACAAATACGTCTTAAAGTTGCCACACCTGTCTAACACATCACCATACTAAACGCAATCATTAGTAAACAAGTAGTACCGAGGATCATCGATCCTTTATATCCTGATACATATTTCAAGGATAACCTATCCATAAGACAGTTAAGGATAAAGGATCCTCAGTATAAAATTCATGGCCTAGCAGCTCCGATGAAGCCTGTGGATGAAGAATCCTTATATTTATATCTAGCAGTTTCGGGTAATGCAGTAAGTGCCGTCCTCGTCAAGGATCATGAAGGTGAACAACACCCCGTTTATTATGTAAGTAAGAGTCTTTTAGACGCAGAAGACAGGTATTCTCATTTAGAAAAGTTAATTCTTGCACTCTTTATGGCTTCTACGATTAAGACATTATTTTGAGACTCATACTATTATTTTGAGAACTAACTATCCTGTTAAGAATGTTCTTAGAAAGCCAGAATTGTCAGGTAGGATGGCTAAGCGGGCTGTGAAGCTGAGTTCATATGACATTCAATATGAGCCTAGAACAACTATCAAATCGCAGGCACTAGCAGACTTTGTGGCTGATTTCAGCAGTGACATGCAAAAGAAAGCTGATTTAGAAGTATAGCAATTAGAAGAAACCAAGGATCCTTGGATCCTCTTCACAGATGGAGCATCCAACGTAAGAGGAACAGGATTGGGCATACTACTGAAATCGCCACAGGGGGACATAATACCCTAGTCCATTGCATGTGCATTTCAAGCCACCAACAATGAGGCAGGGTATGAAGCACTCATCGCAGGTTTACTTTTAGCCAAACAAATGAGGATCAGGTATCTTCAAGTTTATATGGATTCTTTACTTATAACTAACCACTTTAACGGCTCATATACCGTAAAAGGTGAGAATATGATCAAATATTTAGAAATTGTGAAGGAATTAGCAAAATCCTTCGAATTGTTTAATATAGTATAGGTACCAAGGGAAGAAAATGCTGGGGCAGATGCTTTAGCAAATTTTGCCTCATCCTTGAAAGTTCCAGAAGATACGAAGATCCCAATCATCCATATACTCTCGCCAGCGATTGGAGAGCAGGAAGTCGAGGAGATAACAAATGACAAACAAATTGTACTTTGGGATCCATTATCCTCAGCTAGGCAAGGATCCTGGATCCTTCCAATTAAGAAGTATATTCAAATAGGAGAAATTCCAGCTACGGAGAATCCCAAATCTTTCAAACTCAAGATATCACAATATATTTTATTAGATGATATGCTATACAGAAAATCTCTTGCAGGTCCATACTTGAGGTGCATCGAGGATCCTGAAATCCAAGAGGTGCTCAAAGACTTTCATGAAGGTGATTGTGGTAATCACACTGGAGGTAGAGCTTTGTTTTCTAGAATTCCGAGAACAGGATATTCTGGCCAACAATGAAGAGAGACGCCATGGAGTATTCAAAGAAGTGTGATGCTTGTCAAAGGCATACAAACATCCTTCATCAACCAGCAGAACCTATGTATCCTATATCCTCATCATGGCCTTTCATGAAGTGGGGCATGGATATCGTGGGTAAACTGCCCATGGCACCAGGAGGAAAAGTTTTCATGCTTGCAATGACTGATTACTTTTCAAAATGGATAGAAGCAGAAGCTTTTGTTCAAGTACGCGAAAAAGAGGTGATATCTTTCATTAAAAGAAATATTATTACCAGATTTGGTATCCCTTCAGAAATTATTTGTTACAATGGTTCCCAGTTTATCGGGAAAAGAACCACTAACTTTTGTGACAGCTGGGGCATCAAGATGATTACCTTTAATCCAGTGAATCCTCAAGCTAATAGCCAAGCAGAGTCAAGCAACAAGATCATCATCAACAATTTGAAAAAGAAGCTAGGATCCAAAAAAGGAAAGTAGGCTGAAGAGCTACCTTATGTTCTTTGGGCTGACAGGACAACACCCAAGAATGCAACAGGCCAAACACCCTTCTCATTGGTGTTTGGATCAGAAGCAGTTATCCCTACAGAAATGGTGATTCCTACAACCATAACAAGCATCCGTGATCCTGAGGCCAATGAAGAAATCCTTCCTGACGACTTAGACACTGTTGAAGAACTCAGAGATCTAGCCAAAATCAGAATGGCGGCATATCAACAAAGGGTAGCTGGGGCATATATAAGGATTAGAAGATTTCAAGAAGGAGATCTAGTATTGAGAAAAGCCTTCTAGAATACAACGAACCCAGCCGATGGAAAGTTAGCTCCTAAATGGGAAGGTCCCTATTTGATTGAATCAGAAGCTGGGAAAGGGGCATATCATTTGCTCACTATGGAAGGCAATAGGTTACCAAGTGCATGGAATGCTATCCACCTCAAGAAATACTTTTTCTGATCAGGATCAAGTATCATTTGAGGATCTAGTATCCTTAAAGGATCAAGGATCCTAAAATTGGTAATATCTATCTGATCATTTATTCATTTTTATCTTTGCTTATTTAAGGATAACGTATTCTTAATACTTGTGTTTTCCAAGTTTTAAGTAACAATGCAGGATGATTGGTAAGATATTCAATGATCAAGAGGTTGGCCACATCTCCTTTATATTTAAGGTACTTTACTATTTTCCTTGGCCTAGCCCATGATTGGATATGACCCTGATGGTCATATCCCCTAAGGTTTAAAGGTTTTCACCTTTCTTATAAATTAGAGTTTCTACACTCTCGCCCGGGGCGCACGCTATCCAACGTATAGTCCGGGGCAGTGGAATCAGTGCACGTTTAGTGGCTGACAATTTCGTTGTCTTCGGCTATATGGAGGATCCTAGGATTTATGATAGACGTACCATACCACCGGTTTATAACGTTTCCACGTTATCTCAAGACAAAGGTTTCTAACATTTTCATGTTAACTAAGTGTTAGGCCATGAATTTTATACTGAGGATCCTTTATCCTTAACTGTCTTATGGATAGGTTATCCTTGAAATATGTATCAGGATATAAAGGATCGGCGATCCTCGGTATTACTTCTTTACTAATGATTGCGTTTAGTATGGTGATGTGTCAGACAGGTGTGGCTGCTTTAAGACGTATTTGTATCAACTATCTTCATAGGGCAACCTCTAGCTGGAGCATGGATCCAGGATCCTACCCCAACATAGCTGATTATGGATGAATTCTCTAGAAGAATGATGTTTAGTTAACAGAAACGGTATTTAGACTTGGTCTATCGCTTATATCGCTGCTGGATGGCTATTGGCACGTGGTCAAAGGTCGTGGAGCGGCTAAGTGGAAGACTTCCGGATAATTAGGAGATATTGTTAATGTTATTATCTTATTTAAACGAGCTATGATCCAGTAGAAAAAAACACATGTAATATCACACACACTGGAGCTGAAACAAACATTCTCTCTACACTAGCATACTTTGTAATCTCGATCATAGACTCCACCACATTTGTAACCACCTTTTGTTTATTAATAGAATCAACGGTGATAGTTTTCACCGTCCGGGGTTTTTTGTGCCGGAGATCACGATAATCATATACTCATCGACGAAAGGTTACCTTGTTGATCATTGACTAAAGTAATTCGACCAAAGATTATATTATTAATCCTTGACCGAAGTTATTTTACCAAGGATTGCCTTGATAAGTTTTGACTGAAGTAAGACTATCTTGGTTAAGGGCTTTTTCCCTCGTAATCAAACCTTTGTGTTCACCAATATTACGATTACACACTTGTCATTATCGATTTAGCACCTTACCTCACTTAACAGATTTGGATACTTGATCCTTTTTAGATATTTATCCAAAACAATTTGACGCCCACCGTGGGGCAATTGGTGCTATAATCCATATTATCCTTATCATTCTCAACTTCTTCATACCCATATCACTATCAATGGCTCTCAACCAACCTCTGCTTCGTCAACCATGCCATCAACGGTTCCTCTCTCATCAAGGACGTTGCCGGCGATGCCTCCACCAATCACGGGAGCACCTCGGCCTACTGCTGCTGGGAGCAAGACGCAACTACCAGTCTTCTAGAGCTCAAAAACCGCTGCTGCTACCCCGGGGGTTAATACTAACAGTGATGTTTCATCTATGTTTTCGCAAGTTAAAGCATATATGGAGCAACAGAACAAGACCAACCAGAGGATCCTCCGTGAGATAGAAGATCTCAAGAAGAACAAGAGGCCAGCAGAGGATCTCACCGCCCTGATGCCAAGGATGCTGGATTTCACCAGTCCAGAATCCATGGCTCAGTTCTCACAAGGATCATTTATCCTTCAACAGGGGTCCATGGGTCAACAGACTCAAGGATCCTCGCTATTTCAGCATGGATAATCTATCCTTCAACATGGTTCCATGGGTCAACAGACTCAAGGATCCTCGCTATTTCAGCCAGGATCATCTATCCTTCAACAGAGGTCCATGGGTTAACAGACTCAAGGATCCTCGCTATTTCAGAAAGGATCATCTATCATTCAACAGGGGTCCATGGGTCAACAGACTCAAGGATCCTCGCTATTTTAGCCAGGATCATCTATCCTTCAACAGGGGTCCATGGGTCAGCAGAATCAAGGATCCTCATATTATCGGCAAGGATCCGTCATCCTTCCACAAGGATCCTATGGTACCCAACATCAAGGATCCTTTATCCCGAATCAATGATCCTTCTTTCCGAATCAAGGATCCTCAGGCGTCCAACATCAACGATCCTCTGAAGTCCATGAAGGAGACATAATCCCCATGCAGACTATAGCCTTTGGAGGACCAACTCTTATTGCAGACTCCTCCTATCCCATCTACTCATCCGAGATGCCAACCTTCGCTCAGCAAAGAGATAACTTGTACGATCCTTTATCCTTAGATGCTAACCGTGGTTCCATGCAGGATGCAAGTATCAACCAAGCTATGGCCAAGGAGCTGCAGAAGCTCAAGGATATGATATCCAGTGTTCCCGGGTCATAAGACCAATTCCCGAGATACCTGAGGGAAGCCACAGAGTATCCAGATTCACTCCGCCTATCTGTGATGCTGAAATCCCGAAGCGGTTCCAGACTCCGAATATGAAGACTTATGACCGGACCACCGATCGTGAAGAACATGTAGCACGTTATAGGGAAAGGATGGAGATCAATCCTATTCCGGAGAGACTCAAAGAAGCTTGCCTATGCAAGGGCTTTGGATCCACCCTAACGGGAGCCGCTCTGAAATGGCTGCTAAGTCTTCCTCCCTTTTCAATTACTTCTTTTTCTCACTTAGTTAACTTGTTTAACCCTCAATTTTCCTGTAGTCGGAAATTTGAGAGGTTAACCAGTGATTTATATCGTGTTGTCCAACCTAGTTATGAATCTCTTAGGGATTTCGTCACCGGATTTGGCAAGGAAGCTCTAGAAATAACAAATCTTGACATGACTACTGCCGTTGAAGCATTCAAGATGGGAATTCAAAAGAGCTCCCCCTTTTATGATGATTTAGTGATGACTCCATGCAGGACATTAGATGAAGTCAGAAACATGGCATTAAGATACATCCGATTAGAAGAAGATAAAAGGATCCATGATCGTCTTGGAGGACAAACGAAACAAGAAACTTCTGAGAAGAACAAAGGATCCTAGAATAGGAACAACAATTCAAAGCCGTACTCCAAGCCCAATAATCACAACGTGCGGGCAGTTGAAGAAGGAGATTACGATGAAGACTATCCTTGCATCTCCGATTATTGTTTCTCTGTGGATACTCATGGCTTGATCTGTGCCATTAAGGATCTGGGAGAAAAATCAAGGTGGCCCCGAAAAAATGAGAAGGTTGTCGGCTTCAAGGACAAGTCTAAGTGGGAGATACTTTGTCTCCATAAAATACAAATTATTTCAAGATTCTTGTGCCATAAGAGAAGATCCCGTTGTAGAATTCGAACTGGACGACGAGAGAAGACCGTTCATCTCCACTACTCACGTGACTGATCAGAGAATCTTCTTTAATTCAAGGATCCGGGATCCTCACCAGGAAAAGCTGGATGTACGAACGGTCAATTTTATTTCAGGTGGTTCAGACATATGTGGAACTTCTTTCTCTGCAGCAAAAAGACTCGCTAAAGAGATACAGATGGATAACGGAGATCAACCAATACTGTCCACCACCCTAACAACAGACAAATAAATCTTCTTCGATGAAGAAGACAAAATGAGCATACAAGATCCTCATCACAACTGTTTGATTATTACTTTATTTATCTCTAATTATTATGTACACAGGATCATAGTAGACGGAGGCAGCTCGGTCAACATTATCCAACATGATGTTCTTAAGAAAATGAACATCCCGGATTCAGAAATCATTCCTAGAACTTCAGTGCTGGTTGGGTTCAGTGGTGAAACCAAGAAGACACTGGGGGACATCAGCCTCCCAATTTATATCGAAGGGTTAAATTCATACCAAAAATTTTGTGTTATAGATAACCTTTCTTGTTGCAATGTTATTTTAGGAAGGCCGTGGCTCCATGGAATGAAGGCTGTAGCCTCAACTTATCACCAGTGCATCAAGCTGCCTACTCCTTGGGGAGTTGTAAAGATAGTAGGTGACCAAGCGGAGGCCAAGAACTATTATTCATCTTCAATGAAGCCAACAGCCAAGCCAACCATAGCATAGCAACTATAACAACATCCTAGGGACGTGATGGAAGCTCGGGAGAAAGACCTTAAAGACGTATCATTGGATCCCGAGGATCCAGAAATAAAGGTGTTCTTAGGATCCAATATCCCCAGTAAGATTGAGGAGGATATAATATCCTTCTTAGGGCGAAGGAGATCTACTTTTGCCTTCAAACACTCGGACATGACAGGTATTTCAAAAGAGGTAATCACTCACAAACTCGGCCTTAATTTATCTTTTAAACACGTCTATCAGAAGCGAAGGAAATTCGCTCCTGAGAGGAACAAGATCGTACAAGAAGAAGTTGAAAAACTTCTAAAGGCCGGTATGATCAGAGAGGTTCAGTATCCTCGATGGCTAGCTAATGTGGTCGTTGTTTCAAAAGAGAATGGAAATGGAGGGTGTGTGTTGATTTTACTGATTTAAACAAGGCATGACCCAAGGATCCCTTCCCATTACCACATATAGATTCCATGGTGGATGCAACGGCATGACATGAAATGCTTACCTTTAAGGATGCTTCCTCTGGATTTCAACAAATTCAGATGGAACCATCTGATCAAGAGGATACAACATTCATGACTCCAACCGGCATATACTGTTATACTGCTATGCCCTTTGGACTAAGAAATGCAGGGGCAACATACCAAAGATTAGTCAACATGATGTTCAAGGATCAGTTGGGTAAGACTATAGAGGTCTACATAGATGATATGGTGGTAAAATCAAAGAAAGCTGAGGATCACCTTAGAGACCCCGAGGAAGCATTCAACATCCTCGACCAATATAACATGAAATTGAATCCGTCAAAATGCCACTTTGGTGTTAAGGCTGGAAAATTTCTGGGATATATGGTGACGAAGAGAGGAATTGAAACAAGCCCCGAGCAGATTGAATTCATCCTCAATTTGAAATCTTCTACAAATACAAAGGATGTCCAAATGCTCACAGGAAGAATAGCTGCCCTCAATAGATTCATATCAAGATCCTCCGAGAAGTGCAAGGACTTCTACGACATTCTTAGGAAGAATAAAAATTTGAATGGACGGAAAGGCATGAGGCTGCGCTTACAGCCTTGAAGGATTACTTATCCTCAGCTCCAGCCCTAATGAAACCTGTGGATGGAGAATCCTTATACCTGTATTTAGCCGTCTCAGGTAATGCAGTAAGTGCCGTCTTGGTGAAGGATCATGAAGGTGAACAGCATCCCGTTTACTATGTAAGTAAAATTCTTCTAGATGCGGAAGCCAGGTATTCTCATTTATAAAAATTAATTCTTGCACTTATTATGACTTCTACTAAATTAAGACATTATTTTGAAACCCATCCTATTATTTTGAGAACTAATTATCCTGTGAAGAATATTCTTAGAAAACCAGAGTTATCAGGTAGAATGGCCAAGTGGGCTGTAAAATTAAGTGCATATGATATCCAATATGAGCCAAGAACAACAATCAAGTCTCAAGCACTAGCGGACTTTGTGGCTGATTTCACTAGTGATCTACAAAAAGAAGCTGACTTGGAAGTTCAGCAACTAGAGAAGACCAAGGATCCTAGGATACTCTTCACCGATGGTGCTTCCAATATAAGAGGAACCGGATTGGGGATCCTACTGAAATCGCCACAGGGGGACATAGTACCACAGTCCATTGCATGTGCATTCCAAGCTACCAACAATGAAGCAGAATACGAAGCACTCCTAGCAGGTTTACTTTTAGCCAAAAGTATGAGGATCAGGTATCTTCAAGTTTATATGGATTCTCTACTCATTACTAACCACTTTAACTGTTCTTATACCGTAAAAGGTGAAAATATGATCAAATATTTAGAAATTGTGAAGGAATTAGCAAAATCCTTCGAAGTGTTTAGTATAGTACAGGTACCAAGAGAGGAAAATGCTGGGGCAGACGCCTTAGAAAATTTAGCCTCATCCCTAAAAATGCCAGAAAATATGAAGATCCCAATTATTCACATACTATCGCCAACAATAGGAGACCAAGAAGTTGGGGAAATAACAAGTGATAAGAAAATTGTAGTTTGGGATCCATTATCCTCGGATTATCAAGGATCCTGGATCCTCCCGATCAAAAAATACATTTAGACTGGAGAGTTCCCAACTACGGAGAATTCAAGATCCTTCAGACTCAAGGTATCGCAATATATTTTATTAGATGATATGCTATACAGAAAATCTCTCGCAGGTCCATACTTGAGGTGCATCGAGGATCCTGAAATTCAGGAAGTACTTAAAGACTTTCACGAAGGAGATTGCGGCAACCACACAGGTGGAAGAGCATTATTTTCCAGGATTCTCAGAACTGGATACTTCTGGCCAACAATGAAGAAGGATGCAGTGCAATATTCAAGAAAATGTGATGCTTGTCAAAGACACGCAAACATCCTTCATCAGCCGGCGGAGCCTTTATATCCTATATCCTCCTCATGGCCTTTCATGAAATGGGGTATGGATATTGTGGGCAAGCTACCAAAAGCACCTGGTGTAAAGGTCTTTATGCTTGCTATGACTTACTACTTCTCCAAATGGATTGAGGCAGAAGCATTCGTACAAGTCCGAGAAAGGGAAGTGATATCTTTAATTAAACGAAATATTATAACTAGATTTGGTGTTCCTGCCGAAATTGTTTGTGACAATGGCTCCCAATTTATCGGGAGTAGAACTACTAACTTTTTTGACAGTTGGGGCATCAAAATGATTACTTCCACTCTGGTTCATCCTCAAGCCAATGGCCAAGCAGAGTCTAGCAACAAGATCATCATCAACAATCTAAAGAAGAAACTAGGATCCAAGAAGGGAAAATGGGCTGAAGAACTTCCTTATGTTCTTTGGGCTGACAGGACTACGCCTAAAACTGCAACAGGCCAAACACCCTTCTCATTGGTGTTTGGTTCAGAAGCTGTGATCCCTACAGAAATGGTGGTTCCCACGGCAAGAACGAGCATCCGTGATCCTGAAGCCAATAAAGAAATCTTTCTTGAAGATTTGGATACTATAGAAGAACTCAGAGACCTAGCCAAGATCAGGATGACAACATATCAACAAAGGGTAGTTGGGGCATACAACAAAAATATCAGAATCAGAAGATTTCAAGAAGGAGATCTAGTGTTCAGGAAAGCCATCCAAAACACAACAAATCCGGCTGATGGGAAACTTGCGCCCAAATGGGAAGGACCTTATTAGATTGAGTTGGAAGCAGGAAAGGGGGCATATCATTTGCTCACAATGGAAGGCAATAGAATACCGAGAGCATGGAATGCTATCCACCTAAAGAAGAATTTTTTCTAATTAGGATCCAGTATCCTGAGAGGATATATTATCCTCAAAGGATCAAGTATCCTAAAATCGGTAATATCTATCTAATTACTTATCTACTTTTTATTCTTATTATTCTAAGGATAATATATTCTTAACATTTATCTTTTCCAAGTTTTCAAGTAACAATGCAGATTTCGATAAGAGGTTCAAAGTCTAAGGGGTTGGCCACCTCTCCTTTACATATAAGGTAGTTTACTATTTCCCTTGGCCTTGCCCACGATTGGATAAGACCCCCGATGGTCATATTCCCTACGGTTTAAAGGTTTTCAGCTTTCTCACGATCGCCAGTTGCGCACGCTATCCGATGTATAGTCCGGGGCAGCGGGACCAGTACACTTTTAGTGGCTGACAATTTCGTTGTTTCCGGCTATATGGAGGATCCTACGATTTATGGTAGACGTACCATACCACCGGTTTATAACGTTTTCACGTTATCTTACGTTTGGGCTAAATCCCGGTTTGGGCGAGTCCCCAGTTAACATCCGTATTTGGGCTTGTCCCCAGTTTGGGCTTGTCCCCAGATTACACGGGCTTGTCCCCAGTTTGGGCTTGTCCCCAGATTACACGGGCTTGTCCCCAGCTTAATGGGTTTGATCCCAGTTAACCTTATGAATTATTTGCAACAGACTTAAGTTCTTTGTGAAGATCAAAAATCTAAGGATCCCGAATCCAAAAGCTCTTCTTTCAAGGATCTTCTGGTAATTTAGGTCTATCTAGACCCTCTGGCATGATCTCTATCAGTTTTTGTATCATATTTGTTGCAATAATTTTGAATATTTCAGTTTAGAAGATTATTCCCTTAAAGTTGTTTTATTGCTAAAGATATTTTACTCTATTTTCGGGATACTATATGCTAAAAAAAAGAAAAAAACTTTTATCAACTTTTAAGGATATTCTATCCTACGCAATCGTAATAAGGATATTTTATCCTAAAAATCCTTTACTTAAGATTACTTTGCAAAACAATCAACAATGTTAAGATTATATCTAATAAAATTTTTGAAAAGAAATAACAAGTAAAAAGTCAAAGGATTTATATATTAATTAAAATAAGCCCCCAGGACTAATCCAAACTTCCTAACTCGGACTTCACCAAACAAAAAGTTGGACCATCCATCCGGGTTAAGTGAAAGTTACTAATTGTTCATAAAGTGCAGGAAAATTAAAAAACAGGGGCAACAAAGGCTTCATCCCCACAAACAGAGGATCCCTCCACCTTTGTCACCCCCGCCTAGAGATGGCCAAAAAAACCGGTTGGGGGACCGGTTTACCGGTTTAAACCGGAAACCGGTTTTTACGAAAACCGGTTTTTTAAAAACCGGTTTGACCGGTTTACAAACCGCCTGTTCGTCTTTCGGTTACAAGTTCTAGATCCAAAACCGGTTAACGAACCGGTTAATGGAAAAACCGGTTTTTTTTATTAACCGGTTATGGAAAAACTGGTTAACCGGTTTATAAAAAAACCGGTTTTTGACCGTTGTGGAAAAACCGGTTAACCGGTTTCTCCATAACCGGTTAACCGGTTAAAAACCGGTTTTTGAACGTTGTATAACGGCTATATGCCCGTTTTTTTTGTTTTTTGACCGTTTTTTTTTTTTTTACCATTTTACCCCCACAAACATCTATATATAGTTTAGGTTGGGTATTGGTTAGATCACACTCGATTATACAACTCCAAACGCTCTAAACGTTTATTTCATACGCGATTATTTTGTTATCTCACGCTCAATTATACCACATTACCACTCCATACGCTCTTATTTCGTAGTCGTTTATTTCATACTCGAGTATACCACTCTTATTTCGTAGTCGATTATCATGGCCTCCCAAAGTGCTGCTTCATCCGTCAACATGGGTGCCTCGAACACGGGAGAAACGGTCGTTCGGGTCATCCCCACGAAACGAAACCATGATGTTTGGCAACATTTCGACCTATGCGAAATGTCTAACGGTAGCCAAAAAGCTCGATGCAAACATTGTTTGAAGTTTTATGGCAAAGATGCAAACTCCACTTTAAAAGCGCATGTACAAAGGCCCTTTTGCAAGGCCTTGAAGGACGAATCGGGAAGTAGTTCGCAGCCGGAGATGACGAATCAAGGAGCGGTGTTTACGTACGACATTGAAGCGGTACGTCAACAGTTTTCAAACTTTGTGATTCAACAAACACTTCCTTTCAACCACTTCGACAACCCTCAATTCACGGAGATGATGCAAAACTATGTTTAACCACGCTACCAACACGTAAGTCGTTCGACCCTTAGAAGAGATTGTCTTAAAGCATGGAAAAACGCTAAATCCGAACTAATTTCATACTTTTCAAACTTACAAACTGGTGTAAACTTAACAACGGATGTGTGGTCGGTACCTCATGGTTCGCCCGACTCATACATTTGTGTGACGGCTCATTGGGTTGACCCCGAGTCGTGGCAAATGATGAAACGAACCGTTGCGTTTCAATTGTTTGATTACCCGCACACGGGTAGAAATATTTTTCAAATCTTGGATAAAGTCATTCGACAATACAAGATTGAACATAAAATCTTTTCAATTTCGTTTGATAACGCGTCCAACAATACGGCCGCGGTTGACCATTTAAAATTAAAGTATAAACCTATTTGTGATGGAGCGTTTTTTCATAGCCGATGCATTGCACATATTATCAACTTGGCCGTGCAAGATGGGTTAAACGTGATCGAAACGCAAAGAAACAATTTTAAAAGAATGTTACGAGATGTTTTTAGCAACAATAAAACATTTTCAAGATACAAAAAATTTTGTGTAGAAGCTAATTGTCAATGGTTGGGGCCAAATTGGGATTGTCCAACAAGATGGAACTCGACTTGTAATATGTTTGAGAAAGCCATCCAACAAAAAGAATCATTAATTGCGTTTCATCAAATTTTGTCAAGTAGGGGTAAATGTGCACCGTACGATCCTAGAAACTGGTTATTGATTGAGATCGTTACGGAGGTCCTTCAAATTTTTAAATCTTGCACAACTAGTTTATCCGGGGTTTACTATCCAACAAGCCCCATTGCTTTACCAAAAATTGCTGTCATGTGCACAAAGTTGAGTGAACTTCATTGTAGGGGTGCACCTTATTTTGATATGGGTGTAAAAATGAAAGAAAAATTTATAAAATATTTTCAAGAACTACCCGCTGTTTTGACATGTGCTGCTGCGTTAAACCCTTGCATCAATGTTGGTGGTGTTGAAGCTTTAATAGAAAAAATTTGTGATGAGCTAGGGTTAAACGACGATCAAAACCCCTATTATAGCCAAACTTTAAAGAATGCTTTCAACACCACCTTGTCAAACATGTATGATGTCTACCTTACAAAATACGGGTCGTCTTCCCAAATTCATGACTCGTTAAGAGCTGTTGCCCAATCCCAATCCCAAACCGACCTTGAAATGGGGATGTACTACATGATTTGGGAAGACGCCGGTAAACGTCAAAAGGTAAACACCCCAAGCAGTGAACTTGGAAGGTATGGTGGTACCAACTTTGTGAAACACATGACTCCGGATGAATTTAGAAGTCTTGATTTGCTGGCTTGGTGGAGAGGTAAGGAGGATGAGTTTCCGATCCTCGCCGCCATGGCCAAAGATTTACTAACGGTCCAAGCTTCCACGGTAGCTTCGGAGTCTGCTTTTTCTGTTTCTGGCAGGGTTATATCGATTAGGAGGACTCGACTCACTGCACCAGCTATAGAGATGTCGATTTGCTACAAGGATTACTTGGACTCTTTAGATAGGGCACAACATCAACGCTCACTCGAGGGGGAAATGGAGTATGAAGCGGGCTTGTATGAAGACGAGGTCAATGAAGGACACACTCAACCAATGACCGATGAAGAAGCCGCGTACGACGATTACCTAAGAAATAGCTCGGGATCGGGTAGCGAAGAAAATTAGTTAAAGAAACAGCAAACATGGAGGCAAATCATGAGTAAGAAACAGCAAGTTGTTCATGTAATCGTGTCTAAGCATTCTTTTTCCTAATATGTGCTCTTATTTACTTGTTGATTTGGATTTTTCTAATTTAGTTAAAGAAACAGCAAACATGGAGGCAAATCATGAACAAACTGCGATTGGGAACAACAGGAGCATCTGCTAGTTCACGATTTAATGTTTGTATTTTTGAGTTAAATCATGAACAACAGTTCTTGGCAGAGATTTCTTCAGTGTTAATGATTTTATGTTTGTATTTTTGAGTTACGAATATGCGATAACGATTTAATGTTTGTATTTTTAATGTAAAAACTATAAATGAAAGTTATGTGTTTTTAATCTTTAGTTTGTTTATACAGTGAAAAAATAATGGTCTTCATTAAGTACAAAATATAAAAAACAAATATTCGTATTTGAAACCGCGAAATTTAAAAAAAAAAAAAAAAAAAAACCGGTTAACCTAAAAACCGGTTATTAAAAAACCGGTTAATAAAAAAACCGGTTTATTAACCGGTTCTAACCGGTTTCTAAACCGGTCCTAACCGGTTAGACCGGTTAGGGTTTTGACAGAAAAAAACCGGTTATTAACCGGTCCGGTTATTAACCGAACCGGTTTTTTTCCGGGCAAAAAAAAACCGGTCCGGTTAATAACCGAACCGGTTTTTTAAAAAAACCGGTTTGTGCACCTCTACCCCCGCCGATTGTCTTAAGGATCATGGATCCTTTATCCTAAATACTATTATTTATTACAAACCATGGAATTTTTCTCTAAAAACACCATAAAAGCAAAATAGAACGGGCTTGGGCCTTATCTTTCGTATCCTTCATCGCCCGTTCATAAGATTGTCTTCACCCCCACCGGTGCCTCGGTTACACCCTCAGCTTCATCCAGATCCTTCACACCGCTTGTTCCTGCTTCGCTCGCTTCAACCATTGTAGCTTCAGTCTCATCCTCGCCTCTATCCAAGTCGTTCAAGGCTTGCTTCCGTTCTTTGATTTCCGAGGAAGACTTATCGAAAGATGGATCATTGGCTTCGGTAAACATTTTGATTTTGGCCTCGAGGACCGACTTGGCTGCCCATAATTTCGCTTCTTCGGCAACTCGGTTGATCTCATCCTGCGTCTGGTCGGCCAAGGCAGCAGCATGTGCCTCTATCTCTCTTTTTTATTTGGTCATCTTCGAGAGGGCTTTTTCCTTAGCAGCAGCCGTTGATCTCAGCACAGCGAGGGTCTTTCATGTTCTGCGACAGTCTTCTCATAGTGGTGTTGGGCAGAATTAATGGCCTATTGGAGAAAGCGGAATAAGCTTAGGAAGATGCTTGGAATAATAGGAATTGACAAAGATAAAGGATCCTTACAGTAGAAAGCAAGTCCAGAATCCGCTTTTCGGCATCAAAGGGGTTCTCCGTATCTGAACTCCTCTTCCTCTTGGATCCGGACTTTGTTCGAGTTGTGATCAGGCGAGGCTCGGACGCAGGGGTTGATTTCGGGGTCTTTTTCTTGGTAAGCATGCAATCAATATCCTTGAGGGAAAATTTGGAAGCAGATTTTCCTGATTTCGGAGTACCTATAAACAGCAATTAACAGATAAGTTTTCAAATTATTAATATTTTTTGTACTAAGAGTTATTATTTTTACTTGACATGATTGATTCTAAGTTTGGTCTTTGAAAAGCTTCAACAAACTTTGCCTGAAAGGTCCTAATTGTAGGATCCAGTAACAGAAACCTCTTCACTCTATCTTCAACTCCCGGAAGATCAGCCAACAATTCAAAAATTTTAACTGCACAAGTGATAAAAGTTATTAGCAGAAGAATAGAATATCCTGTCTTGGTAAAATAAGGATCCTGGATCCTACCCTTTGGTATCCACTTTTTGGGAAGATTAGTTCCACCCTGAATAGAATCTCGTCTTACAAAGAAAAATTGGTTTTTCCAAAGGGTACTATTAAGGGTGACTTTAGAAATTGGATTTTCTTGGTGAGGTTTCAATTTAAAAATAAAGCGTTGGGAACCGTGGGTAACAAGATTGTATTGATATGCTAATTCTGCTAAGCCGAACTCGATTCCTTCCTCTACGATTATCCTTTCTATGGTATGAAGGACTCTCCACAACATTGGCGTGGCCTGGATATAAAAAATTCCCGCTAAATTGAAGAACCTTTGAGTGAAACTGGTGAAAGGATACTTATAACCAATGAGAAACGGTTGGGTCGGAAAGCAAACCCAGTTTTTCGAAATGCTGTCATTACGAGCTGCAGGATCGAAGGGTCGAAAAACTGTGTCGGCTGGAAAATATGATCGGATTTCATCGATATCTGAATCTGTGAATTTACAGGTTTCGGAAGAGGGTGATTGAAGGAGATTTTGTGAATAAAGGTCATCAGGATGGAAAAGAGAAGAGGAGGAAGATGTAGAAGCAGTTGACATGTTGAAGGAAGATTGACAAAAAGAAAGAAAGATGCCTGAAAGACGCTTGGATATGGGATTATAAGAATATTATAGTTATCATATATATATATAGGCGGCGCGTAATTATGGTTTGTGGATATTAAACCGCATGACACATCTAATCACCTTTCGTTTTGCAGGATTTTGAATTTCAAAATGACAGCTGTGTTCCACTGTCACCCGCCATTTTGGGGGAAATTGTAAGGCCATGAATTTTATACTGAGGATCCTTTATCCTTAACTGTCTTATGGATAGGTTATCCTTGAAATATGTATCAGGATATAAAGGATCGACGATCATCGGTATTACTTCTTTACTAATGATTGCGTTTAGTATGGTGATGTGTTAGACAGGTGTGGCAGCTTTAAGACGTATTTGTATCAACTATCTTCATAGGGTAACCTCTAGCTGGAGCATGGTTCCAGGATCCTACCCCAACATAGCTGATTATG
Organism: Bidens hawaiensis; assembly: GCF_021521415.1. NCBI lineage: Eukaryota > Viridiplantae > Streptophyta > Magnoliopsida > Asterales > Asteraceae > Bidens > Bidens hawaiensis. The sequence continues at coordinate 28,325 of NW_027491674.1, forward strand.
GATGAATTCTCTAGAAGAATGATGCTTATATAACAACAACGGTATTTAGACTTGGTCTACCGCTTATATCGCTGCTGGATGGCTATTGGCACATGGTCAAAGGTCGTGGAGCAGCTAAGTGGTAGACTTCCGGATAATTAGGAGATATTGTTAATGTTATTATCTTAATTAAACGAGCTATGATCCAGTAGAAAAAACACATGTAATATCACACACACTAGAGCTGAAACAAACATTCTCTCTACACTAGCATACTTTGTAATCTCGATCATAGACTCCACCACATTTGTAACCACCTTTTGTTTATTAATAGAATCAACGGTGATAGTTTTCACCGTCCGGGGGTTTTTTGTGACGGAGATCACGATAATCATATACTCATCGACCAAAGGTTACCTTGTTGATCATTGACTAAAGTAATTCGACCAAAGATTATCTTATTAATCCTTGACCGAAGTTATTTTACCAAGGATTGCCTTGATAATTTTTGACCGAAGTAAGACTATCTTGGTTAAGGGCTTTTTCCCTCGTAATCAAACCTTTGTGTTCACCAATATTACGATTACACACTTGTCATTATCGAGTTAGCACCTTACCTCACTTAACAGATTTGGATACTTGATCATTTTCAGATTTTTATCCAAAACACTAAGGTTTTGGCGTTTTCACGTCACTCACGTTTGGGTTAAATCCCGGTTTGGGCGAGTCCCCAGTTAACATCCGTATATTGGGCCAGTCCCTAGTTTGGGCTTGTCCTCAGTATTTGGGCTTGTCCCTAGTTTAACACCAGTTTGGGCTTGTCCCCAGTCAACGGGCTTGTCCCCAGTTTATTTATGGGCTTGTCACCATCTTAATGGGTTTAATCCCAGTTAACATTTTGAGTTGTTTGCAACAGATTTTCTAAGTTCATTGTGAGGATCAAAAGTTATGGATTCAAAATCCTTAAATTGCTCCTACAAGGATCACAGAAGGTTCAATACTTACAGTAACTTGGGTCTACTTAGACCTTATGGTATGATTTAACATTAATATTGGTTTGGCTAGAATCCTTATAAATCTTTTGGTTTAAAGATTTAACATCTTTGAATTATTTCAATTAGGATATTCTATCCTAATAATTTTAATTATTTTTCTAAGGATATTATATCTAGAAATTTCCATAATCACTTTTTCTTAAGGAGATTCTATCCTAAAATTTTTACTCAGTATTATTCCTTAAAATTCTTAATAAGACTAAGATTATATCTAATAATTTTTCAAAATAGCAAATTAGAAATCAAATTGTCAATGATTTAGATTATCATTAATATAAGTCGCTTAGACTTATCCAAAATCCTTAACCCGGATTTCACCATGCAAAAGATGGACCATCCACCTGGGTTAAGTGAGTAGTACTAATTGTTCATAAGTGCAGGAAAATAAAGAACAGTGGCACCAAAGGTTTCATCCCCACAAACAGAGGATCCATCCACCTTCTATACCCCTGAAAATTGTCTAGAGGATCAATGATCCTTAAACCCTACTTACTATTGTTTATTACAAACCAAATTATCCATAAAAACATCAACATAAAAAAAAGTGGGCTCGCGCCTTTTCTTCTTTATCCCTCATCGCCCACTTAAGCTGCATCCTCACCCTCCGCAGCACCTGCTCCTTCACCAGCTTCAGCCACATCCTTAGCTCCGCTCGTACCAGCTACATTCCCCTCAGACATCTCCACATCTTCCTCACCACCGAGAGCTGCCAAGGTAGTCTTCCATTTCTGCACGTTCCAGGTTGCCTTATCAAAAGCGGGATCACCGGCCTCCATCGCCATCTTGATCGTCGCTTGCAGAACTGACTTAGCCGCCCACATCTTGGCCTCCTCCGTTGCTTGCTTGACCTCCTCTTGACGCTGGGCATCTACTGTGGATACCTGATCCTCAAGCTGTCTCTTGAGCTGGGCTAAAGCTTTGTCCTTGTTGACCACCACGTTCCCTAACCCAGATAGGTTGCCACTCATATGGCCTACAATCTTTTCATAATGCTCATTGAAAGCATTCATTACCTGTAATTAACCATTTATTCAGGATTAGAAGGATATTGGATCCTTAAATTCAACACAGCAGGATACAGGATACTTACATAGAGGACTGTGTCATAATGGGTTTCGGGATCGGAGGACCTCTTTATTTTAGAAGCCGAGGATTTAGCTCTAGTAGTTGCAGTCTTGGGCTCGGAACTAGTGGCTACCTTCAACGCTTCTTTCTTGATATCTTGGGGAGTGATCATGCTGTCAATGTCTTCCAAGGAAAACTTGCTAGCAGACTTCTGAGACTTCTTGGCGCCTACAAAGGTTAAGTAAACGGATAAGTATTTCCTCTAATTTTACTTACTTTTAAAATTGTTAAATTGAAACTTACTTGACATGTCGGAATATGAGGAAATCTCACAAAAAGCTTCGATGAATCGGGCTTGAAAAGTTCTGACTTAGGTATCCAGTGCAAGGAACCGCTTTGTTTTCTCTTCTGTAGCAAGTAACTTAGCCAATGAAGCAAAGTTCTCAACTGCAAAAGAAGACAAAAATTTAGATTAATCATCAAGGATCCTATCGTTACTAAGGATCCAGGATCCTACCCTTTCTAACCCACTTTGAAGGAAGATCTGTCCCACCGGGTATGGAGTCTCGTCTCACAAAGAAAAACTGATTTCTCCAAAAGGAGTCATTCAAAGTAACCTTTAGCAGAAGATGAGGTTGTCGAGGCTTGGATTTAAAAAGGAATCGGGCTGGACCGTGGGTAGTAAGGGTGTACAGATAAGATAGCTCGGGAAGGCCGAATTCAATCTTTTCATCTTCTATAATCCATTCGATAGTTCCCAACACTCTCCAAAGCATTGGCATAGCCTGGATATAAGACATGCCTGTGGAATCGAAGAAGCTTTGTGTGAAGGGAGGAAATGGGTAACTGTAGCCGATAAGGAAAGGGCAAGCCGGAAAACACACCCATGTTTTTGAGAATACGTCGCAACGGATGCTGGAATCGTATGGTCGAAAAAGGGTTTTTGGCGGAAAAAAAAGAACGAAACTCTTCAACTTCTGGGTCCGTGAGTTTGCAGATCTCGATAGAAGGGTTTGCTATGAGGTTTTGTGGCTCCATCTCCGATAAGTCAGAGTCATCGGAGGATTGTTCGGAAGGATTAGAAGGATGTAAAGAAGATGAAGTAATGGACATAATTATCAAAGAATAAGAATAAAGGGAAGAAGGATACCTGCTACGTCGCCTGAATATGTGATAATAAAAGAACTATAGGATGACATATATAGGCGGTTATGATTATCTCGAGGGCTAAATGGTAAATATTTCTGGCAAACCGTCCCATCATCCAGTTTTCGCAGAAGGTTTGAATTTCAAAATGACAGCCGTGTTCCACTATCACCCACCATTTTGGGGGCAATTGTTAGGACTGATATTTTCTCTGCTGAGGATATATTATCTTTGAAGATGCGTCTGGATCAATTATCCTTCTAAAGAGTTCCAGAGCCGTGTTAAGGATTGAGGATCCTCACAGGTTGGTATTGTTAACAATTGTTTCACGTGTGCAGGTTATTGTTCAACAGAAGTAACGGCTTTGTGACTTGGTCTACCTTAAATTTCGCTACTTGAAGCTACCAGCACGTGGTCAATGAACGTTGGAGGAATAGTGGAATAGTGGCGGATAGTTAGTTTGTTGAATGTATTGTTTTTATATAAACATCGAGATATGTTCGGTTAAGAAACATTTGTACTCTCTCACACACTAGAGCAGATTCAATAATTCTCTCTACAGACTAGCTTACTTTGTAATATCGATCACAATCTCTAAACCATTGTAACCTTTTTCTATATTAATAAAGTGGTGATCGACGAGTTGTCATCACCCGGGGTTTTTTTCTTTTGATCTGAACAAGGTCAAAAGGTTTTTCCTCTCAACAAATCACTGTGTTCATTCCATTTTCATTCATATAATTGTTATTATTAGCATAACACTATACCTCACTTTTACGGATTTGGATACATTATCCTTAGTAGATTATTATCCAAAAAAACCGTTGTTTCAAAGCGTAACAGATGGTACCGCACCTTTCTGTCCGTATTTTGTCAACGGGAGATATTACAAACGTGGCTACTATCTTGTCGATGGTATCTACCCGCAATGGTCTGTTTTTGTGAAAGCCTTTTCGTTTCCCGTCTAGACCAATGAAAAGGCGTTCAAGAAGTTGCAAGAATCGGCAAGAAAAGATGTCGAGAGAGCTTTCGGTGTCTTAAAGGGTAGATGGTGCATACTTAGTCGACCGGTTCATGCAATGAAAAAACCCACGATCTCTAGCTTAGTATATACATGCATCATATTACGCAATATGTTAATAAAAGAAGATGGACGTGCAATTTTCCAGATTGGGTGCCGATCCTCCTACTCAAGTTCCCGTTCCTGAGAATGTGCAATTAGACTTGCGGGATGAGGATATTCACCATCGGTGGAGATATGATCTAGTTGAAGTTATATGTTCTTTAGGTTTGGAATTTCCGGATTGAGACGAGGAGTAGATTGTTTATTGTAACTTTCTTTTTTTAATTATAATTTTTAAGTTGTAATATGTTCTATTAAAATATTATTTTTATTTTTTAAGTTGTAAAAAGATAAAATTAAACCTTCACACCACACCACACCACACCACAACCCCCACTAAATTCCATTACTAGTGATGGATTTGGTTGGGGTCAGGTGTCACCATACCATTGGGTGGTCAAAGTGATGGAAATACCATCACAATGAACCACCCCCCTTAGGACAACTCTTTGAAGGATATGATTATGGATTTCTAGATATTGTAACAATAAAAGTTGATTGATGCTTCGTCAAAATTGAAAGGCGTAGGGTTTGGAAAAACATTGTAAGGTTGAAATTACTAAAAAAAAATTAAATAAAAAATAATAAAAAATTGATTAGGGGTCGTATGGGAAACGAAGATAGCGTATATATCTGGATTGACCACCCTTGCGCTTCAAATGATCCTTTCAAAGATGTATCCCGAGCTTCTTCTCCTTGGAATGTAATAAAAACATAGAGCAAATGAATGTTATACATTGCAAGATCAGAATATAGTTTGGAAGTAGAGATGGTAGCAAATCCCATAGTCGTTGAACGGGACCACTAAATTGCAGCAATGTAGCAATATTCTCAAGCACATGCAAGTATTAGGTGAAAAAGACAGTCGGTCGTGATTGGGAGATAGCTCATGCCTCATTCCAGTTTTGGTTAGATTTATCACAAAGTTAAATTTCATGGAGGATTCCCGCAATCATTTTTGTATGAAATGGAACACAACACATGGATTCCAATTAAATGTAGCATTTTTTGTTGGAGTGGGGAGATGTATTAGTTTCAGACTTTAGTAGCTGAAGATGTGGGTACCCTCACCCACCTACAAGCTTAATAATAGAAAAGCAGCTCACAAGTAGGGAAACTTATGAACTAAAGAGCAGCAAGCAGAAGCTGCAAGATAGGGAAGCTTGAAACTTGCGCAACAAGTCTCCCAAGTTTACACTTGCTGCAAGATAGGGAAGCTGCAAGATAAGGAAGCTTATGCTACAGTAACTTCAGAAAAAGCCATCACTTTTCAAAAGCTGTCACCTGCCATAAAGTGAAAAGTAACTACAAGACAAAACAAAAGCTGAGTGCAGGTTACACGGAAAAGGCATCTCCCATTCTGCACCAGCTGAAAGGGGAGCTGACCTTTTCTAGTTAAGAAGCTTCAGCTCGCTTCTAAACTATCTATAAATAAGACATTTCACCAAAGGTATTTTCTCATTCTCATTCACCCTATTCTCAATAAACTCTCTCTACATACTCCTAATATATCTCTTGTATCATATCACTGATTCTCACATCGAAAGTTGATCATAGGAGGCCCCCTCCTACGGTGAGACTAACCGGTTGTGTTTTCTTTGATTCTTAGCAGGTTATGAAGCTTTCATAGGATTATACTCTCGAACCGCCATACTCTCTTTGTGTGCTATACCCGTCGTAGGAACAAGTGGCGCCCACCGTGGGTCTAGCGCTTCTTAGAACAACAATTCCGGAGTCTTAGCTCCATTGTTCTCAAGTATTATCTTTCTATGGTTGAAAAGAATGATCTTAATCAAAGCATTCCTACGAACAATGATCGGCCGGAAAACGACTCCTCGCCGGAGGAAAACTTTGGCCGTAGTTCGCCGGAAATGAGCAGACCCTTGGTCATGTCATCACAATCCTTTTGAGTTCCAAACACCACCCTAGTCTAGAAGTGTAACTTTCTCCCCAAGGAGTGATTTTCTCCTTCCGGTGGAAAGAATAGATATGACGTTGGAGGGTGTTAAACGGAACTTCCTTTAGCTCAGGAAGCTGATGAACAATTATGTTCAGGAAGAGCGAGCTAAGGGATAAGGTTAGATTATAGTGAATAACTTAAGTACACACTCTCCCCCATGCCTCGTTCCTTAAATAGAAACATACCTTCTCCATAAAGAAGAAACGCTCAAGGACCTAGCAACTCGCAGATATGAGAATATGAAAATACAAGCTCTCCTAGATAAATGGTAAGCCTCACATCGTCACACATAACCCCTAATGGAATGGGAGAATTCACCATGAAACAGTTTTTTCAAAGCTCACATGCTGTGGTATCTCCCCCAACAAACAGCTCCCTGGCAGAAGCTTTAATGTCATTACCTCTGGCAAGAAGCATGATAAAAACACCTATGGTAGAAGCTACATGCCTCAAGCTTACCTACCACCAGGCCTTATGTTTCCTGGTATGGCATACGCTCAGATGGCCGCCTTGATGATGTCCCAATATGGACAACCATGGTCCGGAAGCTTACAATGACAAGCTTCTCAAGGCTTCCCAGCCATAAGCCATCCCATGGTAACCCAAGATCCAAACATCATCTCCACTAATACATGCGACTTGACACACTTGGAACCTCACCAACCTTACAAGCCATCAACCTTTTCGTGCTTCTTGGAACAAATAGCAAACTTTGTGTTCCAAACGAAAATCAAGATGCCAGATAATGTTAGGACCTATGATGGAGCGAAAGATCCCGAATATCATCTTCAGATATTCACGGGAGAAGCTACCGTAGAAAGATGGAACAACGCGAAGTGTTGTCCTATGTTCATGCAAACATTGATGGGACCTTCTAGACTTTTGTTTTACAACCTTCTGCCAAGAAGCGTAGCTTCCTTTGATGACCTATATCAAAGCTCTGGTCAACTTTACTAAACAAATAAGGTGCACCAAAGACGCAACTGTCCTACGCTAAATCAGACAAAAAGAACATGAAGATCTCAGAGTCTTCATGGATAGATACAATAAGTAATGCTTGAATTATAGTGGTGCTTCAGAAAAGGTGTGTTTGTCTGGCTACATGAACGCCATAAAGGCCAAGAAGCTGGTAAGAAGGTTCCACGAGAACATTCCTCAAACCATGAAAGAAGCTTTTGAAAGGACATAAGCTTACATTCAGGGGGGGGGGGGGGGGGGGCTTAGACAACCAAGAAACTAGGAAACGTGACCAAAGAAACTGGAGAATCTATCCATTAGAAAGGAAGAAGTCTCGTTTCCAGTCCTTCGTTGAGAAGCATCCTCAGAAGTACCATGAGCATAGAAGGTCAAATGACAGAAGCCATCCTTCTCGAAACCAAAAGCCACAAGAGAAGGACAGGTTGATCTTTTCCATGCTAACTAAAACTCCACAAGAAATATTGGCTTCCGAGGAGATAAAACACAACTTTCGCCCTCCCCGTATGTTGTCTAAACCAACAAGCAAACACGATGCGGGAAAGTTTTGTGCCTTTCACAATGACATTGGTCACCACACCAATGATTGTTTCCAATTAAAGAAGCGAATTGAAGATGCTGTTCAAAATGGTGAGTTAGCTCACCAACTCAAGGATCCAAAAGAAGGTAAAGGGGCGAAAAGAAGGTGTTCGGGGTAAAAATGATTCATATTTTCAAAAGGCAACGAACGCTCTCATGGAACCAACAGAGCATATGCTTCCCTCCGACAAATCTCCACAACAAAGTCACAACTCCAGTCATTGTAGAAGCTGAGCTTAATGGCTTCCCCATTGACCGAGCTTACATGGACTGTGGGGGCGGAAACAGGGTTATGTATGAAGGATGTTTCCTAAAGCTCACGCAATAAATCAAGAATCAACTCCAACAAACCAACAACTCTCTTAAAAGTTTTACTAGAGAGAAGGTAGTTCCCTTGGGGAAACTCACCTTGAATGTTCGATTGAGAGACGAAAGCCTCTCTCAAGTTGAGAAGCTTACCTTCATAGTGGTGAGGTACCCATCCAACTGTAATATACTCATTGGAAGAACTGGAATCGCAACTTTTGATGCAGTAGTATCCACAACCCATGGCATAATGAAAATTCCCCACCACGGGAGGAATAGCCACGATGGTACCAACACAAGAAGCTTTACTCAAAGCTGCCGCAAAAGAATCAGTGGAGCTCAATGAAGACATGGAAGATGACCTTGTTCAGAAAATAAGCATCAGTCTAGCTTATCCTGAACAAACCATCAAAGTCAACAATAAACTTTCCACTCAGACTATGAGTTACCTAATAACTTTATTACAAAAATGTAAAGATGTTTTTGCATGGTGTCCAAATGACATGACAGGGGTTCCCAGGGAATATGCTAAACATTCCTTACATCTCACCCACACATAAACCATTTTCTCAAAAGAAGCTTAGCTGCCTGGAACGAGGTGGACAAGCTTATCAAAGTCAATATACTCCGAGAGGTAAGATATCATTCTTGGATTGCTAACCCCGTTATGGTTAACAAATTTGATAGATCTTGGTGAATGTGTGTTGATTTCAAGGATATTTACAAAACTTGTCCCAAAGATAGCTACCCCTTACCAGAGATTGATTGGAAGGTAGAATCCTTTACAAGCTTACAACACAAGTGTTTCTTGGATGCTTAGAAGGACTACCACCAGATCTTGATGAAGGTTGAAGATGTGGAAAAGACCGCATTCCACACTGATAAGGGAATCTTCTGTTACAAGAAGATTCCCTTTGGATTGAAGAATGCTGGAGCTACATACCAACGTTTGATCGATAACACCTTTTTAAACAAAAGTAGGAAGAACATGGAAGCTTATGTAGAGGACTTAGTCATAAAAAGCAAAAGTGAGAAAGACATGCTTAATGACATTGAAGAAACATTCCAAAATCTTAGAAGTATCAACATGAAGCTCAATCCAGTCAAATGTTCATTTAGATTCAAAGAAGGTAAATTCTTGGGTCAGTTAATGGATAAACAAAGCCTAAAAAGCAAACTCAAGTAAGATACAAGTTGTCCTTAATTTACATTCTCCAAAAACAAAGAAGGAGGTTCAAAGTCTAAATGGTAAGATTGCTGCACTCAAACGATTTCTTTCAAAATCAGCAGAAAGGTTTTTACCCTTCTTTAAAACTTAAAAGAATTGCAATGACAAGAAATATTTTCAATGGACTAGTGAGGCAGAAGCTGCCTTGCTTGCCTTGAAGCAACATCTAGCTTCCTTAACTGCTCCGGCAGCTCCTCAAGCAGGAGAAATAATCACAGTTTACCTTTTTGCAGAAAGGGAAGCTATCATCTCAGTGCTTATAGTAGAACACGACAAAGCTCAAATTCCAATCTACTTCATCAGCAGAGCACTGCAAGAAGCTGAAGTTAATTACACACCTATCAAGAAGTGTTGGACTATATTTAATGGTTTATGTTTATGTATATGGGCTTAGTTTGGGTTATTCAATGTAAACCGAAATCAAAGATTTCGGTGGGCTTAGTGTATGCTTGGGCTTAGGGTTAGCATATGCTATATATATATATATATATATATATATATATATATATATATATATATAGAGCAAGGTTAAAATAAGAAGTAAAACTATCCTAAGAAGTGTAAGAAGTGGTTTTTACCCTTAAAAAAATAAAACACACCAAACAAAAAACACGCCGAACTAACAAAATAAAACACACCGAACAAAAGACACACTAACAATATCCACCATCAGATGATCAAATCCAACGCCGGATATTACTTCTCAAACTTCTTACAAATAACTCACTTCTTATTCTAACCTCACCCTATATATATATAGGTTGTTTTGGTGTTGGTGAGACAAAAAAAGTGTGAGAGACGAGAGAGAGAGAGAGAGAGAGAGAGAGAGAGAGAGATAGAAGGTTATAGTATTGTAATAATTGTCAAAGGGCTTAAGCACCCGACGTTGAATATTTGAAGCATTACTGTGTGTTTATTGTGTTTATTTGTTTTAATTTGAATCAATCCACTGTTAGATTCTGCTTAATAACGGATTTACTAAATATCGCATTAAAAGATCCTTATACGAGATTTACATTTGGTATCAGAGCCTATAGACCTATTCTAGGCTCGTTGTTAGTGATATAATTGATTCAAGGGTGATTTTCGTTGATGATCATTTGAAGATTTCTAGAAATAAAGACCAGCCATTCAACGTGTTCATCGGGTAGTTGAGATAATTTTGGAAAAGTTTTAACTTGATCTTTGGTTTAAATTCAAATCCCAACATTCTCGGGATTTAACTTAATCACCAAGCTTACAAAGTCAAGGTTTGTGTGTTCTCAGGCATCTTTGATTGTTTATGGCCAGCATTGTGAGTTCTCGGGCATCTTTGATCGTTTCCAGCCAGTTTTGTGTGTTCTCAAGCATTCTTGATCGTTCTTGGTGACTTTTGTGGGTTCTCGGGCGGTTTTGATCGTTCTCGGTAACTTTTGTGTGTTGTCGGACAGTTTTGATTATTCTCAGTGAGTTTTGTGTGTTCTCGGGCAACTATTATAAGTTCTCAATCAACATTCCTTGTTCTCGAGAAGATTTAGGTGTTCTCGGTCTCTATTCAAGTGTTCTCGGCCAGTACTCAGGGTTCTCGGGTTGTGATTGCTATTGGGACTAATCTTGTTGGGCCATAGAGTTCTCTACTGGATAGTTTAGGGCTCTTGGGTTCTCTGTTAAGTTTTCTGTTATTGTGCCTGGTTTTTGGGCCAGATCATCTTTGGACTGTTTACTTGGACTATAGATTAAAATGGACCAACTAACTAATATATCATCAAATGCTGCTTTACATCAAGAGTTGGATTCCATAATGGGAACTGCTACTCGTGTACCTCGTTTACTGTCTCATGAGGGGTTTGCCGAGTGAAAGCTTAGATTCGAGAAGTATGTGACGATGAAAGATGCAAAGATTTGGAGAAGCATCACTCAGGGTCCTCAAATTATCACTTATCAAAGAGAGAATACTGATGAGGTGGCCATAAAGCCTGTCGAAATATACGTCGACGCAACTTTTGAAAATATTGAGGAGGATGAGAAGGATCTTGCTACCTTAACAATGACACTTTCACTTGAAATTGCCTTAGATTTTGGAGATCTACAGTCTGCAAAGGCATTATAGGAAGCCCTTATTGAGGTGTATGAAAGAAATAAGGATATGAGAAGAAGTCGACACGATTTGTTACGACAAAAGTTTAACATGTTCAATCATGTGCTGGGAGACTCTTTGGAGACACAACTTCAAATATTTATAACTTTGGTCACTGAAATGTGATCTGCAAACATAAATCTGACCTCTGTTGAAACAAATAACAAGCTGGTCAACTTGCTGCCACAAAACTGGGACATGAATTTTGCAGTGATCAAGAAAACAAAGGATCTGGCCAAACTAACTTTGTCGGAGGTGATGAATATCATTAAATCCTTTGACATGGATGATAAGCAGCGTGCCATAAATTATCCTAATTCCTCCAATGCGGTTGGCTACATTGTCGCTTCTAATAATGCCCTTATTTCACAAGATAACTTCTCTATGTTCAAATCCTCTCAGGGTCAGTATGCTCAGCCACAACAATTTTAGAACAACCTCTCAATGTTTAAGTCTTCTCAAGGTCAATTCACTCAGCCACCACCACAGCCTACTTTTGTGTTCTTTCAACAACCTGCTCCTGCAACTAAACCTCAATCAACTGTTGGATCTTCCAGTCTGTCTCCCAATCAGGTTCCTACTATGTCAAAGGAGACTCAAGAAAACATTGCCTTGATGGCAGGTTTCATGAACTTCTATAATGCCTTTCTTGCTGGAAATCTGGTTCAACCAGTTCTAGTTGCTGAGCTAGATCAAACTCATCCTGATGATGTGGAGGAAATGGATATCTGTTGACAAATAGCCATGACAGTGTTTACAGCGAAGAAATTTACCAAGAGAACAGGAAGAAACAACTAGAATAGTGCCAGCTAACTAGAAGGTGGGATATAACAAATACACTCTGAGGTGCTATAACTGTCACGAGCCGGGTCACTTCACTCGTGAATGCACGAATCCAGCCAAGGAGGGAAATAGGGAAAGGGTATTAGTTTCGGTGAGTAGTGCAAGAGGAGAGGATGCAACTGGTTCAAATGAAGGTGAGCGGGGATTGGTGGCTCAACAGGTTTTCTTGGAATGACCAGATGACAGCTCTCAACATCAGTAATCATACTGCTAGTTTTGACCAGATGGATGTCACTGAAGAAGAAACGATGCAGAGGAACAAGTTAAGGATCTTCAGTTTGCCTTCATTGCCTTCACCTCTTCTAGCTCACCCGAGGTAAGTTCTAAATTATGTTTTCAATCTTGCATTAATAAGGTAGGTTTATATAAATCTCACAATAGTAATCTGATAAGAGAAATGGAGGGAGTAAAACATGAAAATTTCACCATTAAGAAACTCGAAAAAGCATTAAAAGAATAACTAGAGGCACACCAAAAGGATTTCTCAAAACTTTAATCTGATTTTAGCATAAAATGCTGTCACCACTTAGATGCTAAACAGGACATTGCCGAGCTAACAACTGAGTTAGAAGCCTCTAAGTTGGAGATTGCTAAGTTAACTAATAAATTTGAAAATGTTGAATTTATTTTTAAAAAATTCGATGTCTCTAGTGTTGTTGTTGAGTGAATAATTGAAAAGCAATTAAATTGGAATGAAAAAAAGGGTGAGGGTATTGGGTACAGTGTGGTTCCGCCTCCATATAATGAAACTACACTGGACTTCCTCTTACCAAAGAAGAGGAAGAAATGGAAAAGTTCATTCAGTATGGTAAGCCGACTGCTAATGGTAAAAGTGCTCTTGGTTCTGTCAATGCTACTGAATCAACCTCAAGGGTGAATGATACTAATGAGTTTGCTTCACGTGCAGATGAAGTAATTGTTAAGGATTGGACTGATGAGGAGGTTGCTTTATATGTTTTGAATAATAAAGACATTAATTCTAACGTTTCGTTAAATTTGTCTGTTTTGATGAGGAGTTGCTACAAATGTTTGTGTGGGCTCTGTTTTTAAGAGCAAAGACAATTGTGGGGTTTATTTTTCTAAAACTTCTTAAACTGATGGTGTGGTTTCAAATAAATTTGATAAAAATAAAAGTTTGCATAAACCTTTATCACCTAAGTTTGTTAAAGAAGGAAGTTCGTGTATTCATAATTGTGATAAATCAAGTGTTAAGTCCAAAGCCGGACAAACGGGCTCACACAACAGATCAAGACCAAGAGTTGCTCACAATAAGTTTTATATTAAAAGGCAAACGTGTTTTAATTGTGTCATTCCTGGTCACATTGCTAGAAATTGTCCACACCGTCCTTATGTCCTATACTATGGATATCATCAGAGGAATATGCCTCGGGATACCATCCATAAATTTAATTCTAATGAATCAAGATATTACAAGGTAAATCCCTCTGACAATGATTGGAAAAGAAACAAGGCTGACAGGTTAAACTCCCATCAAACCAAGCCTACCATGTTTCAAAAACGTGATGGAAACTCGGTTTCGGTCCCGAGACACAAGTCGGTATCTGGATCGTTCTGGAAGTCAAAGTCCAATGTGTCTTCCGTCTACAAACCAGAGAAAAAGTCAACCATTTATGTTAATAACAAAATTTTAAAACCCGAGTATAAATGGTTGCCCAAATCTTCGGTGTCCAAGTCATCAAAATCTTCCTGCTCGATCTTAGATAATCAAGAAGACATGCCATGACGACCCGTAACACGCTTAGATGAATCAGGCTTACCCGACACTAGTATAGACTGGGTACCAAAAACTAATTAATCTCGAACATCGTGCAGAAACAACTATGGCGGAATATCATCAGACCTTGGTATGTTGATAGTGGCTGTTCCAGGCACATGATAGGAGACATCTCTCAACTTCACGAAATTCAAATATTTAATGGAGGGTATGTTTCCTTTGTGGGAGGAGAAAAGGGAAAGATCACACAGGAGGGTACCGTAAGTAATGGTGTTCTTAAATTTGAGAATGCTAATTTTGTTCCGGAATTGAAACACAGTCTGCTCAGTGTCTCGCAGAAATGTGATAAAGGTTTTTCAACTCATTTCACTAACAAAGAGCGTCTTATCTTTAAACCTGGTATTATCATACCAAAAGATTGGGTTCTTGTTCGATCACAAAGAAAAGATAATGCCTACGTGATCGACATGATCAAAAATGTTCCCGATGAAATTACCTGTCAATTTTCAAAAGTGTTGGAACATAATGCCATGCTATGGCATCGTCGTCTTGGTCATGCTAATGTCAAAACTTTAAACCGTCTTGCTAAAAATGACATAGTCCGTGGTTTGCCTGTTAAAGATTTTGTAACAATTGAAAAATGTGTAGCTTGTGCATTAGGAAAACATCACTGTAAATCTCACAAACCAAAACTAGTCAATACTATTTCCTCGGTTTTTCAATTGCTTCATATGAATTTGTTTGGTCCGGTTCATGTATTGAGTCTTTCTCGCAGTTCTTATTGTCTGGTTAATACTCATGATTACTCACGTTTTACTTGGGTGTTTTTCTTGTCAAATACAAGTGAAATTGCAGAATTGATAAAGCGCTTTGTGGTGCTTATGGAGAATCAACTCAATCAGAAGCTAAGACTACCTGTAGTGGGCGATAGAATGTGGCGAGAAGGCGGCGAATTGGGCAAGAACACCGCCCCCGGCGAAATTTGGGGTGAAATGGGGGGGGGGGGAGAACCTTTTGTCTCCGTTTGTTGTATGAAAACAATAATAAAATAACAATATGACCGTTGGGAACGGTCAAATGTAAAAAAAAGTTAATTTTAACAATATATATATATATATATATATATATATACATATACCCTTCTTCTCCAAACCCATATCCATTTCATACACTTCACATAACCAAATTCTTCAAATATAGAGCCAAAATATATCCTAGAAACAACCAGAACCAACCGAAACACCCATTCCCTCCTTTCAAAACCCATGCCGTTGAACTCACCGCTACCATGAGAGAAACCATCAAACAACACGAAAACATTACCGTGGAACTCACCGCTACCATGAGAGAAACCAACAAACAACACGAAAAGATTGCCGCAATGTTGAAATTGCGGGAAATGAGTAAAGAATACGAATCCCTCAAAGCGGTCGGGTTACACGAAGAAGCCGCATTATTACAACGACGACTAATTGAAAGAATGCGCGAATATTATGGATATTAGTTTTTTTTATGGATTTTTTAATGTTTCTTTTTTAATTTTAATGTATTTTTATTTAATTATTTAATTTAATGGGTTTTTATTTGTTTAGTCTAATTATTAAAAGAAAATAATTAAAATGGTGACATGGCACCGGAGGGGCTACAACACCATTACACCCCAAAAAAAATTCATACCCTTTGCTGACTGGTCGCCACGTGTCGCAATTCGCCCAATTTATAGCCCCTCCACTACGCATAGCCTAAAAGGAATTCGCTGTGACAAAGGCACGGAGTTCAAGAACTTAACGTTGAATTAATTTTGTGCCGAAAAGGGAAAATACAGCTCAGCTCACGCACCACAACAAAATGGTGTTGCTGAGAGAAGGAACATCACTCTAATCAAAGCAGCAAGAACTATGTTGTGTGATTCGAAGCTACCTCTGTTCTTCTGGGCAGAAGCGGTCAATAACGCTTGTTACGTTCAAAATTGGGTGTTGATCAACAATTCATAGATGAAGACTCCTATGTAAATGTTTATGGTCACAAGCCTATTGTAGCACACTTTCGAGCTTTGGATGTTTGTGTACTCTACTAAATCTCGAATAGACTCCAAAGTTCCGTTCCCGATCATTCTATTCTGACAAGAATTCAACGGGATCATCCAATCGAGAACGTCATAGGTCTCCTCGAAACCGATGTCTCAACCAGAAGTTAGACATGACACGTCAACAGTTGTTTATTTTCTGTTTCATCTCTCAGATTGAGCCTAAGTTCGTTGAAATGGCTTTGCAAGAACCAAGCTGGGTAGATGCCATGAATGAGGAATTGAATCAGTTCGAGAAACTCAAGGTTTAGAGATTAGTTGAGTTTCCTGTCAGGAAGAAGGCTTTAGATACAAGATGGGTTTTTCGTAACAAACAAGATGACACTGGGATTATTGTTCAAAACAAAGTGCGGCTTGTGGTTCGTGGTTTTCGTTAGGTTAAAGGTTTAGATTACACAGAATTGTATGCTCCAGTGGCTGGTCTTGAGGCCATTCTGATTTTCTTGGCATATGCTTCTTACATGGGGTTCACGGTTTATCAAATGGATGTTAAGACAATGTTTCCGTATGGAGAAGTAAAGGGGGAGATTTATGTGGACCAGCCACCGGGTTTTGTTGATTCAAAGCATCCTACCCATGTATACAAGTTAGACAAAGCTCTCTATGGTCTTCATCAAGCTCATCGGGCATGGTATGCAACTTTGACGACTCATCTACTGGGCATGGATACAAGAGAGGGACCATCGATCAGACCTTGTTCCTTAAAACTATTGGGAAAGAGTTAATCTTGGTTCAAATTTATATGGATGATATCATATTTGGCTCCACCAGTGCTGATCTATGTTCTGAATTTGAAGAAGTAATGAAGAAGAGATTCAAGATGAGTTCATTGGGGGAGATGACGACATTTCTGGGATTACAGGTTCGTCAGAGTTCGACACAAATTTTGCTACATCAACTGAAATGCGTCGAGGACATAATGGTAAAATTTGAATTCCAATATTCTAAGAGTGCGTCGAATCCTATGGCGAAAAGACCATTTCTTTCATCTGATCCTGAAGGGAAATCCGTAGATCAAACATAATATCGATCAATGATCGGATCCCTGATGTATCTCACCGCCATTTGCCCTGACATCATGTTCGCAGTCTGTCAATGCGCGCGTTTCTAGGCTAATCCTAAACTTTCTCAGTTAATTGCTGTTAAATGTATTTTTAGATATCTGAAAGGGCAACCGGAGCAAGGTCTTTGGTAACCCAAAAACTAAGAATTTGATTTATATGCTTTTGCTGACAACAATTATGGAGGTGATGATATTGAAAGGAAATCCATGTCTTCTGGATGTCAATTCTTGGGTGATCGACTCATTTCATGGCAATGCAAGAAACAACAAACGGTGTCCACATCCACTACTAAGGCTAAGTACATTGCTGCTTCTGCCTGCTATTCGCATGTTATCTAGATGCAACACCAATTGCTGGATTACAGTTTGGAATTTCTAAACACTCCAATCTTTTGTGATAATAATGCTGTTAGTGCTATTATTAAAAATCCAGTTCAACACTCTAAAACCAAGCACATTGACATCAAAATTCATTTTATTCGTGACTGTTACGACTGAAAATTGATTCATTTTGAACAAGTTCACACTGATAATAATGTGGCGGACTTATTTGCAAAACAGTTCGGAACAACCAGATTTATTGTGCTTGTAGGATTTCTTAAAATGCTACATTTCGATGATTGAGTCTTTTTGTGGTTAAATTTGTATATAAAAGTTTTTCTTTCTGTTAAAATTTTTGCACGAATTTAGGGGGAAAAAATTAAATAAATACAAAAAGAGTGTGCGTATGTTTTTATAAAATTAAAAAAATTAAAAAATATTGTTTTTGGCCTTCGATTCCTTTTCTGCATGGGGAGTGATATGATTATTCAGTTACAAGCTTTATAGAAGCTCAAAATGTTTTCAAATGAAAAATTGGTCAAACCTTTGGAAAATGATAGATAAATTGTTTTTGTGTGCCTAACATGTGAAGTTACTAGGCTAAAATGGCTTTTGATCAGTCATTGATTTGTATAGTAGCTTTCCATGATGCTTAAAAGTTTGAAGTGATATAAACTAAATCTTCTAAACTTACTGTGGAGAGTCATTTTGAATATCTATGCGTGTCTCTAGATACATCTTTCCGAATGATAGGCAAAAAATCAATTACCCAGTCATACACGAGCCCGCTAGTGTCTTGTCTTGATCACCAAAAATATTATGTTTCTTAGTTATTGCTATTATTATTTTTTTTAAAATATTATATATTATATAATATTGTGTCATAAAAATTCGTTTTTAAAGCTTAAAGGGTCAAACTAGAACTACAAGGTGGGGCATTCAAATAAGTCCTAAACACCCTGAATGCAAGGCCTGTAAGTCCGAAAGGCATGTAAGTCCAACGTTCAACCTTAAAGCTTAAAAATTTTATTTGTATAGAGAAAATCTTTTGATCAAGAACTAGGGGGTTTGAGTCAAATTGGGGTGATCTGGGGAAAGCCAAATACGCTTTGAGAAGAGATAAGAGACATCATAGGTCCATATGTGATGTCCATCTAAGCTTTATTCCTAATTGAACCTAAGCATATAACTGATACAATGAAAATCATGCTAAGTATCTAAATACTTGTTATCAACATGTTCTCTATGTCATAATAATGCTGAAAATGAATCATTGTGAAAGCATCTTAATCAATATGATTCCATGTTCGGATCTTTTCATAAAAGTTTGCTAGTCTAACAAAACTAAAATTTGATCCCACAATATGTTAGAACTACTGAAGGCCGGGTGGTATATATATATATATATATATATATTTTGTGCTGTGATTTCATTTTATTTTCATTAATTTTTTTAAGTTTACCTCATGTTTACTCTCTTTGAAACAAATGTGTTCAGAAATCGTTTTTATCATGGATCAGGCCTATATTCTCTCATGTTCTTAGCCCATAAAGCCTTGTGTGTCTCAATATGTGTTTTCGGCCCAGTCAGCTTGGCCCAAACTCTTTGTAATGATATGGTTTTCGGCCCATCAAGGTTCTCGGCCCATTTTTTTGAAGTTTAAAAGGCAATGTTTAACTCACTATGTGAATTATTGATTTTCCAAATTCTAATATGCTAGTTAAACTTCCTTTTACCTTCCAAAGTTCATATCACCTTCACCAATTACATCTAATCATCTAGGTTGATCTTTAAAAATCGCTAAAGGTATATTGTTCTCGGGTCACTGTTGAGACAATCTATGGAATAGATGAATGTTTTGAGCTTGAATTGTGTTTGAACATTGTAATATGTGATTGTGGTGAATGATTTTAGATTGTTGAATCATATTATGACCTTTATTGAAGTTATAGGTTTATCCATGGTGGTTTGGCTTGATCGGGAAGATGACACGGAATTCTAGAAGGAGCCCAAGGGTTTTTGGTGCTGGTTGACCGAATACCCTTGGTCAACCCGAGAACCTTTGTGATCAACAGAGATCTCAAGGGTTCTCGGTCAAACTTTGACCGAGAACCCATGTGATTACCCGAGAACTCGTATTCTCGGTTGTCAAGGGTCATTTATGAACAGTCTTTGACCAAAACTATAATTGTTGACCAAAATTGTTTAGAATTGACCGAAAACTCTTTATGTGGACCAAAAACTCCCATATCTGGATAGAAACTCAATTCTTGGACCGAAATCGTCTTTTAGTCAGATTATCAATAATATTATTTGGACTAATTTACAAAAAGGGGTTTATACTTTCAATATTTATGTATTTGCTCCCTACACTATAATTATGTTATTCATTCTACAAGACATAAATGTCAAAGTTAATTGATTATATATTTAAGTGAATATGTCACTAACTTGACTCGTTTGTTGTAGTCATGGCTGATCAAGCACCTATAAAGTTTGTAGACGCTCATAATATTGCTAAATGCCTCTTTGATCATCCTCTAGCTCACAAGGAGTTCAAATAAATGATAGTTGGGCTAAACACGTGCAGGATTTCTCACACTTTACAAGAAACTCCTGTTATATGTAAGAAGATGGTGACTGATTTCTAGAATCATGCTTCGATTAATCAAAGACGTGCTGGAGGAGCTGTTACTATTGACTCAAAGGTCCAAAAGAAACCTATTATTATCTCTGAGGCTATCATTCGTGAGGTGTTGTTGTTTAGTGATCAACCTGATTACTCTATAGAGTATTCTACTGAAGCCGTAGCAGGGATTGTGCAAAGAATGGGATAAGAGAGAACCTACCCTCCAGCCATTAAGATGCTGTTTTATCCTTACTAGAGGTTCTTGATTCACACTTTCTTCAGGTGTATCTCAGGACGAAAAGGAGGTTCTGATGAGATTAGCCATACTCAAATGTCTGCAGTAGTTGCTTTGATCATGGATTGGAACTACAAATATTCCAAGTTCGTGTTCGATGAAATGATAAGCAATCTCAAATGGAAGAAGTAGATGTTCTTAATGTACCTGAGGTTTCTACAGATGATTTTCTACTCTCAATACCCTGGCTTGATTAAATCTGTAGAGACGCTCGAGTTGAAGGCTATGGGTCCCAATACTTTTGGGTTGATGAAACAATTGAGAAAAGGGGCCAAAGTAGTTTATCAGGGACTTCATCAACTGGTTAAGTTTGGAAGATTTGCTGAAACAGAGGCTATTGTTACTGCTGCTAGTGCTTCTGTTGCTGAGGAACATGCGGTTCCAGTTCAAATGCCCGTAACTGCTTTTGAAACAACATCTGATGATGATGAGTCTGATAGTTCTCCACCACAACATATGGAGACTAGACACCTGGTACAACAATCTGTACCTAACGCTAAACAAGTTAAAGATTTTGAAACTTTGAAAGAGAAGCTCCAGTCGACTGCATTGAAGCCTCCTCAATCAGTCGCTGTGACACATAATGAAGATGATACTAAAGAAGAGCCAGCCACCGATCTTATTCCTCGTAAACGAAGAAAAAAAGATCCAAGACCGGGTGTGCTGGCTAGTGATCTTACACCAACCAATCAACCAACAATTACTGAGCCTGTTACCGTTGAAACTCAAACAGATCAAGGCCCGTCTGTTTCCGATCAACAAACACAAGATCAGATTTTTGATGAGATTACACAAGAGTTTGAGTTCAAGGCTATATTCAGTCCATCACTGAACGATCTGGATCGTCTGACCTGATTGGTAACGAGAGTTCAAGTACAGCTGACAAGATTGCTCATATCCTTGCCATGCAAGAAAAATTCTTACAAGATAAGAGGAATGGGATTGCTCTAGAAGCTGAACCAGTTGACGTACAAGCCTTACAACACAAAGTTTTTGAGCTCGAACAAGACTTAGTGGTGAAGGATGTACGAATTCAAGAACTTGAAGCTAGTAATACTGACAAAGATTCAGGAGCTTCAGGCAAACATGGGTGACCTTACTACATTATACTTGGACCTCCAACAAAATGTTATTAAATGGTTTGGGGATGGATTTAAAAGTGGTGATGACAGTGGTGAGAAGATAGTTGGTGATAATGAAGGTACTACTACATATAGCGGTTCAAGTATGAGCCCTGCTTCAAACATTGATATCTCTGTGCCACTGGAACAATAGTTGGCCGCTCCTCCAAAGACAGCTGAGCAAATAGAAAGGATACAAAGAAAGATGCTGATAATAAAGAACTCCAATCAGAATGTCGTGTCTTCCGATCATCCATTTTCTCTGATAAGTATGGTGATCGCTCGGGGGTTGTCTCGTGGGGTTATGATATTGATAAAGAAATGTGGTGGGTCAAGAGGAAGTCAGGAAACACAGAGCATTGTAAGAAGATGAAAGACTTTGGTTCATGGACAAAGGTTGATTTGAGTGATCTGATAAATGCTCCTTTTCTGTAAAGACCCGATCCCGGTGCCCTACATTGGACGTCGGATTTACTCATAAACAAAGTTCTAAATATCAGAGTTAATTAAAACTTTCGCAAAATAATATAAAAGTCAACCATTCATTACAAATATTCGTAACTTGCCTTTTTAAAACATAATTAAAACATAGTATCAAACATCATGACAAATATTCAGATGCCAGTCTCTTAAATCTTGCCATGTGTCCTGCTCAAACCAGCTGTCTCAATTTGTTAACCTACGTGCATACTAAAAGTCAGCTACGCTGAGTGAGTTGTAGTTAATCAGACGACATACGATACGTTCACATACTTACATATGCACTCGAAGGTACATACCGCCATATTTACTTACATACTTACATACACACATACTTTCATTCTCTCTTTCATACTTACATACATACTTTCATTCATACACATACGTTTGAAGAGCATTTCGCCCTATAACCTTCGCCGATATTATTAGATTCGGTTCCCTGAATTCGCCGACATTATTAGGGTCGGTTCCCTACATTCGCCGACATTATTAGGGTCGGTTCCCTACATTCACCAACATTATTAGGGTCGGTTCCCTACATTCGTCGACATCCTTAGGGTCGGTTCCCTATATTTAGTACATTGTACCATACCTGTCTTTACATACATTTCCTAATATTACGTGCGATATCCGAAGATCATTCACGTACCATCATCATAACATACATACATCATATATATATATCATATATATCTATAGTCAAATCTTTGACTATCACCTGGCAGCACATGCAATATCCGAAGATCGTTCATGCACTACCATCATAACATACATACATCTTTCACTTATCATATACACACATCAACCATGCCTTTAACTATAACTTGACGGTACATGCAATATCCCAAGATCGTTCATGCATCGTCAAACAATCATCATACATAATCATACAAGGCATACACTTACCACTTAAGGTAAGTGTATTAACTATCACATCGAGTGTGCACACAACCCCGAAAACATAACAGGGTAGTGGGGCTAGAAACTCACCTCAACGCGATTACGTTCACCAGTTATAGTTAATCCTTTCCAGAGTTGAGCACGACTAACTGTATAATCATAAATATATTAAATACGGCTCTAGCTCTTCTTATTATCTACCTAATTAGTCTCACGTATCTTAGTCGGTTTTACTTCATTGGATCATTACCCATTAGTTAATCGTTACTCGTTAACCTTTAAAGATATCTTTCATAAATTATCAAAGTCCAAGGGTTATTGTGTAATTATCTCATTCTTTTCTAAGTCCAGCGACTGCACTGTCATTATGTTAAACTCCTAGTTCGTTACTTATCCTTAACGAATTGGGTTACCATAACGAACTGGTTCTTGTAACGAATTGGACCCTTTAACGAACTGGTTATCAGACGAATTGGACCTTTTAACGAACCGGTCCTTTTGACGAATTAGTTCATATAACGAATCAGTCCGCGTAAAGAATTGGATCTTCTAATTCGTTATCTCCTTTAACGAACTGTCATAGCGAATCGGAAGTGGGGCTGAACATAGCCTCGAAAACATAACAAGGAAGTGGGGCTAGAAACTCACCTCAACGCGATTACGTTCATTGGTTATAGTTAATCCTTTCCTGAGCTGAGCACGACTAACTGTATAATCATACATATATTAAATACAGCTCTAGCTCTTCTTATTATCTACTTAATTAGTCTCACGTATCTAAGTCGGTTTTACTTCATTGGATCATTACCGATTAGTTAATCGTTGCTCGTTAAACTTTAAAGGTATCTTTAATAAATTATCAAAGTCCAAGGGTTATTGTGTAATTATCTCATTCTTTTCTAAGTCCAGTATTGTTCTGTCATTATGTTAAACTCCTATTTCGTTACTTATCCTTAACGAATTGGGTTACCATAACGAACTAGTTCTTGTAACGAATTGAACCCTTTAACGAACTGGTTATTAGACGAATTGGATCTTTTAACGAACCAGTCTTTTTGACAAATTAGTTCATATAACGAATCAGTCCGCGTAACGAATTGGATCTTCTAATTCGTTATCTCCTTTAACGAATGGTCATAGCGAATCAGAAGCTAGTTCGTTATCTCATGCTTAGCGAACTTGAACACGAACTGAGTCTAGTTCATTAGGTTAACTTTAACGAACTGCTTGGGGAATCACCCCTAATTCGTTAACTCCTCGTTAAAGAATTAGGGTTAGGTCAGAGAATGTCAGGAACATTCTCTGACATTCCCTTTTACCTCGTACATACTTCCAGCGCCGCCTTTCCGGCGCCGTCGCCGGAAAAACGCGGCTTCGCCGGAAAAACGAGTTCTGACTCGTTTTTCACCGTTTTTCGCCCTGTTCAATCCAGATATGAACTAGGGTTATCCCTAAGCTCATCTTAGGCTCGGTTTCTACCCGATTCCACCCGGATCTCACGACTTAAACGGTTTAACAGTGTTGGCTCGTCATTTCGTGACCATATCTAACGGGTTTAAGCTCAAACAACATCATACTATCATTACCTTGGATCGGGATCGGTTTTACTTGGTGATTTCAGCTAGAGAGAGAGAGAGCAATATTAGAGAGAGCTAAGTGTGTGTTTTGGGAGGTGTATGGAATGTGTGTATAATGAGAATTACTTGGTAATTAATGCTTATATAATTATGGATCATGGGCTTAAGCCCATGGTCTTTCCTTCCTTCATAACCCAAGTCCTTAACTCATATCCATTTAACCCAACACTAGCCCGACTCATAATAACTCGTATTTCATTTATATACCAAAACTCGAAAAACGGGATGTTACAAGTCTTCCCTCCTTAAAGAGGTTTCGTCCACGAAACCTAACTATTACATAAACAATTTTGGATAAAATTTGCGCATCTCATCCTCAGCTTCCCATGTAGCGTCCGATCCTTTGCGATGCTTCCATATCACTTTCACTAATGGGATAACTTTACGATGAAGTTGCTTTTCCTTACGGTCAACTTTCTCGATTGGTTGCTCAATGTAGTTCAACTGTTCATCAACCTCAATGTCCATTAACGGCACATGAGACGTGTCATCAGCTAGACATTTCCTCAGATGAGAGACATGAAAAGTAGAATGAATTCCTTCCAACTCCTCTGGCAAGTCTAGCATTTAAGCCACTTCACCTACTCGATCTAAAATCTCAAACGGTCCAATGTACCTCAGACTCAGCTTTCCTCTCTTCCTAAAACGAATAATTCCCTTCCAAGGTGAGACCTTGAGGATCACATTGTCACCATTGTTAAACTCAATCGCTCGTCGCCGCTTATCAGCATACGACTTCTGTCGGTCTTGAGCAGCCTTCATCCTTGCTTTAATTTGATCAAACTTTGAAGAAGTTTCTTGCACAACTTCTAAACTTCCCATCTCTTTTCTGACCAATCTCTCCCCAACATACCGGGGTTCTACACCGTCTACCGTAAAGCATCTCGAACGGTGGCATAACAATACTTGAATGGTAGCTGTTGTTATAAGAGAACTCTGCCAGATGTAGATGATCATCCCAACTTCCTGCAAAGTCTTAAACACAAGCACGTAACATATCCTCAAGGGTTTGGATCGTCCTTTCAGACTGTCCATCTGTTTGAGGATGATACGCTGTACTGATGTTCAATCCTCGTTCCCCTAGCTTCATGAAACTCCTTCCAGAATCTCGAAATAAACCGAGTATCTCTATCAGACAAGATCGATAACGGTACCCCATGC
The DNA here is from genome assembly GCF_021521415.1 of Bidens hawaiensis. Taxonomy (NCBI): domain Eukaryota; kingdom Viridiplantae; phylum Streptophyta; class Magnoliopsida; order Asterales; family Asteraceae; genus Bidens; species Bidens hawaiensis. The sequence continues at coordinate 54,129 of NW_027491674.1, forward strand.
TTAGATACAACCTCTTTGATGAACAAACTTGCTAACGTTTCTGACGAGATAGCCTCTCGTATGGGCAGAAAGTGAGCACTTTTGGTCAAACGGTCCACAATCACCCAGATGGTATCATGATGCTTAGTTGTACGAGGTATCTTAGTTATGATCCGTGGTGATGTGTTCCCATTTCCATTCTGGCATCTCCCATGGTTGCATCTTTCCATAAGGCTTCTACCGTCTCAGCGATCCTCACATGGCATCCAGTAGATTTTTCAGGTTGGAATTTCTTCACTACAGCAGCTATAGCTTGAGCAATGGCGGCCTGAACTGCAGGGTCAAACTGATACCCTTCATTGTTGCTCGGATTCTGTCCAGCTGCACTTCCTTCTTCTCTTGTGTTAATAGCTGATTCTTCAGAAGGTTCTCGGACCATACGTGGCCTACTACGACGTCCCGTGCGACCTCCTGATCCGACGACCTTTCTTGCCCCAGCCATTCGTATTCTGTAAGGAAACACAAATGTCATCACTTAAGGAACTATTTAGTACATGGATAGAAAGGCTAACAAGTAATAACAGTGGCCAACTGTGATTAGCTTCTCATGTTACTCTCCGTGTCCTATACACTTCCCTTTGTGAGTCCACTTGTGCTAATTCTACTTTTAACAGTTAGGCATTCAAATAGTTCATATAATCATATACTTTTATCCCTAGCATTTAAGCTAACTTCCTCACACATTCTTACACTACATGTGAAATTAATCACACACTTTACCTATACTTTTCTTGAGCGACACATGGCTTTCTTGAACTGACATCTTCTTTATTTTCTTACTTATGTCCCATTCTTTGTTCGAGTCTAAGCATGTAGGATGATTAATTCTCTCGAACTTATGCTCCGATACCAACTTGTAAGGCCCCGATCCTGGTGCCCTACATTGGCATTGGACTTACTCATAAACACAGTTCTAAATATCAGAGTTAATTAAAACCTTCACGGAATAATATAAAAGTCAACCATTCAGTATAAACATCCATAACTTGTCTTTTGAAACATAACATAAATTATAGCATTCAAAACATCATGACAAATCTTCATATGCCAGCCTCTTCAATCTTATCATGTGTCCCTCTCAAACCAGTTGTCTTGGCTTATTAACATGCATGCATACTAAAAGTCAGCTACGCTAAGTGAGTTCTAGTTAATCAGACAACATACATTGCATTAAAATACTTACGTAAATACGTATCCGAAGATACATACATTCATTCTTTCTTTCATACTTACATACATACATTCTTTCATTCATACATATACGTTTTAAAGAGCATTCTGCCCTATAACCTTCGGATATATTGTTAGGGTCTGTTCCCCGCATTCGCGAATATTATTAGGGTATGTTCCCTACATTCGCAGATATTATTAGGGGTTGTTCCCTACATTCGCAAATATTATCAGGGATTGTTCCCTACTTAAGCCATACCTTCCATTCGTGCTATAATCATACATACCTTTCTTTACATAATCATGCTTTCGTACATACTCACTTCATGACGTACTTTCATACATACATATTTCATACAAGGCATACTAAATATTACTTTCCATGTCGATACGTGCAATATACGAAGACCATTCATGCAGCGACGAGCTTTCATTCATACATACTATCACATAAATCATTATAGCATACAATTACCATTTAAGGTAAGTGAATTAACATTTAAGGTAAGTGTATTAACATTCACATTTAAGGTAAGTGTATTAACATTCACATTGAGTATGCACACAGCCCCGAAAACATAACAAGGAAGTGGGGCTAAAAACTCACCTGAGTCATGTTACATTCACCGTTAATGGTTATTCCTTTCTTTAGATGTGCACGACTAACTGTATAACAATTATACGTATCAATTAACTATCACTACCCATATCCTGTTTCTAGTTTAATTATAACCCTTAACGAACGGGGGTCTGGGGGCAGCGCCCTGGCAGCAAGGTTCCAGGGGCGGCAGCCCCTGGCTGGGGTCGAGCTGCTAGGTCAGCTTGGAAATATTTTATTTCCATTAATTGTCTTAACACATTTTGCATTAGAATTGTTAATTATTATTTTATTTGCTAACTCAAAAGTTCGAGGGCTTCTTTGTAATTAATCCATTTTATTCTAAGTCCAGGGACCTTTCTGTCATTCTTTCAAAGTCTAATTTGTTATTCAGTTCTTTAATGAATGGGGGCTCGTAATGAATGGACCTTTATAATGAATTGACCTTCATAACGAATTAACCTGTATGACGAGTTGACCTTTTATAACGATTTGACCCTTATAACGAATTGAGGGTTCATTCGTCATTTCCCCGTAACGAATGGGCTAACGAATGTAGCTCATTCGTTACTTTCTCCTTAACAAATTGGCATAACGAACCAGCCTAATGAATGAGAGCTCATTCGTCAATTCTCTATAACGAATGGCATAATGAATAGGGTTAATTCGTCATCCATCCATAACGAATTGCATTACAATTCGTCATTCTTTTTCGGGTTAGGTTAGAGAATGTCATAAACATTCTCTGGCATCCTTAACCTAGTACGCCGCCTTTCCAGCGCCGCCGTGCCGGAAAAACGGCGGTGGCCGAAAAAACGTGTTTTTACACCGTTTTCACCGTTTTTCGCCCAGATCGATCCGGGTAACCCCTAAGCTCGTATTTTGATCGGTTTATATCCGATTCCATCCGGATCTTGTTACTTTAACGGTTGAGGGTTTCGGCTCGTCGTTTCGCGACTAGATCTAGCGGGTTTGGATCCATATAATATCATACTATCATTACCTCATATCAGGATCGGTCTTTCTTCTTGGTTTCGGTTAGGGAGAGAAAGAAAGATGAGAGAGAGATTAAGTGTGTGTTTTGGGTGGTGTAAGGAATGAGTGGAAATGGATGGATTAATGAATAATTATGGTTTATATATTATGGGTCATGGGCTTAAGCCCATAGTCTTTCTTCCTTCCTTATTAACCGAAGCCCATTACCCATATTTACTTAACCCAACACAAGGCCATCTCATAACATTTAATATTATTATTCAATTAACCGAAACAGAAAACGGGATGTTACACAAACTTTGTTGGGTTTATAAACATAAAGGATATAATAGATCAATTTAAAAGACAATGGACAAGCAATGATATTTGCTACACACGTAATGAACAAGTTCTATAATTATGTCATTTAATTATACAACTAATATCCAAATCTAAAACCGAAGGAACGATCCTTTTTATTAATTGTTTATATCAAACAACCATTGTATTCAAACAAAGTAAAATCACAGCAAGCTTCATAAGTTCATATGTGTTTTTTAACAAACTAATAAAACTTGCAATATTAACCAGGGTCGGCCTAACGAATTTGAAGGACTAAACTAAAATGAGATTTCCTGGCCCTTTCATGATAACTGTGAATAAAGAAACCCTACTTAGAATTGGTTTTGAACTCATGGCCTACAGGTAAGCAACACAAAAGTTTACAACCAAACCAATAGATAGTTTTTTAGTTTACTTTGCCAATTATAATATATCTGTATTTAATGTTTTATTTATTTGAATGTCTAAATTAAGTATGGGCCTAAAGTTGTTGCTTGGTTTCATTCTCCACTGTCGTCCCTAAAATTAACTACTAGTTCATGTGTGTCCGACACCACTTACCTTACTGCTTAAGGTTGTTAGGGATACATTTTGAAACTTATACTTTACTATGACTTCGACCATGCCCCCCCCCCTCTCACTCTTATAGTAAGTATTGTAAAAATCGGTAGTCGCTAGTCTGGCGGTGGGGTGAGAACTAGCGATTGATCAAGGATTAATCGGAATTTATATGGACTAATCGGGATTAATCAGGATTAATCAACAATTTATTAGGATTAATCAATGATTAATCAGTGCCTAGTGGTGATTGTTTCATCCCTACTTATAGTAAAGCCTTAGACTGTCGGTAACGGGTAATGTTGTGTTGCGTTTGAAGCCAAAATGTCGAAACCCCCCCCCATCCCAGCGCACTTTTGGCGGCATTTTGAGCATAAATTTGTATACACAAGATTGGAAATCAGCTATTTTGGTCAATCTAGCCGTTACAACGGCTACTGTATTTAAAAAAAAACTCAATTTTTTCTATACAACTCATTCACTCCCAAATTAAACAAATACTTTTATAAAAATCTACTCTAAATATATATACAACCTACACTCTATAAAAATTATAAATGGATTCTCTCAAGTCTATATACAACTTTAACATCTTGGGTTTTTCGTATTTGAATTCGTTTATGTTTAACCTGACTCGGAAAATAATTCGGATCTTTTGAGTTTTTTAAATTGGGTATTTATTAGTATTCAACTTTGTTAAACTTAATTTATATTTTTTTAACTTTCAAACTCGTCAAACAACTCTTAAAAACCCTTAAAATCGCTTAAAACAGCTAAAAATTGCATTTATAAATCTACAAGGACTATTTTTAACCCAAATCCCTAAACTTAGGCCCCAAGATAAGTTAAATAATATTATAACATGTCCATATTCTTACCTCTAATATTAAAAACGAATTTTGACTATTATTTGGTTCGATTTTGTTATAATAAGCTTATTCGGTTTCCTTAAACAAACAATTATCTAATAAACGATTTTTGGATGTTTTAATTAACCAAACACATCATAAAACCCTAAAACATTATTGAAAACATCAGCCACCATCTCTTAATCTCGAAATCCTCATGTTATTTTACCTGATTTTGTCATTTATTGATTATATCATTTCCTATTCGAGCTCGTTTACCGATTAAATCAATTATGAGTCTCATTATTATAACCAACCTATCAAGAAACCCTAAATACCTCTGCATAATCAGCCCCTATCTCTTAAAAAAATCGTGCATATTGTTTTCATGGTGTATTAACCAAAAATCTTTATTGTACGGATTGACTTTCAAACTTCAAGACCGTTTGACTCGTGTATTCTCATTGTTCCGTAATCTTTCCGGTTCTAGGTATATTCGTGTCCAATCAGCCAGCTTGCTTAAGGCTCGGGACTCGTTTAATATCTTTATTTTATCGTTTAACTTGCCTGAATATTAAGGTGAGTAATCACTCCCCTATTTTACTTATTTTCAAACGTTTTAGGGACTTATGCGTACATGTTAATCACTTACATACTTTACCATATACTCATTAGCAAAATGTGATCTTTGTGTATGTATCAATTGAATGACTATTTGCTATTTGTTAACATGTTTATTTGTTTATTTTATCGCATTCGGAGAGGTCCATCATAATCACATTAATTATAGTATGATCATACGATTGTCGTAATGGCCAAAGCCAGATTCACATGCCAATGGTTATACAGACACCCTCATCTATCACATCATGTCGTAATAGGCAACGTTCGGTTCACATGACAATGGTTTTATCGACACTCATTATTTTCTCAATTATTTGATTGTTTATGCTCACAGATAACAGTTTTGCTCTTTATTTAGATAATATTATATTGTAATCAAAAAACTGGTGATCTACTCACTCGACATGTGTTGTTAACAAAAATATTTATTTTTTACGCATGTACAAGTTATTAATTGGATTATTTATCAAGATGAAGAACATATAGAGATGACATTTCGGATTAAAACCTATACTAGATTATTTGATTTTGTTATATAATTTCCATGAATTGTTGTACTTGAATTGTAAATTAATTGATTAGATATTGTCACATTTAAATTGCATGATAGTACCTTGTGAGTTATGAACCAAAGCTCACACCCCGGCATTTCAGCCTTAGGTTAGGGTGTGACAACAACCATTTTTTTAGGGTCGATGCAATGGCCGAAGATGACGTGGTGGTAGAAGCATGGTTAGGGCCTCATAATTGCTTATTTGTTTACCTTATGCGTCGCACCCCAACCTAAGACAGAAATGTTGGGGCGTGAGCTTAGGTTCACAGCTCACAAGGTACTATCATGCAATTTAAATGTGACAATATCTATCAATTAATTTAAACGACATATCTTAAACCTTCGGCTCTGATATGTAACAGCCCAGCTACCACCGCACCATAATATTGTCCGTTTTGGCCGGGACGTACCACTATCGCCTCATGGATTTGCTTTTGGTTGCCCAGGTGGTCACCCATCCCCATACTACTCCCACCTGAGCACGCTTAACTGTAGGATTCTCATCTCATCCACTACCATTAAGCGCCTGAAACGCGTTATGATGGGGAAGGTATCCACCTCCTTATAAAGAAGGCTTAGTTCTCTTTCCCAACCGATGTGGGATGTCACAATCCACCCCCCCCCCCATAGGAGTCCAGCGTCCTCGCGAGACCTGGTACCACCGGTCCGTCCCTGGCTCTGATATCATCTGTAACAGCTCATCTACCACGGCACCATAATATTGTCCGCTTTGGCCGGGACGTACCACCATCGCCTCACAGATTTGCTTTTGGTTGCCCTGGTGGTCACCCATCCTCATACGACTCCCACCTAAGCACATTTAACTGTGGAATTCTCCTCTCATCCGCTACCATTAAGCGCCCAAAACGCGTTATGATAGGGAAGGTATCCACCTCCTTATAAAGAAGGCTTAGTTCTCATTCCCAACCGATGTGGGATGTCACATGATACCAATCTGTCACACCCCAACCTAAGGCGAAAATGTCGAGGCGTGAGCTGATTGCTCATAGCTCTCAAGGTACTATCATGGAATATTTAAAATGTCAATATCTATTTGTTTAATTTATATATTCAACAAAATCCAAATAAAGCAAGTACGTCATTCATAAATAAAACAAACAAGAAAAAAAAATAGTCCAAATTAAATTTAAGTCTTGATAATCTTTCTCTAGCATATCAATTCCTATGTTCTTCAATAAATCTTGATAAATCAGTTCAAACGGTAACCTGCATATGCCTACAAAATAAAAACAATTTTGTCAACACAAGGTTGAGTGAGTAAAACACTAGTTAATTGAGATACAATATAATATTTAAAGGAAAACGCAAACTGTTCCTGTGAGATAATATTTAAGCCATACCATGTATACAATTCAAACATATATAAAGAAAGGGCTAAAGCGTTGCCATGTGATTCTCGGTTAACAAAAAATGAGTTGTTGGTGAAACCATTTTCATGCAATTGGACGTCGGCCACTACGACGGTCGTATGATCATACTATTATGATGGACCTCTCCGAATGCGGTAAAAATAAAGCAAGTAAGCAAATAGCAAGTTAGGCATAGACTGATATACACACAAGGATAACAGTTGTTAATGTCGATAATAATAATAATAATAATAATAATAATAATAATAATAATAATAATAATAATAAAGTATTGTAAATACGCATATGTCCCTAAACATTGAAAACAACTAAAAGAATGGGAGTGATTACTCAACTTACAATAAACAAATGAATAAATGCTTTAAGAATGGTAAGAGAATAAACATTGCGCTCATCGAGATGTATCAATGAACGAATCCTAAGTAATAATAATAATCGGAGAACACAAAGAATCAATAGATGAACTAATAGAAATTTAAAATATGAACGGGTATTTGAAATAACAACTTAATTAAGTATTATTATTTGTTTAGAATGATTATCTTTAATTAAAAATTGTGAGTGAGTAATAATAATATATAAAAAGACATTTGTTTATAAATTATATGTTAAAATATATTTTAATTATGTAACATTATTAAATAAATACTTCTAATTTTTGATAGAATATATAAAGAGATTGTTTCAACCATTTATTTTATTTTAAATAAAATAAATTTAGTGTGTTTATAAATACTTTTATTTGTTTCAAAGTCTTATTATTTAGATCTTTATCAATTTATAAAATACTTGAACTATATTTGACTATATTTATTAACAATAAGTATTAAATCTATATTTTAATTTAAAACCCTTGATCAAATTTAATAATCACACACACACACACACACACACATGTATAAGTATACACATGTATATGGTTTAACCAAGGTTTGAAAAGAAACTAGTTACGGTGTCGGTTTTTGATTAAATAATAATATTAAAATAACTAATTAACTCGATATTTTATTGATAAAATTTTCCGGACCTAAAAACGGGTCGGGTAAATGTAAAGGATATAAATATGAAAAATTCGAGTTGTTACACCTGCACCTTATCACACATTCATGCTCATTGAGATTCAAACCTACCAACCTTATATATTTCAAGCTACTTTAAGTTAGTCTAGATCAATCTCACTCAACTCGAATTTATCAAATCCCATATTCACAAGCTCAAGTTTACCAAACCTACTCCAATTAGACTTTGTTTTTGTAACCCGTTCAAGTTCAACCTTGTCAAGCAATCTCAAATCAATTAACCTCAATTATTCAAGTTTTTATAAATTCAATTAATCAAGGTGCTTTAAATCAGATGAATCAAATCAATCGTAATTAAGTTTCTCAAAGAAGATTTTTTTATTGTTTTCGTCATTTTCATCCAAACATATTTTGTCTTTTTGAATCATACACTATAGCAACCCTTTATTTGATTTTGGTTTTGGAACATTTACAATTTAAATAACCTATCAATTTTCAGTGTTTTATCTCATACAATAAAATTAATCTTACTTTTCCAAAGACAATCGTTTACGATACCGTACTTCTCGTTTAATTCGTTTATTCTCGTTCATCCTAACCCATCTCAATATCAACTATAAGAAATCTTTTCCTTTTCAAATTTCAAGATTTATGTCTTATTATTAAAAGATGTTTTAGAAACTTTAATATTTTATTAAAACAACTTAAGAGTTCAATTCATTTTTAGCAATATTTTATACAACTATGATATACTGGTTTACAATCAAAATGTATTAAAACTTTTCTCACAAAGTTATATCTATAAAATGTTTTTGTAACCGATGTAACAAATGATGTGGACTATCTAACGATCTAAGTAACTATGGATGCATACGTAATTATCCAAGTTCTCGCATGAAAATCGTAATACACACAGTTGTGTGTCATAAACTAGAACTAAAAGTGGTTTTTGTAACAGTATAAAAGTGGAGATGATAACGACATGGCGGATACGCCGTTGGTACATCCTATATATAAGTGCCCTTATCCAATTTTCGTTTGGAGAATTACTCCGACTACTCGAAGTTCCATGTTGTGATTAAATTTTAAATTTTATTTAAAAAGTTATTCCTTGAAATTCAATTATTTTATTAACATTATTTTTTTGTTTTTATTTTTCTTTAATATTGGGACGAAATTCACAAAAGTAGGGGAGAGTGTAACATCTATGGTTTTTCGTATTTGATTTCGTTTATGTTTAACCCAACTCGGAATGTAATTCGGATCTTTCGGATTATTTAAATTATTTATTTATTAGTATTTAACTTGGTAAAACATAATTTATATTTTCTTAACTTTCAAACTCGTCTTATAAAATCTTAAAATCACTTAAAACGGCTAAAAATCGCATTTATAAAAGTACAGAGACTGTTTTTGAACCAAATCCCTAAACTTATGTCCCAATATATGTTAAATTATATTATAACATGTCCATATTCTTACCTCTAATATTAAAAACGAATTTTGACTATTAATTGGTTCGGTTTTGTTATAATAAGCTTATTCGGTTTCCTTAAACAAGCAATTACCTAATAAATGATTTGGGATGTTTTAATTAACCAAAACACATCATAAAACCCGAAAATATTATTGAAAACATCACACGCAATATCTTAATCTCAAAAACCCCATGTTACACCGACACCCTCATTTAATCATGTCGTATTATGCAACGTCCGATTCGCATGATAATGGTTTTACCGACACTCATTATTTGCTCAATGATTTGATTGTTTATGCTCACAGATAACAGTTTTGCTCTTTGTTTATATATTATTATATTGTAAATCAAAAAACTGGTGATCTACTCACTCGACATGTGTTGTTAACAAAAATATCTATTTTGTAATCATTTACAGGTTATTAATTGGATTGTTTTATCAAGATGAAGCTCACGTAGAGATGACCTTTAGGATTAAAACTTATACGAGATTATTTGATTTCTTATAGTTTCCTTGAATTGTTGTACTTGTATTTTAAATTAATTGATTATATATTGTCACATTTAAATTGCATGAGAGTACCTTGTGAGCTGTGAACCAAAGCTCACGCCTCAACATTTTCGTCTTAGGTTGGGGTGTGACAACAACCATTTTTTAGGTTCGATGCAATGGCCGAAGACGACGCGGTCGTCTCTAGTGCGTCTGTGCTCGCGGAAAATTATATTAAATGTTTTTCTTCTCCTCCACGCGTTGTCTTGTAAAGAGAATATATTAAACGAGACTGTTTTGCGCGTGAACGCTTGTTAGATAGCAGATTACTTCAATGACCCTACGAGGTGCAAGAACCCAATGACTTTTAGGCAAGGCTTTCTCCGAGAATTTATATGCCTCGGCCGAGCCGGAAAAAAAAGGACCTGACTAAATATAACATATAATCTATATTTAGTAAATGTTATAAGAAAAAAAGTAGTGAAAATATAATAATAAAACAAAATACAATAATGTCTAACGGTTTATGCGTACACTTATACAGAGCACCAGATTAAGATTTTTTCATTGCATCATCTCGTTTTCTCTATTTACGTTGTTGAGCACCGGATAGTTGTTTATGATGCATAATTGATGAATCGATTGCTAAAAGCCTAAAAATCAAATACAATATGTCAATATATCCATATAATAGACTAACATTTTTTTTCACAATTAACTGTAACATCCTAAAATTTCTAAAAATAATATTAATTATATTATTTAATATTGGTGGGAAAGTTTACTCGGGCTAGTGAAGAAATAATAAAATAAAGTAGGAGTTATCATGAGTCGAGTTTGTGTTGGGTTAAGTAATATGGGTAATGGACTTGGATTAGAAAGGAAGGAAGATGGACCATAGGCTCAAGCCCATTACCCATTATATATAAACAATAATCCACCCATTGATCCTTTCATTTTCACATATCCATACACCACCCAAAACACACACCTAAGCTCTCTCTCATAATTCTCTCTCTCTAGCCGAAACCAAGAAGAAGAATCGATTTCCGACCCAAGGTAATGATAGTATGATATTATAGAGATCCAAACCCGTGAAATCTAGTCGCGAAACGACGAGCCGACACCTTAAGCTGTTAAAGTCATGAGATCCGAATAGAATCGGGTATAAACCGATCAAAATATGAGCTTAAGGATCGAATAGGATGAAAAACGTTGAAGAACGGTGGAAAATAACTGAGATCTCGTTTTTCCGGCGAGATCCAGGTTTTCCGGCGATGACAGCGCCGGAAAAGGCAGGTACGAGGTTAAGGTGTCAGAGAATGTTTCTGACATTCTCTGACTTAACCCTAATTCGTTAACGGAGAGTTAACGAACTAGAGGTAATTCTCAAGTGATTCGTTAACAGAAGCTTAACGAACTAACCTTAGTTCGTATCCAAATTCGTTAAGGAAAAGATAACGAATTAACCCCGATTCGTTATGCCCATTCATTAAAATAGAGATAACGAACTAGAGGGTTCAATTCGTTACTGAGGGGTCATTCGCTATGAAGTTCACTTCGTCAAAAGGACCAGTTCGTTATGAAGTCCAATTCGTCAAAGGACCAGTTCGTTATTATAGTCAATTCGTTATAAAGTAACGAATGGGTCATTCGTTATGAACCCATTCGTTAAGAACCCAGTGACGAACTAGAAGTTTAACAAAATGACAGAATAGTCCCTGGACTTAGAAAAGTATGATATAGTTACATAATAGCCCTTGGACTTTGATAATTTATGAAAGATACCTTTAAAGGTTAACGAGTAACGATTAACTAACCGGTAACGGGTCAATGAAGTAAAACCGGCTTAGACGCTTAATATTAATTAAGTATATGATAAGAAGAGCTAGAACCGTATTTAATATATGTAATGATTATACAGTTAGTCGTGCACAGCTCAAGAAAGGAATAACAATTAACGGTGAACGTAACCGAGTTCAGGTGAGTTTCTAGCCCCACTTCCTTGTTATGTTTTCGGGGCTGTGTACATACTCGATGTGATAGTTAATACACTTACCTTAAGTGGTAAGTGTATGCCTTGTATAATTTATGTATGATGATTGCTTAACGGTGCGTGAATGATCTTCGGATATTGCATGTACCTCCAGGTGGTAGTTAAAGATATAATTGATATATATGATATATGAATGATGTATGTATGTTATGTTGATAGTGCGTGAACGATCTTCAGATATTGCACGTAAAGATAGGTATCATACAACTGCACGAAACAAAGGGACCAGACCCTAATAATATCTCTGAGGATAGGGACCAGACCTTAATAATATCTGTGAGGATAGGGACCAGACCCTAATAATATCTGTGAGGATAGGGACCAGACCCTAATAATATCTGTGAGGATAGGGACCAGACCCTAATAATATCTGTGATGTTGGGGACCAGACCCTTATAATATGTGAGGTTATAGGGCGGAAGGCTCTTTAAATAGTATGGATAGTTATGCATGTAAAGTAAACACACCTTCGGCCATGTGTGCAAGTATGTGAACTGATTGTATGTTGTATGATTAACTAGAACTCACTCAGCGTAGCTGACTTTTAGTATGCATACAGGTGAGTAGAAAGAGGCAGCTCGCTTGAGGGGAAACGCATGGCATGGAATTGAATACACTGCCATCTCAAGGAAATGTTATGTTATTTAAAAGACAATATTTTATGTTTAATGATTTGAATGCTCGTTAAAGACAAGAAATGATGGTTATGTAATATGTTGGTTTGAAGTTTTTATATTCCGCGTAAAGTTTTAATTAACTCTGATATTTAGAACTGTTTTTATGAGTAAATCCAACATCCAAAGTAGGGCACCGGGAACGGTGCCTTACATTAACCTAAATCCTTAATACTGATAAAGAATATGTATCGGGATATCACTGCAAGAAAAATAGACTAAATGACTAATAGTTATACTAATGTAACTATTAACTCAATTAATAATTTGATATCCAATAGTTAAACTTAAATATCCAATACCTTTGTGTGGTCGGTGGTGGACTATTGTTTAAGTGCTTGGTGGTCGGTGGACTAAAGAAGCCAAGAAGGATTCCTACTTGCATGGTTGGAATTTGAAGGGGTGATGACCAGACTAAGCGTAGAAGCCACTGGACATCTAATTGGCCTTTTTTTAAGTGTTTATTATTCTGTTAATTATTGATTTTGGATCAATAGTTTGGACCTTATATCCTAAAATTTACCAAATGGACCATGAATTAAAAAAACTTTTGGGCTCATAGTTTTTAATGATCAAAATCAATTATATTACATAAGATTTATTTTTTAAAATATACATATATAAAAAAATTTGTGCCCTTAAAGAAAAGGTGCCCCGCCAAGGGTGCGGCTCACACACCTCTTTGGCCAGCCCTGCTTTTAGGCATCGCTTTCGGATTTCTAAACGATTATTTTTGTGCATTACTGAAGACTTGGAACGTGAGTTTGAATACTTTAATCAAAACTGGAAGTTTGAGGGACGCTAGGATTCGTTGCAATTCAAAATTTTACTTTAGCGATATGCATGCTTGCCTACAGAAACACAACAGACATCAACAAAGACGTCGAAGAGTACCTAAAGATGGACGAAAAAGACAACTCGAAACACCTTGGAGCATTTTTTTCTACGGTATACTTTATTTCTTTAAAAATTTATATCATTTATTTTTTTAAATTTTTTATACTATTTATTTAATATAGAATAATAAAGCTATATGTTCTATGTTATCTTAGAGCACCCAATTGGAACAACCTAGAAAGGATTTACGAGGTGCACTCACGGGTGCCTGGTTTACCCGATCTAATCGGGATTTTATATTGTATGTACTGGAAATAGGCTAGTTGTCCATCCGAATGGCGATGTCAATACGCATGTGGTGACCATGTTAGACCAATGGTGAGTATCATCATCATCCTCTGATTCATCATCTCTGTAGACCCGCAACTGCTTCACGCCATCTTCAGAAGAGGCGAACTCCGAAAGCATATTCTGCAGCGGAAAGACAAGGTCATCATACTCTTGGACCCGCATGTCTAACTCTTGCTTCGCTTCAAGGCCATGAAGCGGGTGGCTCTCAATAGACTGTCCGGATTGAGCAAACGCCAACCCTTCATTGAAACCCTTCAACCGGCCAACGCCTTCCGAAGCCGTTATCAAGTTAACGAAGCAATCAGTAAGCTCCGTGCTCCTCTTGATATGACGGATGACCTATGAACAAGATTCGTCAACATCATGGAATTAAAAACACAACAAATGAACAGTATACGAGAAAAACTTACGGAGTCAAGGCCACGATTGAGGAAGTATTGCCTTTCCTGCTCAGTGCGCTCCGCCCTACCACGAAGTTTTCGCAACTCGGCGGAAGCGCGGTGTCACACCCCGAAAATCTTATCTTAGCAGCGGAAGACTTAACTAAGTTAATTTCGGGTTATGACAGATGTCGATAGCCAAATCACGAAACAGAACGCTTAAATATATAAAAAGGCTTGTTTATTCATCAGAGTGCACGTGTCATATTTTACATAATTTATTATTATTACAAGCCTACAGTTCCACATCATCAAAACACACACGTTCTCGGTTCCATCCCATTCAGCCCTCGCGATGCTTTCATCTTTCTCATTTACCTGAAAAGTATGTTAAAATAATTTTATCAACACGAATGTTGGTGAGTTTCTCAATTTAAAACCGGGGTGTAACAGTTCTCGACTTTTACACCCATTTATTAATCATTCTTTTCAATGATAATTTTCATTATTCACCATTCTTAACAATGGGAATTTAATTTTCCACTTTTCCAAACATAGCTATATATTTCTTAAACAAAACGTGTTAGTTGTAAACGAGCAAAGAGTACAACACATGTATGACTGACTATCAATATGATAAACCTGATACATACCAAAATCAAAATATTCCCACCTTTTCAACCAGAGCGACTGGAAGATTGGGGGGCGTCGCCCCGATAGATCGACCAATATTTTTAGGCCCTTTCTCTCTAGGTTAACGATTTTTCCTTTCATAATGACTCATCCCATTTAACACGATTTGTAAAATATATAGCCCTTTCTTTACATACTTTTCCCCCAAAAACATTTATAAATCATTAAAACATTTAAAAGTGAGGATTCACGACAAAACTCACATTTGCCTCAGCTCAAATAACATTTATGTGTGATAATATGCCAGTCAACGTCAAGATCTTATTAATAGTCATCCAAATGATAACCGGATTGCTATGTTTAATACCAAGTATATTAACACATAAACATAGATACAAATGGAATCCTATCATAATTTAATTTATTCATCCTCACGTGTCTTATTTATTATAATTTTAATAACTAAATTACAAACTTTTATTGTTTAGGAAAAATCGTAACTAAATCGAATGTTTTAAAATATCTTATAAATATATTGGAACACCATAGTTTCAAATAATCGTTGTAAAACTAATATATGATTTCGAAACTACACTTGGACGTTATTTAATAAAAGTATATATATTTATTTTAATATATAATATTCTTTTATTAATATACGTGTGTTTGAATTCTTACAAATATATTATATACCTCTATTTTAAAAAAAATTAATATAATCCTTATTATTATTATTTATGCCGAAACGTGTTATATTAATATTCTTAATATTAAAACTTTGTTATCATATTTTATATAAAAGTTTACATTTTTTAAAAGTATATATTTATTTTTAATATTAATTGTGGTCACCATCCAGATAAACTATTTCAGTCCAAATATCGTGTGTATAAATATATACAAATGCACGAAATCGTCCAAGTCTCAGTTGTACCATTTTTATCACTCGATATTATCAAGAGATTGTCCAAATAATTATTAACAACATTTTGTCCAAGTTATTTTCGATAAAAATATTTATATTAATCTCTTGTTATCTATCTTTTTCAACACTTAAAGATATACCTCCTCGCGTCCGGTTCGAGTCTATAAATCTGCCCAAAACCCGCATGCAATGCGATCCGGATATGTCAACGCGTTCGTTTTTGCGTCACGAACGTTTCTCCAGTCTCGGATCGTCCATACGACACCTCAAAACCTACATGCAACTCGTTTTAAGAAACTATTTTTGTTCTATAATCTGACCAGTAACTTACGAAGCTTATAACTCACCATCTAACCATCTGATCATCGATCCCTTCAGTGAAATCCAAGATCTATATGTTAGGAAAGTTCACCAAAAGTTTCAACTCGATCCGATTGTCAGATCTCCGGGGATCTACATTTCTTCAGAGCTATGTTATCAGAATCCTCCCAGCGAGCTGAATACTAAAAACGGGTTTAGAAACCCAGCTTAAGCAACTCAGATCTTCATCTCCACCGTTCAAAATGAATATATATGGGTTATAAACCCTATGAAAAAATATCAAGATGATCGAACCATTAGATCTTTAGTTATAGACCGCTCTTTGCGGACATGCAAAATTATTACAATCTGTCCAGATTTTAAAACGAGTTTTAAACGAACTTAAACTCAGATTTAGGACAAACGCAGCTTACCGTCGCGTTCGGGACGTTGAAAAATGGTTCCGGGTAGAAGACGGGCTTCGGCCGCCATCGGACCACCGCGTCGGACCACCACCAGCCACCGCGAACCACCGCCGGACCACCATCGGCCGCCGACCACCTTGCCGGAATCCTCTAGCTTCTCTCTAACTTTGTCTCTCTAAAATGCAGAAATATGTGTTAATTATGAGTGGAAAGTGGGGGTAACCCTCCTTATATAGGTGCCGGTTTTAAACGAGTTTTTCGATCGCGTTTCGGTTTCTCGCTCCAACGAACCAGCTACTTCGAGTGACGTTGTATTTTCCAAATACATTTCGTCAAAAATACTTATTCTTATTCCGTTCTTGACTTAAATTTGTCTCGTTAACTTATTATTTCCGTTAATAAGTTATTGACGATTGTTACCTAATGTTGGTTTCGTATTATTCTGAACTTAATAAAACTAGTGTTGTTTTTCCCAAAAACAACTCATCCAAACTTATGGTGTCTATTTGACTTACTTTATCTAAATAATAAACCTCAAATACGGAGATAATATCAACTTTTACAAGCTCATCGGTACTTGTGCTTTAAGGATCGTGTTCAAAACTATTAATTTGCATTTTCCCGCTTCGTTGTAACTCAGAATTGAGCCACGTTTTCGCCTGCGTTCTCGGTTTTCGATCCTCTAAAATATTCAAATGTATTCACCCCTGGACACTTTCTCGAATGACAGGTTGAATTCTCACACATTTAACCAAAAACGTTTGTTTCTATGTCATTTATCACCAGAATTTCTTTATTCCGTCTCACTTCTCAAATGTTTTATTGTATATATTCCCTTCATTCTTAACTTAAAATACTATATTTAACTTATGGGTCTTAATCTTCACTTAATCCGGCTTAAATATGTCTCAATCTCGTTTATGGAATATAATAATACTTTTTATTCTGTCGGGTATCACAATCTTCATCACACAAACAAGTAAAACGTCCATGGTCTCACGTTGAAGCTAACCCGTAGAAAAAATATGCCAAAAAGGTACCTTTTTTATAAAGGTTTAGTTTTTGAAGACGGTTTTCCCTAAGATTCGATACAAAGGCAAATCGGGCCTTATTAAGTAGGAAAGTTATAAACTTTGACGTAAATGAGGTGTTTTGGAATGAAACGGGACAAACGGGTGACGTTTGGACCATGTTAACGCAAGGAAATGATTTCGTATTGACCAAGGCTCATTCCTTATGCAAAATGAGCAAAAAGAGTCAAAAGGAAAGGCTGGAAAGTGATGAAAATGTAACCCTTATTTCAATCGGGTCCTTATGAAACCTGATTCAAGGAAAATGTAATCGAATTGAATGGACAGAAATGTAATCGAACCGAATGGCCAGAAAATGTAATCGAATCGAATGGCCAGTAAATGTAATTGAATCGAATGATCAGAAAAAGTAATCGAATCGAATGGCCAGAAAAAATAATCGAATCGAATGGCCAGAAAAAGTAATCAAATCGCATGAGAAATGTAACCGAATAGAATGTAAATAAAAAGTGATCGAATCCAATGGGTGATTCGATTTGATTCGACTAGAATTTCCATTCGATTAGAATTTTCATTCGATTAGAATTTCCATTCGATTAGAACTGCCATTTGATCAGAACTGTCATTCGATTAGAACTGTCATTCGATTAAAATTGTCATTCTATTAGAATTTCATTCGATTAAAATTACATTCGATTAGTTTAAACTTCAGTTTTCTGGTTAACGTCTTAGTAAAGAACGGTTAATGAAAATAACTTCAGTTTTCCAAGCTGACCTGGCAGCTCGACCCTAACCAGGGGGCTTTGCCCCTTGGACCCTGCTAGGGGCTGCTTCCCCTAGATCCCGTTACCAAGGGCACTGCCCCCGGACCCCCGTTCTTTGAGGGTTTTATTAATCTAGAAAAATGATATAGATAGGGTTAGTTAACTGATACTTGTAATTATTATACAGTTAGTCGTGCACATCTAAAAAGGGGTATTACTATAAACTCAGAAAGAAACAAGACCCATGTGAATTTCTATCATCATTTCCTTGTTATGTTTTCGAAGTTGTGTGCATACTCGATATGATTAGTTAATACACTTACCTTAAGTGGTAAGTGTATGCTATGTGAATGTTTATGTATGATTTATGAATGTATACGAATGATGTATGTATGATGTAGAAAAGATTAAGAGTATGTATGAAAGTATATAATAATAATAATATAAAAGAAAATGAATGTACGTATGAACTGATGGTAAAAGGGTGGCAGCCCCTAATAATATCTGTGAAGGAGGGTGGCAGACCCTAATAATATCTGTGAGGTTATAGGGCAAAAGGCTCTTTAAGGGTGGCATACCCTAATAATATCTGTGAGGTTATAGGGCGAAAGGCTATTTAAAACGTATAAGTATGTATGTAAAGTAAGATTAAAATATGAAAGTACGAAAGAAAGAAAGAAAGAAGGTATATACTTATGTATGTCCAAAAGAAAGACGAACAACTTAAATAAGTAATATGTATCTTCGGATACGTATAAGTATCTGAATGTATTGTATGTTGCTTGATTAACTAGAACATATTCAGCGTAGCTGACTTTAAATATGCACGCAGGTTATCACACCCCAACCTACGGCGGAAATGCCAGGGCGAACTGATTGCTCACAGCTTTTCAAATGTTACTATTATGCAATAATAAATGTGACAATATCTATTAAGTTAATTAAATAATCAAAAACATCAAATACAAATTCCATGTTTCAAATAACTAAGACAATACAAATATATTACAGTCTATAATCTTGTTTATTCTCTCTAGCGTGCAAACATAAGTTTTTTCTTCCAAACCAGCTTGAATATCAAACGATAACCTGCATATGCGTTGAAAATAGAATGATTTTGTCAACACAAGGTTGAGTGAGCAACACACCATTTTAAATGTTCATATAGAAAATAAGTATTTAGAACAAGTCATATGAATATAACAAATTAACCAAATGAGCAAGTATAACTGAGATGTCGAGAAGCACAAAGCTATCAAGACTGGCGTATGATCATACTAGACTGAGATTATGTTGGAACTCTCCGAATACGGAGAGGTATAAGTTGTTAACACATAAGACAAAGTTGCAGTTTTGAGTATAAGTATATATGAGAAATACAATTTACGCATATTTCCACAAAACGTGAGAAAAACAAGTAAAATAGGGGAATGTGATACTCACCCCGATAGACGAACAAGGGTGATTTAAGATAACGAGAATGAGGAATGGAATCACACACGAACGTTAAAGCCTATGAGAAAACGAGAGTAACTAATACACTTAAGTAAGATTTAAGATTGATTACAACAACTCGATAATCATTAATAAGTAATTATTATAATAATATAATATTATATAAGGATTTATTATATAAAATGATTATTTTGATTTATGAAAACATAGCTTAAATATTATTTGTAGTTTTATAAAATTGGTTTACTTGATTTATATATTTATTATAAAATTAGTTTTTTTTAAATTAAAATATAAAAGTAAAATACATCTTTAAAAATATTATTAGTTTGCATATTTATAAGTAAAATTTACTTATATATATTAAATAATAAATATTAGTTTTCGTGTTATTATATATACGCATATGTACATATATGCATAACTACTTACATATATACGTACATACACGAACGAGAGATATGAGAAACACAAGTATTAGAGGGTCAGTTTTTAATAAAACAGTTATTTAATAATAATTATTATTAGTATGTTTAATAAAGATGATCTTAACATGCATTTACCAAAAATAAAATGGAAAACGGGATGGCAGGGGTTCGAACCCGCGACCTGCCATCCCAAACCCAAGGTCTTAACCAACTGGGCAAACAAGACAATTGATTAACAAACGAAAATCATATATTAAATACAACAGCAGATCGAATAAGCTTGATTAAACAAATCCTAAGAATCTGATTTGATCCAATCGTGTATAATTAAATCAAACGAGTTTAGGGCTTTTGATCTGCTTTATAACGCGATCTTAATGATGTAAATAATTACCTCGTTAGTGATCTAATGATAGGTTAACGAGGACATAACAGAGCCGGCCAAAAGAGTTTACGAACGAGCAAGTAAACGTAATAGTTAATATAATTATGTATAGGGTTAATGTTGGCGACGGCTGAGGGAAGGTTGGTGTGGATATAATTGCGTTTATGAGAACGTTTATATAGAAGACGAGATTAGGGTTCATAACATGAATAATAGGCTAAGGCCCACGTTCTGGATCCTTCTAAACGTAATTGAATGAGAGATTAGGGTCGGCTAGACGTGAATTACAATCTAGAAGTATCTAATTAGATTTTGGATGATGGATTTGGGCTCAGGAACAAACTAGGGTTGAATTAGACGTTTGGGTTTGGGTAAGGATATCCATTTAAAGAAATGGGTTATAACAATACTTACATTCTAATCCATGATATTTAAAGATGGACACAAGAAGTTGAAACTATATGATTTGGGCTAAAACAATAAAAATTTAATTATAAACAATTATATATTACTAAATAATCGATTTTTGCTTGATAAACGCCAATTATATTTCAAAATAACCCGAACACTGAACTGAGTCGGGTAAAAGTATAAGTTTGAAAACCCGAGTTGTTACACAGATGAGGAGGATGAGATAGTTGGCTTGAGGAGGGTCACGTCACATGGCAGAAGAATAAAGAAACTGGCATCTGAAAACATCATTTTTAATGTTTGAACTTAAAGACATGTTTTATATTGTTTAAATTTTAAGACTTATGTAATGAATGGTTGACATTTATCTATTTCGCGAAAAGTTTTAATTCACTCTGATATTTAAAACTGTGTTTATGAGTAAATCAAACGTCCAAGTAGGGCACCAGGATCGGGGCCTTACACTATTTGAGTGATAGGATATGTATGGAGTATTCAATTATCGTGTAAGCGTTTAAAAACCCTCTCTATATAAAAGGATTTATTTTAAAAAGGTACAAAAGTCTTCGCAAAAGGACATAGAGACGTGTTTTGGGATTGTTCAACAACGTTGGCATTTTGTTAAAAAAAATCCTTGTCGTTTATAGTCGTTGGAAAAATGATAAGTGCTATGTATACGTGTATCATATTGCATATCATGATCATCGAGGATGATGGGATAGCGATATGCCCAACTTTTATACCGGACGATGGTCCACCACGAACACCAATAACAATGGAGCAGAGAGACTTGAAAACAATTATTTTCTTCGCTCAAGTGAAATACATAACGCTCTTAAGTAGGATTTTGTCTAACATGTTTGGAAGTTTCGTCCCATCCTTTGTAAAAATCAAGACGAATACGAGGGCGATGATGAAGACAAAGATGAGGACGACGATGTAATTTTAATTTATTTAATGAAATATTAATTGCTTAATTTAAATTTAAAAAAGAGTTAATTGCAAATACGTTCTCTTTGATGGAACCCAAAACGCAGGTTACAACCTATGTTTTAACTCTTTAAAAAATAGAAATAAATAATTGGGTAATGATTGTTGCAGAATTTGAGGAGCATTTCAACTACATCACTTTTTACCAAAGCTCTGAAAAAATTGATTGGACGTCACATGACGGAAAACGTCTATGGGTAGAGTTTTTGAATACACATGGCGTTAGTGCTCCATCTCAAATGATGTGGGACTTACGATCTCAAAGAGACTTCAATCCTGATAGTACCCCTCCTTTTATTCTTTTATTATTTTCATTTGTTTTAATTATTATTTATGACAAAATGTTAAGGGATAAGAGATAGAGAGGGACAAGAAAGATGAATATTTTCTTAGTTGTGAAATATGATTAAAGAGAGAAACAAATGATGTGATGTAAGTATATAATTCTTTTGTGTAGATGTTAGAAAATTCACTTACAAAAACTATAAACCCATTTACATTCATATTCATAAATTTCACTATATTAAATACCAACTACAATTTAGAAAACTTTCGACCAGTAAAGTATTGATAAGCATCTGATTCTCATCTAATAGAGGTTTTAGCTTTAATCCTAGGTTAACAGATTTTATATCATTATCTCTTGAAAGCCGATGAAGAAACACTAAGTGAACCCTGGGCAGATTATAGATAATCTGGGGGTTAAGTAATGTTTCCCACGAGGATGAGGTCCAGCAGAAAAGGTTGTTCTTCAGGGGACCTGCAAAACAGACACCGTAAGCTCGTCACTGAGAAGGGGGGGTTCCTCCTTGTGACCACCCTCCGGCGTGAGAATCAGACAAGATTGCTCTGAATATAAGTGTATATTAAGAGATTGCTAGATAAGATTGAGATATCAGATGATGTCCTTACCATTCCAAGGTGTTGGAGTATTTATAGCTGAAGGTAGGTTTCCTAGAAGGTACAGCCGGCTGAATAGTATTCCTGTTCTACCAACAGTGGACTACGCACAGGCCATGCTGGTTGGTGGATAGGCTACGGCCAACAGTAACAAGGTCGGCTGTACACTGTTCCTTTACTGCCGGCTACGCACTGTTCCACCAACTGTAGGCTGCGCACGTCCCATTGTAAGGGTTGGTGAGTAGGCAGCGACTAATAGTGACAAACAGTACTAGAGGGTGCTCCTCCTCGTACTGTTGTCGGTGAGCTGTCACCCTGTGATTGGTTCACGGGCTGTTCTGGTCAAATCGTCTTCTGCCCATACCTTAGTAGGTATAGTACAGAAGATCTTCCAGAAGCATACGGACTGGCTCATTTAGGCGGGAGAATTCCCGCCTTGCTCATTCCTTCATGTGACTACTGAAGTAGCTAGTGCCTTGTGCGTGTAGCCTTGCTGTTAGTGCGGGTAGCCTTCCCTGATGGCTTGTATCCGCAACTGCGGGAACAGGCGGGGTACTTCACCATTGGGAGGCTTTTCCTGCGGGTACAGCTGGCGTACTGCGCGTAAGGTTCTTTGAGCATGGTGGGTCCTGCGGGAGCAGTTGGTCGTTGCGCAGACGTCCCTGTTCAAGGTGAGTCTTGCGGGTCCAACTGGGCTCTGCTGGGACCTACCTCTTCAAGTCCCCCCAGTCCAATGTTCTTCTCATGAATTATTAATAAGTGAGGTGAATTTTTAGACTTAGCAAGGGGTTTTGAAAAGGGTTTAGTTTTTAGGTTTTCCGTGGTGATTCTTCCCGCGGTTTTCCTGATGTCACGCAGAAATTCCCGACTTTTCTGCTTGATCTTTGGGTATGAAGCGGGTAGGTTTGTAACCTCCTCGCAAGTCAGGAGCGTTGAGTCCCACTTGTGTGGATTCTCCATGGGGTTTTGGTAGTTTTCAACATACTGATCAACTATGCTAAAACCACCAATTCCATCTTGGAGTTTCAAACAATATAGTTCTCGACGTTCCCGTTACGCGGGGATGTTATTCCCGTTTCCGCAGGCATGGCCCAGAAGATCCTTCTTGGTTTGAATTCCCTGCAGAGTGCTAAGTATGTGAAGGGTTTTGCCTTGACACTGTACCCGCACTCGTCTTACGGTTACTTTACTTCCAAGGTATTCCTGGCGTCAATTCCCTGCGGGTGCTAAGTATGTGAAGGGTTTTGCCTTGACACTGTACCCGCACCCGTCTTATGGTTACTTGGTTGCCAAGGTATTCCTGGCGTCAATTCCCTGCGGGTGCTAAGTATGTGAAGGGTTTTGCCTTGACACTGTACCCGCACCCGTCTTATGGTTACTTGGTTGCCAAGGTAAGGGGTATTTTCCCGCTTACTTTTGAATCTTTTTGAATTTTGAAATTCGAAGAGTTGGTGAAAGGATAAGAACAGTCCAAACCTCTGAAACGTCGTGCGACGGTTTCTTCTGACTGTGTCAGGACGTGCAGGAAGTTATGGTAACGTGACAGTACCTGGTCATTCCAGTCGCTTTTTCAGGCGCGTGGGCCCGTTTTTTCGGGCGCGTGGCCGCGAAATTAATGGTATGCGTCCTTTCAACAGCTGTTGCCAGCTTGCTTTTTGCCACGTGTCATAGTTTCATTGCACCTTCAATTTCTCTCTCCTCCGCATTAAATTCATCGCATTAATTGCGATTAGTATATAAAGGGGGAGAGGGTTCTTTGTAATTCACACTTTCACTTTTCTCTTCATCTTCCGAACGATTTCCGGTGAATACTCAACTTTTCAGTCGAGCCTTTTCTCGAAATCGTTTTCTTTCATCTGCAAGATGTCGTCTCGTGATCTCGAGTCTACAGCCGACGACAAGAGTACTGCTGGCGAGTGCCAGTGTGCTTTGCCTGTCGATCTGTACCAGTACGTCGTCAGGAAGTTCATGCTCGAGTCTCTCGAGCCTGAGTTTCCTGAACCCCATCAGACCGTGTACGATGCCCCCAGAGGCAAGATCGGGGTATATGCTGCATTCTTTGTTTATGGGAATCTTAGGTTCCCATTGACAAAGTTTGTTTACCGTGTCCTGGAGAGGCACGGTGTGCACCTGACCGAGGTGCACCCGATGGCGATTGCCAAGATCCGGCACTTCGAGTGGGTGTGCCGGATTCTGGGCATTGAGCCCTATGTTGACCGCCTGATGACCTTCTACACTTGGAGGTGCATCCAGGGGTGGTATACATTGATAACCCGGATTAAGGGTTTAAAGATCTGCGCAACCGAGCGCAGTCTTCGCTCGTGGAAGCGGGAGTTCTTCTACATATCCGCTCGCGCCATCCCCCTTGCCATGAAATTCAAGAACGGGCAAGCACTTCCCAGCCTTCACGCCTCCAACTACGAGGAGGCGGAATGGTTTTCGAAGATATCCCGAGTCCAATCTCCGGTTTACCGGTTTGCGGAGTCCGGGATGGTGATGCTGGGGATGAGCCGGGTGTGGAAGGAGGCGGATGCGCGAAAGATTCCGATCGTCCTCGAATACGGTTCGAACTCTGTTCCTTACGGTATGCTTTGTTTCTTTTTGTTGATTCTGAATTTCTTCTAACTTTTTTCCTGTTTATTTCAGAGGGGAACGACTTGCAGTCGCTCCTGAACCCGCGGGAGGCTGACGATCCCGCACGGATGGGTACTCGCGCTCTAGATGAGAACGAGTTGCCCATCCTAGAACAAACGGCGGATCGGTTCGTGGAGGTCTACCCGCTAGGCCATGAGATCCTGAGCGCCAGGCGGCCAGGTAAGGCGCTATTCAACCCTCGACCCCTCAATGTTGAAACCTCTGCTGGAATTCCTCTAATCGTATGTTCTGATGAGGAATCCGCAGATGGTCCTCCGTTGGTGCGGAAGAAGAAGGCTGCCGGCGGGAAGGGGAAGGGGAAGGTGGCCTCCACTGCCGATCCGGTGCCTCGGTCTGATTCGGAAACCGAGAGCGAAGAGGTGGCGGGGAATCCCGGTGGTGATAAGACCACCGCTCCGGAGGCTGCGACTGTCACCTCCGGAGAGCCCAAGAAGACGACGGTGATCGGCGCAAAGAGGCCGGCTCCATCGGGTTCGTCCCCGCCTCTCCGTACCTTTAGGCTCAAGAAAACCCGTAAGTACAAACTTCCTTTCTTTAACTTCATAGCTTTATCATTAACACTTATCTTCTTCACGCAGGCGTGGATGTTGACGCATTCCAGGGTGGAGCGCAGAGGAGTACCTGAGGCGACGACCAATGACGGTAGGCTTGGTCAGCCTACCTGAGGCGACGACCCAGGCGCCTGCGCCTGCTTCCGCTGGTTCAGTTGCTCACTCCTTTGAGCCGACTGTTCCAGCTGTGATGACGTCACCGCCGGCTGTGAGTGCTATTTTTACAGCATCTTTCACCGAGCCGGCGGTTACTATTGCTGCGGATTCCGCAGCGGCGGCCGCTACCATGCCTCCTCCGTCATCGGCAACGACGGCCGATCCTTCAGGTATGCATGGGGCGTATCGCCAAACTCTGCCACCTTCCCATCTGCCTGACCTCTTGGATGGATTTCCCTTGGGTTCAGGTGATGGGTTCGGCGGCTATCGGCCTGTTATTGACCCTACAGGTGCGTAGGGTTCTTTTGGCCTATTTAAAATTTTTCAATCATCTTTTCCTAACTGCTCTTTGTTTTTTTTGCAGTGTCGGATTCCAATGAAGTGTATGTTCCACGATGGAACATTCGCCGAGGAACAACCCTTCGCACACCTGTGGAGTGCGTGGAGTGGGCTCGTCACGCTGCTCCCAGTGGTGCGTTGGGGGAAGCCATGGCTAGCTACCAGGAGGGTAGGCTAAGCAATGAGCTTCGGGTTCTCCTGGCCCGGATGCAGCCGCGCGTCGAGCTGCTCTGTCGTGAAAACGACAAGTTAAAGGCAGCTCGCCTTCAGGAAGTAGCTCAGGCGCGGGCTGTCCGGGAGGAGAATAGGAGGCTTTCCGCCGCGGCGGCGGAGAAGGAGAAGGCGTTCAAGGCCCTTGAAGTTGAGGTTCAGGCCCGTCTTGAGGCTCGCTCCAAGGCTGCCCAAGCTGTTAATGAACAGCTTCGGCTGGCCAAGGAGACTGCTAGGAACGCGACTGAAAGGGCCACCAAGGCTGAAGCTGTTGCTGAGCCTCTACGCCTGGAGAATGAAGAGCTTAAAGCCAAATTAGAGGCTCTCCAACAGGCTCATGATGCCTTGGCGATGGAGGACGCTAAGAAGCTTCAAGAAATCCTGGACCAGAGGGGGGTGCTTGACTATACCGAGCGTAAGCTAAAGGGCGTCGAAGAGGCTGCGGCTAAAGATGTGTTGCTTGCCAACCTCAACAAGAGTGAAGCCGAACGCGCCTGTAACGAAGCTCAAGCAGCCCTCCAAGAAGCTCTGGTTGCCAAGGAATGGCTTCTTCGAGAAGCGTTGTCTCAGGTATGTTTAGCTTCATGTCTTCACGCTTTTCTTTGTAAATAAAAAAGGTTCTGATACTTGTATTTTTTCTTTGTAGGTTGTGCATCGGGTCTTCTCAGAGACGTCTTATGACGATGCTATGAGCGCAGCCCTCAACGCTTCTCATGAGGATAGGGAAAAGGCCGGCTTCCTGCTTGGTCTAGGGTTCGTTGAGAAAGGCATCCCGCCTTCCAACTTCCCTTTGTATGATGTGGATACTGAAGCTATTTACGACCAAGCAGTGAACCAGTATGCCGCCTTCCCGCATCCGGTGGTGGGGAAGGTGAACGAAATCGCTGCTGCTGATGATGGGCTAGCTATTCTTAAAGCCTTCCTTGAACCACCACGCTCTACTGATGGAGCGGGTCCAAGTGGAAGTGGTCCTGAAGCTTGACTCTGAAGATCCCTTTCCACCATTAGCGTAGATTTTTGCTTTTGTATAGCTATCTTTGTAATATTTGAATTTGATGAAATAAAGATTGTGTTTGTTCTTTGCCTTGTTTATTTTACGCATGTTTTGATCTAACTTAGTAATTTCTTTAGTACTTAGATAAGTTAACTTTTTAACGTGGTAAATTATAAGTTTGTTTCGCTTCCTCTTTCATGATTGTGCGGGTATGACAGTCACTTACACTTAGTAGGATGGCTTAACTTTACTTATATCTGACCTGCGTGGAAGTGTTCCTCATCTTTTCCTTTGAAATTTTCTAAGTGTTCAGAATAAGTTAACCTTTGAACGTGGTAGATGATAGGTTGAAGTTTTGCTTCCTTGTTCGTGATTGTGCGGGTAAGACCGTCACTTGCACTTACAAGGATGGCTAAACTTTACTTACATCTGACCTGCGTGTAGGTTTTCCTTATTTTTAGCGTTGTGTTTATGCGGGTTTTGCCGCCTTCCACACGTAACGACTTACTTCTTCCCCCATTTATGCGGTGAATACCGGCTCCAGTGTGGGAAGTTCATAAGTATAAAGGTAAGGCTATCAACACATTGTGAAAGGAGAATCATTTCCATTAGAAGTGGCTCTAGGCCTTTTCTTTACAAATTTGGAATTGATCTACATATAACATTTGCGTAATTGAGCTCCATTCCATGTTCTTGGGATGGGAGTGCCATCGAGCCTTTCGAGCCGGTATGCGCCCTTTCCCAGGACTTCTTTGATAATGTATGGCCCTTCCCAGACCGGGGCCAGCTTTCCTGGGCGTTCTTGGTTCGAAGCCTCGTTGTTACGCAGTATGTAGTCTCCTACATTGAAGTTGCAGAGTTTTACCCGCGTGTTGTAGTACTTTTGCATTTGTCGCTTGTAGTTCTCTTCACGCACTGCGGCTAAGTCTCTGCGTTCCTCGGTTAGCATAAGGTCCAACCGTCTTTCCGCATCATTGTCCTCTGGCTGAATCAAGACCCTTGGTGAGGGTAAACCAATTTCGACCGGGACCATGGCTTCAGTGCCATAAGTGAGACTGAACGGGGTTTCTCCCGTACTGGCCTTCTTCAGCGTTCTGTTTGCCCAAAGGACGTGCGGAAGCTCATCCACCCAGCCGGATCTGTGTACCAAGAGTCTTTTCTTGATGCCTTCGACGATGCTCTTATTTGCTCTTTCCACCTCACCATTACCTTGCGGGTGTGCCACTGAGGTAAAGGTGTGGGTGATTTGAAGTTCTTTCAGCCACTGTTGTAGCTTCTTGTCAGCAAATTTGGTGCCGTTATCGCTCACCAAATTCTGTGGAAGTCCAAAACGACAAATAATAAATTCCCAAATAAATTTTTTGATATGTTTTGCGGTTGTTTGGGCTAAGGGTTTTGCTTCTATCCACTTGGTGAAGTAGTCGATGGCTACCACTAGGAACTGAACATTTCCTGCTGCTGTAGGAAATGGGCCTGTCACATCGATGGCCCACTTCTGAAATGGCCATGAAGAGGTGACTGGAACAAGTTCATTCTTCGGGCGGTGCGTGTTGGGTGCGTAGAGCTGGCAAGACCTACATTTTCTGATGTATGCCAGCGCATCCGTATGCATCCCCGGCCAAAAGTATCCCGCGTTGTTAAGCTTAGCTACAACAGCGCGGGGACCTGCGTGTACTCCACAGATGCCTTCGTGTACTTCCCTTAGGAGGTAGTCAGCATCTTGGTTGTCCACGCATCTTAAGAGTGGGCCAAGAAAGTTACGTCTGCCGCAAGGTATTTTATTATTGGTGTCATCCACGTTTCCGTGCCGGCTTGGATGACACAAATTTCCTTGTGCGGGACCGAAGGTGCCTCGAGGAGTTCAATGCGGATATCCTTTCCTAAGTGGGTGAAGGCTAATGATGCAAGCTTGCTTAACGCATCCGCAGATTTGTTTTCACTTCGCTTGACGTGTATGACTTTGCAGTCGTTGAAATCGCGCATAAGGGATTTTGCTTGTGCGAGGTACAGGGCCATTGTGTCGTTCACGGCCGTGTACGTCCCGTTGATTTGATTGGCTACTAACATGGAATCCACGTGGGCTTCCAAGTTTTTCACTCCCATCTTACGCGCAATTCTCAGCCCAGCCAAGAATGCCTCATACTCGGCTTCGTTATTCGTACTTGGAAAATCCAGTCGAATAGCGTAAGTGTATTCTTGGCCTGCTGGGTTGGTTAGTTTCAGCCCTGCGCCTGAACCCTCGTTACTGGCTGCTCCATCAGTGTAGAGCCGCCAGACATCATTGATGTCTTGTGCTGGAGAGGGTTGAGCCTCTTCCTGGCACTCTTTTTCCCGCGATGCAGGCACTTCTGCAATAAAGTCGGCCAGAACCTGGCCTTTTATGGCTGGTCTTGGCTTGTACTTTATCGCGTATTCCCCCAACTCAATTGCCCATTTGGCTAGGCGTCCCGATAACTCGGGTTTGCCTAGAACGTTTGCAAGTTTGAAGTTGGAGAGAATGGTGATTGGGTGACCCTGGAAATATCGTCTTAACCTGCGTGAAGCGTGTATAAGTGCTAAGACTAATTTTTCGAGGGTAGAGTACCGGGTTTCTACGTCTGTTAGGATACGGCTGACATAATAGATTGGCATCTGGATGCCTTTTCGCTCTACTAGCAGGACTGCCCCGGTTGCTCTATCTGTTGCGGAAAGGTATAGGATTAACTCCTCTCCCGCTGTTGGTGCTGTGAGCGTTGGGAGTTCGATCAAGCGTGACCGAATCTCCTGAAAAGCTGCTTCCGCTTCTGGTGTCCAGCGGAAGTGCATTTTCTTTAAACAGTTTCTCAACGTTGACACGAAGGGAAATGACTTATCCGCGTGGTTTGCCAAAAAGCGATTAAGTGCCACTAGTCGTCCATTCAGTGTCTGAGCCTGTTTGATGGTAGTAGGTGATTCCATTTTGATAATGGCTTCGACCTTTTCAGGGTTCGCTCTGAAGCCATCTTTAGTGACGATGACCCCCAAGAACTTCCCTTCTTCCATTCCAAAGGCACACTTGCTCGGGTTGAGCTTCATGTTTATCTTCCTGAGCGTGTTGAACGTCTCTTCGATGTCTTTCAACATCGCTTCTGGGTCAGGGCTTTTGATGACCAAGTCATCCATGTAGACTTCCAAGTTCCTCCCAATTTGGGCATGAAACTGGTTGTCCATCAGGCGTTGGTATGTGGACCCGGCATTCTTAAGTCCGAATGGCATCATTTGGTAACAAAATGTGCCATCGGGCGTCCGAAAAGCGGTTTTGTCCTGATCATCAACGGCCATGTGGATTTGATGGTACCCCTTATACGCGTCCAGGAAGCATTTAAGGCGGAACGGTGCCAACGAGTCCACCTTAAGATCAATTTCGGGTAACGGATAACAATCTTTGGGGCATGCTTTGTTCAAGTCTTTGAAATCTATGCACATGCGCCATTGTTTGTTATTCTTCGGTACCATAACGGGATTTGCAACCCAAGTTTGATATCTACTAACGCGTATGATGCCTGCGTCAAGGAGTTCCTTGACTTGGGTTCTACACGCGTTAGTTTGTTCTGGCCCCATTACTCTGCGCTTTTGTACGATCGGCGTAACAGCCGGATCGCATTTGAGCTTATGCTCTGCCTTACTTCGGGGTACACCAGTCATGTCAGCTGGTGTCCACGCGAAGATGTCAGCGTTTTTTTGTAATAAGCGCTTGAGTAAGGTGCGTGTGGGATCAACAATTGTTGGGCCAATGGAGACGGCCTGGTCAGGGTACTTGCCGTTGAAGGCCCATCTTTCTGGTTCGGTGATGGTTGGTTTAGCCATCTTTGGTTTGGGTTTAGATGAGACAGATGCGATGCATACCTGGGGAATGCCGGTGATCATCGCTACACCCTCAGCTGTTGGCCATCCCATCATGCCGTGGACTGAGGATACCACGGCGTTGAATCTTGCCATCCCGTCTCTCCCGAAGAGAATGTCGTATGTGTGGTGTGGCTTCCTCATCACGACAAAGTCCACATCTTCTGTGCGGGAGTGTTTCCCATCCGTAAGAGTGACGGGGAAAGATAGGATACCCAGGGGGTGTTTGTGCTGCCATCAAACCCTTCCATCGAGGCGCAGATCGTTTCCAGGCGTTCCTTGTCTTCGTCATCTAGCTTGTCGAAGAACTGCCTGTACATCACCGTTGACGAGGCGCCGTTGTCAGCAAGAGTGCGAGAAGTGATGTAGTGCCCTAGCTGGCTTTTGATGACGATAGGGCCTTCTTTGCTGGGTCCTCCTGGCACTCGCGGGAAGCGCACCTCAGCTTCCTTCCACGCACATGGTTCTGGCGTTCGCCTTTTTCTTCCTCTGATCTTACCATGAACCATGTTGATGCTGATATCCACGGGCTTTCGTCCGTTGCCTCGGTACCGGTTGTCGTTCCTTCCTCCCTTCTTGATTGATGCCACCAGGTGTGCCAGTCTTCCATCCTTGACGAATGCTTCAACAATATCCTTCAAGGATGTACACTCTTCCGTACCATGACCTTTTGTCCCGTGGAAGTCACAGGATTTGCTCTGATCCGCATTAGGTCGCTGCCGGATCATTAGAGCTTTTGGCCACGGTAGCTTTTCAGTGGCAAATATCTCCGTGACGCTTTTGGTGAGTGGCGTCCACCGGTGATTTTGGCTTGAAGGGTGTGTGTGATTTCTTCCGCCAACAAGAGGGTGAGAGCTGGATGAGGTGTCAAAGTTTACCCTTGACTGCCAGATACCTAGCTTCCTCTTTTTGTTCTGCCGGGCGATCCGAACATTGTTCTCTCTTGTCCTCTGCGTGTAGAGGTGTGTACTCTGGGGAAGATCCCTTCCCAGTTGCTTCTCCGTCTCGGCAAAGCGCTTGGCCGCCGTCATGATGGCATCCCATGTTGATGGCATGCCATCCTTACCCGTCAATGTGCGGATAAGCTCTGGGTATTCGGCGCCTTGGATGAAAGCGGCGCGAACAAGATCTTCACTTATGTTGCCGAGACTTAGCTTTATGGAGTTGAAGCGAGTGATGAAGTCTAGTAAAGATTCATCCTCCTCTCTAACGCAGTTGAGGATCGTCCACTGTTCTTCAGTATATTTCCTCTGTTGGCTGAAGTGCTGGTTGAACTTGTTCTGAAAGTCCGCCCAGTCATATATGTGGTGGACCGGTAAACGATCGAACCATGCCCTGGCCGCTCCAACCAGAGTCATCTAGAACATATAACACCACGTGGGTTCCGTCCAGTTACTGACGGTTGCCCCCGCAATGAATCTGTTCAAGTGGTCGTCTGGGTCGGATAGACCATCATAAGTGCCAATGTTGGACATTTGTTTGGCACTTCTCGGGGCGATTGCTTCCGCAATGTCCCTTGCGAACTTTGACTTTCCTGCATTTGTAGCAGTTGGCCTAAAGGTTTTGGAGAAGTCACGCGGGTTTCTCTCCGCATTCGTTGGTTTAAAAGCTTCCCCAAAATTCCTTTTCGGCTGGAAGTCCGTTTCCTTACGCTTCCCTTTCGCCTTATGGCGAGGGTTTGCGTCGGTATCGGATTCTTCCCTCTCGTCGTCTGAGTACTCGCACTCGCTGTTCATATTGAGATGTTGGCGAGTACTGCCGAATTCGTCAGCCTGTTGAACTGAACGCAAGCGTTCATCCAATTCAGCTTGGAACTCTCTCTGACGTGCTTCGGCCCACGCCTTCACTTGATCTAGTGTTTGGCGAGGGACCCTCGTTCGTTTTTCCAACTGGGCATCAGTGAACCCCAGTGGAATATTTACTGCACTTGCCCCGGCTTGGGTAGTCGGGGTAGTGTTCGTAAGATTTGTATAACCGCCGGTGTTCCCCCCAGTTGCTGGGGTTGTGGTTACCGGGGTTTCTTGGTCGGTTACTGGCCTTGGGACCGGAGTAACTTTAACCATTTCTTCAGAAATTTTGAAAAAACTAAATTAGTTCTAGCTTTTATGCACGGATGGCGCCAATGAAGAAACACTAAGTGAACCCTGGGCAGATTATAGATAATCTGGGGGTTAAGTAATGTTTCCCACGAGGATGAGGTCCAGCAGAGAAGGTTGTTCTTCAGGGGACCTGCAAAACAGACACCGTAAGCTCGTCACTGAGAAGGGGGGGTTCCTCCTTGTGACCACCCTCCGGCGTGAGAATCAGACTAGATTGCTCTGAATATACGTGTATATTAAGAGATTGCTAGATAAGATTGAGATATCAGATGATGTCCTTACCATTCCAAGGTGTTGGAGTATTTATAGCCGAAGGTAGGTTTCCTAGAAGGTACAGCCGGCTGAATAGTATTCCTGTTCTACCAACAGTGGACTACGCACAGGCCATGCTGGTTGGTGGATAGGCTACGGCCAACAGTAACAAGGTCGGCTGTACACTGTTCCTTTACTGCCGGCTACGCACTGTTCCACCAACTGTAGGCTGCGCACGTCCCATTGTAAGGGTTGGTGAGTAGGCAGCGGCTAATAGTGACAAACAGTACTAGAGGGTGCTCCTCCTCGTACTGTTGTCGGTGAGCTGTCACCCTGTGATTGATTCACGGGCTGTTCTGGTCAAATCGTCTTCTGCCCATACCTTAGTAGGTATAGTACAGAAGATCTTCCAGAAGCATACGGACTGGCTCATTTAGGCGGGAGAATTCCCGCCTTGCTCATTCCTTCATGTGACTACTGAAGTAGCTAGTGCCTTGTGCGTGTAGCCTTGCTGTTAGTGCGGGTAGCCTTCCCTGATGGCTTGTATCCGCAACTGCGGGAACAGGCGGGGTACTTCACCATTGGGAGGCTTTTCCTGCGGGTACAGCTGGCGTACTGCGCGTAAGGTTCTTTGAGCATGGTGGGTCCTGCGGGAGCAGTTGGTCGTTGCGCAGACGTCCCTGTTCAAGGTGAGTCTTGCGGGTCCAACTGGGCTCTGCTGGGACCTACCTCTTCAGCCGATAACCAAATCTAAACTGTGTTTACAAGATCCCGTCAGTTAGCAACAATGCCTCGCCAAGGTCAAATAATATGGTTATAAAAAAGCTTCAACTAATTAAAAAAAAAAATTAACATATTCAATTTTCAAATGATAAAAAGGTTCAATATTCCTAAACCCTGTAGATATACAATGTATTAATTAAAAGAGAAAAAACAATCTATCAAATTTTAATTTACATAACCGTTTAGATTCTCTTTTCATAAAAAGAAATCCAAAAATAATTAAAGTCTGGTCATAATAATATATTTGTATCTGTATTGATGGATAAAATATGAAGAGAATCAGGTCAACGCCATTCCCCTATCCGATCTGAATCTAACCTCATACATCCTATTCCAACTCATGAGTAACACCAATCAACACCCGAAACATATAATAAATATGAAGTAATTTAGACATCAACCCATCTGAAGTACCTATAGTTCAAAACCCTAGCTAGCTAATTAAATCAAATCACATACCACTTTAGCCGGTCTTCTTCCTGATCGGAGCTAGATGGATTCCAGCCACTCTCTTCCACCACCTTTCCACACAAGGAACTTCAATTTGCACCACTTCCAGCAAAATTCAGAAGACGAACAAAGCCGAAATAATGGTCTCGGCGGACACAAAAGAGAGCCAGAAGCTGAAAACAATAACGAAGAGGACATGTTGAACAACAGCGGTGGCGGTGGTGGCAGTGACGGTAAAGACGGAGATATGGGAAGACGGCCCCGAGGCCGTCCAGCGGGGTCCAAAAGCAAACCAAAACCGCCTATAATAATCACGAGAGACAGCGCAAACGCGCTGCGAACACATGTTATGGAGGTTTCCGATGGATGTGATGTGATGGACAGCATTAGCACGTTCGCACGCCGCCGGCAACGCGGTGTTTGTATCGTCAGTGGGACCGGTACTGTCACGAATGTTACTCTCCGACAACCGGCTTCCCCAGGGGCGGTTGTCACATTACACGGGAGGTTTGAGATTTTGTCGTTGTCGGGATCTTTCCTGCCACCACCAGCACCGGTGGCGGTAACAGGATTAACTATTTATTTAGCTGGTGGTCAAGGTCAGGTGGTGGGTGGTAGTGTAGTGGGCCCGCTTCTAGCAGCGGGCCCTGTGGTTATTATGGCAGCGTCATTTAGTAACGCTGCTTATGAAAGACTGCCTCTTGATGAAGAGGAAAGTAATTTGCCAGTTCAAGGTGGCTCGCTTGGGTCTCCGGGAGCCATCACAACTCCACCCGGACAACAGTTAATGGCGGATCCGTCGATGTTTAATCAAGGCATGCCACCGAATCTAGGCAACTCAGTTCAGTTACCGAATGATGGTTATTGGGGTAATAATGGTAGCAGTCGCCCATCATTCTAAGATCATGAAACTTGTAACTGCATGTTTCAATTCTTATTTAGCTTCCTCTTTTTTTTTCTAATTTATGTCAACTCTTTTGCTTATTAAGTTATCAGTTTTAGGGTTTCTTGATTTGTGTTTGATGTTAAGATGACATGCAATTTGCTTGTATTGAGATGTAATGTAAGAGCTTTTACTATTTTTGATTCTTAATTATTATATTTCCTACTTCATGTTGTTACATTTTATTATATTACAATAGCATTCACAACGAAAACTCTCAAAAACGCCTTCACATGATACATGCTAGGACTGATATCTCACATCTAAAAACATCCCCTAAAACGTCATGTGTTAGCGTTTTCTCAAAATTGTCTCTTTCTCTCTACATCAGTTGTATATATATCTTCTCGCATCTTTACGTAAACTTAAAACGCTTAAAACAAGAATTGGATATCCTCTAATAAATCAAGTAAAGTAAGAGCTATTTTTCTATTATTTATTTATGCCATATATATCTTTAATAACGGGTTAGTTACACCTACAACCGAAATAGAAACCGAGCATTTCGTTGTTCAAAAATGCAGAATCTCATCTCAATCATCATTTATCAAGACTCGATCTTTGGCATAAGTTGCTTTATATAAGATAACAATTACACTAATCAGAGGATAAAATTACACTAGTATACAATAATCGTAATGTCATTCTAACTATTTACATTGTTAATCTTTAAAGTTGTATATTTATTTCTTTCACACATTCAAATAATATATTGCATACACTTGAACCCATGGGCAATATGCTAATAAAAAATATCAAGCTAGACCCCTTGATTTGATATTTTATATTAGCCTTATTGCAATTGTTTAGTGTACATAAGACACCATATGCGACGGATCAAGAGTTGTGCTTTCTAAAAGCAAAAACGTACTTGACTCACTACTGGTTACACGGTTTTGTTTGGTTGGGTCATTTTTGGAAAGGGTGATCATCGGTCAGATGCTTTGTTGTGAAGAAATATTCATAAACACAAACATATTATGTAAATGTTTGTGACGACCCTTATCTGTCGGGATAAGTACAGCTACGTTTGTCATTTATGTTTTTTTTTCTTTATATTATTTTTGTTTATTTATGCTGGCCTTTAGATCATACCCAAGAAGATGTCGCTTTAAAGATAATCAATAATCAATAATGTTACTAATTAAAATGAAAGTTTGACTAGTAAGAGAAAGTTCTATTGGCCAAGTACTTATATTTCCATGTTAATAGTTATTATTGTTAGAAAAGTATACATGTGTAATGTGTTCTTAGGTTTAATAGAAGAGACAAGAAATTGTGAACAAAACATTTTTTTTCCAAATTCTTGAATTTCTGAACAAATTAACGCATTTACAAAATGCATACGGTAATCGTCTAGGGGTGGCAATCTTGACCCATAGGTTGAATGGTTTGTATCAAAATGTATAATATGGGTCAGAATGGGTTAAACTAAAAAAAGAAAAAAGAAAATGATTGAAACGGGTCAAAACGGGTTGACATTTCTCGGGTTTTTTTTTATGGAACGAGAAAAACGGGAAAAACTTTTTGGTATTTTTACTTTTTACGTTTTTGATTTATATATCGAGTTATATTTTTTAATTATCTTTTTTGAATTTTTTGATGAGGTGTTTTGAAATGGGTCAAAATGGGTTGAGATTTCAAAACCCATTTCAAAACCCCTCACCAAAAAATTCAAAAAAAATAATTAAAAAATTATAACTCGATATATAAATCAAAAACGTAAAAAGTAAAAATACCAAAAAAAAATTCCCGTTTTTCTCGTTCCATTAAAAAAAAAAAAAAACCCGAGAAATGTCAACCCGTTTTGACCCGTTTCAATCATTTTCTTTTTTTAGTTTGACCCATTCTGACCCATATTATACATTTTGATACAACACATTCAACCCATGGGTCAAGATTGTCACCCTATAATCGTCATCGCCTCATTGGTAACTCGTCCGTAAAAACGTTACCGACTCACGTTTTCCAATTTTGAACGATTAGTGTAACTCATCTTTCTGTTTTTGTTTTGTAGTGAAAGGTTTTCAAATGAATGACGATTGAGTTGGATTTGTTGATAACATAATTTAGATATTAGTCAAATTTTTATTCTTAACATTCAGTGAGCATTGTATTAATTTATAATAAATAAGTCAAGATTTGACTAATAAGTTATATTAATTCAAAAAGATTGAGATAGATATTTAAGAATAATATCATACAAAGCCGTTATAATCAGAGAAAATATTATAATTAAGAAAGCATTCGTCATAATCTCTTCAACTATGTTATTCTACGTTTTTTTTTTTGGGTTGTATAAATCTTACTCTAGTTATATAGATATTAATCACTTTGTATGAAATTCAAATTTTCATGCATAATTAATTTAATGTACCTCGATATATTCATAATATATAGTTTTATAGGGTACGCACCCATATGTAGGTTTTAGTGGGCATCGACTGCACGAGGGACAACTGTATTGTGGTATTGCACGGGTACCTAGAAGTTAGTATTTTACTAGCTAACGGTCCAAAGTTTTTATATATGCTCTAAAGGTTTAATATCTTAATATATATTCAAGTCCAATTGGTGAAGGACATAAAATCATTGATGTACGTGTTTGGAAGACAAGTAATGAAGTCACCTTTCAAGGTATTTAGGTTAGCATCTCAAAAACGGTGGAAGGATTTCTTTAGAACAAAATCGATAGACTTGTTTTAGAAGGATTGTTGTAATATATGTTATAATACTTCCTTGTAATTCTATGTTTGTTGTTAATAATATATAAGTTCAACCTCTTCTACTTTTTGATTATTAGATTAATTCTCACTATTACAAAAATAAGTATTTGCTACGATCATATCCGTACAAATTCGTAGCAACCACCTATTTTGCTACGATATTGCTATGAATTTGGTTCGTAGTTACAAGTCCCGTAGCTAATTTATTTTGCTATGACTTTTGTTACAAAATTTTATTTTCCAACGAATTTAGCAACTAAAAAACCGTTTGCTATTTTAGCTACGAATTTTGCTAGGGGGAGTGTTTGCTACGGGTTTTTAGCTACGAAAATGTTTGCTACTTATATTTTGATACGGATATATTTGCTATGGATTTTAGCTATCGAAATGTTTGCTATGGGTTTTAGCAATCGAAATGTTTGCTATGGATTTTGCTACAAAAACATTTGTTACAGAGCTTTGCTTTTGCTACAATTTTTGCTACTTATTTGACTACGAGATTTTGCTAGATTTTTGCGTCGAATGTAGCTGAGCGTTTTGAAAGGTTTTCGCTACAAATTTTGCTACCTGTTTTATTTAGATTTTC
Source organism: Bidens hawaiensis (assembly GCF_021521415.1). Classification (NCBI taxonomy): domain Eukaryota; kingdom Viridiplantae; phylum Streptophyta; class Magnoliopsida; order Asterales; family Asteraceae; genus Bidens; species Bidens hawaiensis. Next base: position 93,766 of record NW_027491674.1, read on the forward strand.
ACAATTTTTGTTATATTTTTTATTTGTTTAAACACTACATTCAAATTTCAATAAATATATCACACCAAATATAAATACCCAAACCAAATTAAATGAAATACCTTGCTTATCCACAAGTAACACAATAAAGTTCCAAATTATCCAAGAATAATGATACATAAATATTCAAGTTATGGTGTTAACCAACATAATTCGTAGCTTAACTTCAATTTAACAACAACTAAAATCTCTCAATCATTTCGGCGTATAACCACGCAGTATCTTCAAATTTCTCTTCGTAATATCATATCATACTTCTCTACTTTATCTTGTTCCAACTTAGTTATTTGTTCCTTGGACTATTAATAATACACGAATATCAGATACATTAGCAATTCTTAATACTATGTTAACAAATTACAAACCATAACTCAATCTAAGGCATACATCTAAATTGTCCCCAAATATCCACACGCTTTCTATCAATTATGGATCTTTCAAGTACTTAAAATAATCACCAAACAAGAATACTTAAGATTTAATCATTAAACCATATGCTATTTTAGTTACAGAAAATAAAGAAAAGAAAAAAGATCCAAACCATAAAAAAACTAATGGGTGACTTCTACAAACTAAAATCAAATTTGTAGTATTGTCCTTTAAAGCATTATATAAGTTGTCTACAATTTTGAATAATTAGTTTACTAATCAATGCATATTTTGTGTGGCATGGTGTATCTACCTGATGCAAATCTGCAATCATATCATAGCATACTCAAATAAATTATTAATTGAATAATATGAGTGCATTAAAACATATTAAAAATCCACGATTATAACAAACACATTGCTACTCCTTTGATTAAGTCAACCACGTCACCTAAAACCCAATGATGTGCAAGGCCGGCCACGGAGGGTGTCAGTTAGTTGATGGTCACATGCCCGACAACCCGTTAGGTCCGAATTATTTTTAAAAAATAAAAATTATATGTAATTGATGAAAAAGTTAAGTATAATCAATGTTTTAACACAATTACATAACTAGTTTGGTCTAGTGGCAAAAGGTATACATCTATCCAAAAGATTGTGGATTCTAGTCTCGTTTAAGACATTTGTAAGCTTATATTTATACAAAGTTTTTTACATAACTCAAATTATAATCAAATAAGCGCATTTAAAAGGATTTGGTAAAAATTTGCTTTGTAGAATTAGTTTACTACAAAGCGATTACAATAAAGTGGCAGGCAAACGGGAAACAAGCTGCGTCGCAACCCCCTTTTGAATAGCAAAGTCAATCCTTCTTAAAACGAAGCTTTGGGACCTAGGAGCTGAAGAGGTTCCGTATACGACACGCTGAACCTTACTCAAAAAATTAACAGTCTATGTGGCCAGAAAACCAATTGTATCAAAAGCAAATGGGAGAAAGACATGTTGATTCTCTAAACTAGTTTTCTCGTGTTTAACAACTATTCCCGATTCAGCCTTCAATATAGCCTGACCCACAACAAACCCACGGTCCCTGAGCCCAACAAGAACAGACACTCCTGTAAGATCCAAACAGGCGTGCTTCCCCCCTGCCCACCCGCAAACAAGAATATCAGCTAATCGTAAAGTAGACATCTCTTCAATAGGATCCGTGAGAAAGTTAACAGGGGCCTCCTTTTTAGTAGAAATCCTTGCCCTTTTAAGAACATCACATAGAACATCCCTAACCAAATCATGTCTGTATTTAAAGCCAGACAATTCTTTGCAATGCACCGCATGGTCTTCAAAAGAATCCAAACAGACCTTGCGACAAATTGGGAAAGGCTCATCAGTCGGGAACATAGGGATCATTAACCGGTACTTAAGGATAGCTCGATACTCCAACCCTGACATATGTTGGCCCAATCCTTCAATGGGGATGGCCGTTAGAAAATCCTAATCCCGAGGAGCCCGAAGGCATTCAAACACCGTCTTTTGGCGAGGGGATAGATCAAACTTCACTTCTAAACTCTGGGCGATTCCACTAAATAAGGCACTCGCCACAACATGTTGGGCTTTAGGGGGCGGTGTCCTTATTAAAGAACCCGCTAAGATCAAAATCTGGAAGTGAAGTACGTAAACGATCTATCGCACACCCATAATCAAAGTCCAACCGATAAATATCACAACCCCGAAGATGGGTCTTGCAAACACCACAATTGTTCCCTCGAAGCCACCAAAGCATATCTAGATACATCATCGGCCGAGCATAGACCCAACCCCCCAAAATGGGTAGGAAGTGACGCCAACCTCCATTGTAGATCACCGAAGAACGGACCCCCACAAACCACGATGTCCTCGGTCGCCCTTCGAATGCCATTGTCAAATATAGAAACAGCTTCCCCCACATACATAGGTTGGCACGTTCTCAAACTGAACAAAAGCTTTGCGACTCCCAAACATGAGCGAAGAAAAAGAAGCTCGCATTGAGGATCCCGAAGTCTTAGGAGACAACTCATCAGTTCTACAGCGCTAGATGCCCTTTTCATAGACAAACTGCTGATAAACCCCACATCCCGGCTTATAGAACCACCAAGGATTTTCACACCAAGCACTGGCCTTCCAATCCTGCAAGTGAACAACACCTCCTGCACCTTCACCCCATTGCATGTTGGCCAAAATAACTCTAGTTTCTTAACGTTTAATTCAAGACCCAAACGAGGCCCCTCGGAACTGATAATACTCTAATGCTTTGGCCACCTCTCTAGTTTCCCCGATAATCGTACCATCATCCAAGTACCAAGCATGAAAGAGAAGTTTTCACCGATATTTGATTTGGTGAACTAGTGGGTGCAAAACTAAGGCAAAAAGGAGAGGCCCAAGAGGGTCCCCCTGTTGAACCCCCGTGGTGGATTTAATGTAAGTATCACCCACATATAACCTAGCTGAGTGCCCATATAAAATACTTAAACCCAATAAAATTTTTCTTTTACTTAAGGTCCCAAAAAATTTCGCCTTTGGCCCAAAAATATTTTCGTTTTCTCCGAGCCGACCTTGATGATGTGGAACCCATATATAAACCAAAATATGTCAAATTTTCTTGAATGATCAAGTACACAATATTTCAACGACTAGGAAGATTATCCTCTATGGACTTTAAAGTGGACGTAAGGGCTTTAAAGCCCCAAACATCACAAAGGGGTATCTTGAGGGGGAAATATAGGGGTGGGGCAGTAATATGTAGGCGGGCGGCTTGGGATTTTGATGGGCCATCATACCTCTCTCTCTCTCACACACACACACACACACATATAATATATATATATATGGAGGAGTTATCGTAAGAAGATGGATGAGTCTAAGAAGTGTAGGAAGTAATCTGGATGGTTAGATCTTGGTAGTCAATGGTCAAGATTGAAAGATGGATCTAGATTACGAGTGCTTTATTTTAAAAGGTTAAGTTGGTGTGTTAAAGACTAGTTTAGTCAAGGTATATTTGATAAGTTACTGGTTGTCAACTAAATAGTCTTAGGATGTCCTACTTTCATGCATTGATTCTCTCAATCTATTATATTGTTAATAATATAACAGATTTTTTTTAAATGTCAATCAGCCTCTCAATGTTCTACCCCACCAATCACTTTTTTCTCTAAAATTCAACTGCCACTTTTATCTCTCAATCTTCTACCCACCATTTCTCAACTTCCGGCGACATTAATAATTAGTTTGTGAGTTTTATTAATTAACAGTTCAACTAGTTAATAAAGTAGTGTGTTGTTTTCGATTTGTTGTTTAATCGGTGTATTGTTCAATTGCAATGGAGAAGAATAAACCCCCTCTGTGTAAAGCTCCGATCCTGGTGCCCTACATGGGCGTTGGATTTACTCATAAACACAGTTTTAAAAATCAGAGTTAATTAAAACTTTCGCGGAAATAAGAGTCAACCATTTATTACAACATGTTCATTATTTGTCTTTAAAACATAACATACAAATATTTTATTTAAACATCAAGACAAATCTTCTTCAATCTTCTTCAAGTCATGTCATGTCTCTCTCTCTCTCTCTCTCAAGCCAGCTGCTTCAATCTATTCACCTGCATGCATACTTAAAGTCAGCTACGCTGAGTGAGTTCTAGTTAATCAGGTAACATACAATACATTCACATACTTATACATACGCATCTGAAGATACATATTATACAACCTGCTTACCTTTCCTTCATACATACATATATACTTCTTTCATTCTTTCTTCCTTTCATTCTTTCTTTCTTTCATACTTTTATATATAATCTTACTTTACATACTTATACGTTTTAAAGAGCATTACGCCCTACTTCCTCGAATATTATTGGGGCTCGGTCCCCTTTCTTCGTCGGATATTATTAGGGCACGGTCCCTTCTTCCTCGAGTATTATTAGGGCTCAGTCCCTTTCTACCTTGGATATTACTAGGTTCTGGTCCCTTCTTCCTCGAGTATTATTAGGGCTCGGTTTCTTTATTCCGTACAACCTTACCATACCTTTTTTTATATTTATTAATAAACTTTCATACATAAAATACATAAAACATTCATGCATCATATATAAAACAAACACCTTTCCTAGCGTTACGTGCATTATCCGAAGATCGTTCACGTACCGAGAAACATTCATTCATAACTTCAATAACTATCGCATAAATCATATAAGGCATACACTTACCACTTAAGGTAAGTGTATTAACTAACCAAGTCAAGTATGCACACAGCCTCGAAAACATAACAAGGAAAGAGGGCTAGAAACTCACCTGGGTCCGATTCCTTTCAGAGTTAATGGCAACTCATTTTCTTAATTGGGGCACGACTAACTGTATAACAATTACATTTATCAATTAACTAGCCCTATCAATATCATATTTCTTGGTTATTGTAACCCCTAGCTACGGGGGTTCGGGGGCAGCGCTCCTGGCAGCAGGGTCCAAGGGGCATAGCCCCTGGCTGGGGTTAAGCTACCAGGTCAGTTTGGAAAAATTTTATTTTCCTTAATAAGCCTTTACCAAAAATCTCATCAGAAAAACTGAAGTTCATTTATTTAATCAAATCAAATCTTTATTTTAAACGTTATCTTTCGTTATTAATTATTTACTTATCCTTATCTTAACCATCACATAAGTCCATATCTATCGTTTACGTACGTATACGTTGTTTATCTTTCTTTTAATTTGGAAAATCACTTAGGTCCGTATAAGTATAAATCCATACCAGAGTATAAGTCATTCCTCGTATAAGTCATTTCAACGTATACGTAGACAAGTGTATAAGTTGGCCAGCGTATGACTTACACGCCAACATAAGTTACACGCTCGCATAAGTCCTTCATGGACTAATGCGCCGTATAACTTATACGACGTATAAGTCTATAAAGAACTTATGTGTCGTGTAAGTTATGCGCCTACCATTATACGTCCCTACTTATACGATGTCATACATATACGCCGAAACATATACGCGTGTATAGTTATACGCTGCTTTTACATATACGCCCAAACATATACGCGTGTATACTTATACACTGTTTTTACATATACGGTGTATATACTTATACGCCATATAAGTCCAGTTCAACTCATTTTGGTTGATTAAACACCCGGATAAAGCTAGATCTAGATTCAAACTGCTCATTAGGCATCACGGGGCTGCGGTGTCGGGTTGGGTCAGTTGAGATAAATGATCTCTTACCTTCGGTTGGTCTCGGATTGTTGAACAGAGTGTCTGGCTTAAGTGTCCGTTTTTTATGGCTGAGACTAAGGTGTAAAATGGATGGAGATAGAAAAGATTAGGGTTTAGGGGGTATCTATACTCCCTTAAGCCCATAGACCTTAGGTCCATCTTCTTTTTTAAGTTCATAATTACTTCCAACTAATTAGCCTACCATACTTTTATTATTTTATTATTCTTCTACTAACTCAAACTAATTCTTCCGACACAAATAATATATTAATATTATTCATAGAAATTTCGGGATGTTACACTCTGATAGCGCGGTCTGGTATTACGAAAAAATATGGTGTGTTATAGTTGTTGTGTTTTAATTCATGTGTTTTTGTTTGTAGATTGTGTTATATCAGTTGTGTTGTGAAACACCCAAATCCGGATTGTGTTAATTCGTGTGTTTTTGTTCCCGGATTGTGTTAATGGTAAGGTTGGATGTTTGTGTTAATGAAGGGATTTGTTAAGTGTGGTGTGTTGTTTTTAGTATGATTCGTGTGTTAATTTTGTTTTTTTAAGAGTGGGGTGTGTTGTTTGTGTAGTGGTATACGGGTAATGTCGGTTTTTTTTTTTGAAAACGGGGAATCAGATTTGTTGTTTTTTGTAATGAGTTATTTGATCATTCTGTTAACGTGGTGTGTAATTAGTAACAAATTGGTTTTTGTTTTGTTAGTTCGAAGAAGCCCAAGAATACTAATGGAGATGAATAGTGAGATGGTGTAAAATATTAATGAAGATCGTGAATGATTATAATTAAGAAGGTTTAGTGGTTGTTAATTTTAGTCTAATGGAGATGAATGATTGCAACTGATCGTCAATTAACAAGGAAGAAGATATATATCATATTAATTAGTTATTTACATACCATAATAAGCAAAAGAACAAGATTACAATCCTACCATTATTAGTTGATCTTAATCTAATGGTGGAAAACACTCCCTACACTTTTTAGGAAAATATTACTTCTTATTATACCCTTTTATATATATATATATATATATATATATATATAAACGAAAACATGGAGGCTTCTCATGCATTTAACCCGAATTCACGGGTATGGGTCTCATCTGTCACACCCGGCCCTGAGCGGCGGAAACAGCCGGGCGTGCACGAGTGGGGATTGATAATTAAGCACGGGCCATTGCAAAACATTCAAAGATTTTCATTGCGCATGAAATGTTTAATACAAATACATTACATTGTTTAAAGATTACATAAAAACATCCAAGTATAAAAACTGTTGAAGATTTCCACGCCATATCCCCTTTGCGCGGCGGGTACAACCACGCGCATCGAAGGGATAGAACTAAAATCTTCCAAAAAGCTAGTTTTAGATGTTCAGCGTGAGGTGCTCTAAGTGTGACTCCATGCGCTACCTAGTTATCTCCTGAAAGACACGTAAAAATATTTGAATCAGTATAAACTGAGTGAGTTCACAAGTTTTAGTAACTTGATAAATCGTATTGCATCATAATCTCGATACAAATCATTCTGAAACATAATTCTGATAGCATTATTAAACACATGCTTGGTAAAACATAGATCTATCAACATATTCTGATAAACTCGTTGCGCGGTTTACGCGCGAACATTTCTGGGAACTGTGCTCGTCTGTGTAAGTGGCGCTGCCACTACGAGCTAAAATAATGTAATACCGTCCCGCGGGTTACGCGCGGACACTTCTGGAAAACTGTTCTCGTCTGAGTAAGTGGCGCTGCCACTACGAGCGAATAATACTGTAATACCGTCCCGCGGGTTACGCGCGGACGTTGTGCCGGAAAACAAGGCGCTCGTCTGCGTAAGAGGAGCGACCTCTACGAGCGGGCTCAAACCCATAGTACTGCCCCATGACCATACTAGGCACTCGTCTGTGTAAGAGGTGCGACCCCTACGAGTGGGCGGATCAAACCAGCAGTCCCTACCCTTAGAGTTCCAATGGTAGAGTGATCACTTACTCGAATCTGGTGCACTAACATTGAAATACCATAGATAACTGTTCGCATTGCTCATCATGAAACATAACTTAAACACGTAATCGTTTGCATAGCTTGTAAGTATACCATGATAAAACATTATTTAAGTACGTGTCCCTCGCCCCGAAAGTAGTTTAAAAACAGTGAAAACAGTGAAAATAGGGGCTGTGAGACTCACCTGTGGTTCTTGTTAAGGGATTTAGTCGAGATTCGGGTTTTCTTGGTGTTGGTCTTTGAATTTGAAGGTCTAGAATACGATGAAATAGCAAGAAGTATATAAGAAATAGGAGAATATAAGGTTTGGAAAGTAGATCTCAAGTTTATAACCTCGGCTTACCTAGTAACTGGAACGGAATCGAAAATAATGGATGCTTGGGAGATGATTAGTGCAAGTTTGCAGTTCTTTGAAGTGTGTTTTGAGTGATGATTTAGGTTACATATTTATAGGCAAACTCAAGGGAACACAGTCCCTTGCTTTAGGGGATTGAAATCTTTTCATATCTAAATGTAATGATGATAAAGTATGGAAGTTATTATTATTTACTTAAGAGTGGAGTGGTGGATAAAAGATTTTGATTTGATTTGGACAGAACATGCAGGTCTGGGGTTGGTGAGAATAGGGTGGCTGACAGTTGACTTTTCATGTTACAGTGTGCTTTTTCAGGTACTTTTATCAGTGTACAGTAAAAAGTGGAAAATCTCTGAAACACGCTACTGTTTCCTTTCGGGCGGGAGTAATCTCCTTATAACTGGAGAATAGACTAAGTGTTCTGCGCGTATAACTTTGTGCGCATAGCTTTCTGCGTGTAGGACATTTCTTTGCTGCGGGTAGATACGTAACCTTCTCGCAGTTAGGGACATTTGAGTTTCATTTGTAGATTCTCCAGGTGGTCTTGGTATTTCAACATAGTGATCAGTCATGTTGAAGTCAATTCCATCTTGGAGCTTCAGACAAACTAGCTCTCAACGTTCCCGCCATGCGGGTAGGTTAGTTCCCCTCCCGCACGCGCATAATTGGTTTTGGGATGCACCCGCCTTAGCCTCATGCGTGACGGTCAACCCATTTAGGCAACATAAAGTTTCATGAAAAACATAAGGCCAAAACGTTCACGCATGGCGCATATAACAAATGCTCACGCTGGTTCTTAACATGGTGCGCTCGCGCATGTTGCACATAACAACTGCACGCGCTGACTAACATGGCGCGCTCGCGCAGGGCGCACATAACAAATGCACGCGCTTAATATTTACAATCACCTAATTATTAGGTTGATTACTTAGCTTATGGGTTTGGGAATTTACCGGTTGTCACATTCTCCCCTCGTTAAACGAATTTCGTCCCGAAATTTAGGAGACGTTGCTGTCAGAAGCCATGCTCTGAAAGAGGTGTGGGTATTTCGTGCGCATCTGGTCTTCTCTTTCCCAAGTGAATTCAGGCCCACGCCTCGAGTTCCATTGAACCTTTACTAACTTGATTTTGCTTCTGCGTAACTTTTGTTCTTTCCAATCGGTTACTGCTATAGGTTCTTCTACGAAGTGCAGCTGTTTGTCGATGTGAATCTCTTCCAACGGCAAAATCAACGTTTCGTCAGATAAGCACTTTTTGAGGTTGGACACATGGAACGTATTATGAACTCCACTGAGTTCGGCGGGTAAACGGAGCTTATAAGCAACCGGACCGATCCTTTCCAGGATCTCAAATGGTCCAATGTAGCGTGGATTCAACTTTCCTCGCTTGCCGAAACGGGGGACTCCTTTCCATGGAGAGACTTTCAAAAGTACTTTATCCCCTACTTGAAATTCCAATGGTTTCCTTCGCACATCTGCGTAGCTCTTCTGTCTGTCGCGCGCTGTCTTAAGGCGATCCCTTATCTGAAAAATCTTGTCTGTTGTTTCCTGGATCAATTCTGGACCAGTCATTTGCTTGTCACCTACTTCAGCCCAGCATAGTGGGGATCTACACTTGCGCCCATACAAAGCTTCGAACGGCGCAACCTTAATGCTTGTGTGATAGCTATTGTTGTAAGAAAATTCAACCAATGGAAGATGAGTATCCCAGCTACCTTCGAAATCGATTGCGCACGCGCGTAGCATATCTTCCAATGTCTGGATTGTTCGCTCGCTTTGCCCATCCGTTTGAGGATGATAAGCCGTACTCATGTCCAGACGAGTACCTAAAGCTCCTTGTAACGATCTCCAAAACCTTGAGGTGAACCGACTATCTCTATCAGAAATGATGGACACTGGGACTCCATGTTTTGAAACTACTTCTCGAATATACAATCGGGCTAACTTTTCCATCCTATCGGTTTCCTTGATCGGCAGGAAGTGCGCTGACTTAGTTAGCCGATCCACAATAACCCATATTGTGTCATAGCCCCCAGGTGTCCTTGGCAGTTTGGTGATGAAGTCCATAGAGATTTGTTCCCACTTCCACATGGGAATTTCTGGCTGCTGAAGCAACCCTGACGGTTTCTGGTATTCAGCCTTCACCTTCGAACACGTCAGGCACTTACTGACATACGCCGCGATGGCGCCTTTAAGATTGGGCCACCAATACAGCGTTTTAACATCTTGGTACATCTTGTCTGCGCCAGGATGTACGGAATACCGCGTCTTGTGAGCTTCGTTTAATACTTGCTCGCGCAATCCTCCCTTGAGAGGGACCCATATGCGGTTAGCGAAATATAGATTGCCGTTCTCTTTCAGTTCCAAACTTTTAACCATACCCCCAAGGCATTCGTTTTTAACAAACTCTGGTTTCAAGGCTTCTTGCTGAGCGTCTCGGATGCGGGTAGAGAGATCTGCGTGAATGGTCAACCTTAGAGCCTTGACTCGTAGCGTTTTTATTCGCTCCTTCCTACTTAGCGCGTCTGCTACCACATTCGCCTTTCCAGGGTGGTACTTAATTTCACAATCATAATCATTCAACAACTCCACCCATCTTCGTTGCCTCATGTTTAAATCCTTTTGATCAAATATATGTTGAAGGCTCTTGTGATCCGTAAAGATTACACACTTTGTACCATAGAGGTAATGGCGCCAAATCTTTAGCGCGAAGACAACCGCTCCAAGTTCTAAATCATGCGTTGTGTAGTTCTTCTCATTGGTCTTGAGTTGGCGTGAGGCATACGCTATGACTTTGTCTCGCTGCATAAGGACACATCCGAGTCCCTGATGTGAAGCGTCACAGTAAACGACGATGTCATCCGTCCCCTCGGGTAAAGACAAAATTGGCGCACTACATAATTTCTGTTTCAACAATTGAAATGCTGTTTCCTGACTTTCGCCCCAAACAAACTTCTTGTCTTTCTGAGTTAGCGCGGTCAGAGGTAGAGCTATCTTGGAGAAGTTCTCAATGAAGCGTCGATAGTAGCCAGCTAGTCCTAGGAATTGCCTCACCTCAGTTGGGGTTTTTGGCGCTTCCCAGTTTTCGATGGCCTTGACTTTGGAAGGATCAACGTGAATTCCTTTCTCGTTTACAACGTGACCGAGAAAGTGAACTTCTCTAAGCCAAAACTCGCACTTGGAAAACTTCGCATACAACTTTTCTTTCCTCAACAATTCCAAAATCGATCTCAAGTGTTGCTCATGCTCGGCCTTGGTCCGAGAGTAAATCAGAATATCATCTATAAACACAATCACAAACTTGTCCAAATATGGTTTGCATACGCGGTTCATCAGATCCATGAATACAGCCGGCGCATTAGTTAGCCCGAAAGGCATCACTAAGAACTCATAATGGCCGTATCTAGTTCGGAAGGCTGTTTTCGGCACATCTTCCTCATGGACCCTAAGTTGGTGGTATCCTGACCGTAGATCTATCTTCGAATAATAACTGGATCCCTGCAACTGGTCAAATAAGTCGTCAATCCTCGGTAAGGGGTACCGATTCTTGACTGTCAACTTGTTCAGCTCCCTGTAGTCAATACACATTCTGAACGAACCATCCTTCTTCTTAACAAACAGTACTGGAGCTCCCCAAGGTGAAAAGCTTGGGCGTATGAAACCCTTATCCAATAGTTCCTGTAACTGATTGGATAGCTCTTGCATCTCAGATGGAGCTAATCGATAAGGCGCTCGAGCTACTGGCGCAGCTCCTGGGACCAAATCAATACGAAACTCGACTTGTCGCGGCGGCGGTAATCCGGGCAAATCTTCAGGAAAAACTTCTGGAAATTCGCGCACTACTGGTAAGTCTTCAATTCTTCGCTCGTCTCCTTTCTTCTCTACGACATGCGCCAGGAAGGCGTAGCACCCTTTCCTTAGGCACTTTCGCGCCTTTAGGCACGAAATCAGTTTCGTCGCAACTCCCCTTCTTTCCCCTTGAATTACCAAGGTTTCTCCGTTCAACAGTGGGATCCGAACCTGCTTCTCATGGCAAATAACTTCCGCGCGGTTCTCGACTAACCAATCCATACCTACCACAATGTCAAAACTTCCCAAGTCTATTGGCAACAAGTTAATATTGAACCCGTGACCTCCCATGACTATTACACATTGTTCAGTTCTTTCGTTCGCGCATAACTGCCTACCATTGGCTAGTTCTATAGTATAAGGCGTGTCTAGCCTACTGGTTGCTAAGCCTAGGGAGTTTTTAAACTCAGCAGATATAAAGCTCAGGTCAGCGCCAGTATCAAATAAGACAGATGCAAAATGGCCGTTAAGCAAAAACGTACCGGTTACCACATTCGGCTCTTCTTTAGCTTCACCCGCGCTGATCACAAAAGCTCTCCCGCGAGCTTGGTTTCCCCTTTGCGGGCAACCCCGACTGAAATGCCCTGGCTTTCCGCATGCGTAGCAGTTGTCATTGGCTCCAGCTTCTTTAGCACGGCAATTCACCGTCTTGTGTCCTGGCCTGTTACATTTGGCGCACGTGACGCTCGCGCATTCACCCTCGTGGTGAAACTTGCATTTGTTGCACCATGGGTAAGGGCCACTGTATCCTTTCCTTGATGGCTCCGCGGCTTGGATCGCGTAAACCCTTGCGCTTTCCTGCTTCTTGAACGGTGGCTGCTTGGAGTCGGACCCTCGGTGGTGAGAGTTCCACTTCCTCTTGGGATCAGAGGTTCGCTGCTCGATTCCGCGCGTAGTTAACATACCCGCACGGACCGTATCCCTTGTAAGGGTGATGGCCCGCGCTACCGCCTCATCAAAGGTTGGAGGCGCTGCGGCGTTGAGCGGAACCCTAACAACAGGAGGTAACCCAAAAATATACCTCTCGATCTTCTTTTCCTCCGTGTTTGCCATGTCTGGCACCAACTGGCAAAGCTCATTGAACCGGTTGTTGTAGGCGTCGATATCCGTTCCTACCATGGTGTGGTTCCAGAATTCCTGCTGCAGACTCTGGATTTCTGCGCGAGAGCAGAACTTTCTCATCATCATTTCCTTCAGTTCCTCCCAGGTCTTGTGGAGAGCAACTTCTCGCCCCAAAGTTTTCGTTTGAAGCTTCCACCAAGACGAAGCTGCCTCTTGGAACATGCAGGTCGCGTAAAGGACCTTCTGGTTCTCACTACATCCGCTAATGGAGAGAACTGTCTCCATCTTGTCAATCCAGTTGTAGAGCCCAATGGCCCCTTCGGTTCCCTTGAATGGCCAAGGCTTACAGGCCATGAATGTCTTATAGGAGCATCCTTTGTCCAAGGCTCCTGATTCGGGTTCTGGGGTCTCGTTCTGACGACCCTGACTTGATTCGGCCTTGCTGGCCTCATGTGTTGCGATCGCTTGCGCGATTATTTCCGCGAGTTCCTCGGGCGTCATGGTAATTCCCTTGGCTCTGGTTGGAGGCATTCTTGCTTAAACAGGGTGAAAATATATTAGACTTAGCACATGTACTCTGAGTACATTATGTTATCATTATTTACTAGACAGTGTGACCCGTGTTCCTAAGTGTGTGTATAGTTTCTTTTGAAAATATTTTCTTTGAAAAATATTTCATGCGATTCCCCAACGGTTATAGTCTAGGTTAAAACTTCTTTTCCTAGTTCGCTATAACCAGTGCTCTGATACCAATCTGTCACACCCGGCCCTGAGCGGCGGAAACAGCCGGGCGTGCACGAGTGGGGATTGATAATTAAGCACGGGCCATTGCAAAACATTCAAAGATTTTCATTGCGCATGAAATGTTTAATACAAATACATTACATTGTTTAAAGATTACATAAAAACATCCAAGTATAAAAACTGTTGAAGATTTCCACGCCATATCCCCTTTGCGCGGCGGGTACAACCACGCGCATCGAAGGGATAGAACTAAAATCTTCCAAAAAGCTAGTTTTAGATGTTCAGCGTGAGGTGCTCTAAGTGTGACTCCATGCGCTACCTAGTTATCTCCTGAAAGACACGTAAAAATATTTGAATCAGTATAAACTGAGTGAGTTCACAAGTTTTAGTAACTTGATAAATCGTATTGCATCATAATCTCGATACAAATCATTCTGAAACATAATTCTGATAGCATTATTAAACACATGCTTGGTAAAACATAGATCTATCAACATATTCTGATAAACTCGTTGCGCGGTTTACGCGCGAACATTTCTGGGAACTGTGCTCGTCTGTGTAAGTGGCGCTGCCACTACGAGCTAAAATAATGTAATACCGTCCCGCGGGTTACGCGCGGACACTTCTGGAAAACTGTGCTCGTCTGAGTAAGTGGCGCTGCCACTACGAGCGAATAATACTGTAATACCGTCCCGCGGGTTACGCGCGGACGTTGTGCCGGAAAACAAGGCGCTCGTCTGCGTAAGAGGAGCGACCTCTACGAGCGGGCTCAAACCCATAGTACTGCCCCATGACCATACTAGGCACTCGTCTGTGTAAGAGGTGCGACCCCTACGAGTGGGCGGATCAAACCAGCAGTCCCTACCCTTAGAGTTCCAATGGTAGAGTGATCACTTACTCGAATCTGGTGCACTAACATTGAAATACCATAGATAACTGTTCGCATTGCTCATCATGAAACATAACTTAAACACGTAATCGTTTGCATAGCTTGTAAGTATACCATGATAAAACATTATTTAAGTACGTGTCCCTCGCCCCGAAAGTAGTTTAAAAACAGTGAAAACAGTGAAAATAGGGGCTGTGAGACTCACCTGTGGTTCTTGTTAAGGGATTTAGTCGAGATTCGGGTTTTCTTGGTGTTGGTCTTTGAATTTGAAGGTCTAGAATACGATGAAATAGCAAGAAGTATATAAGAAATAGGAGAATATAAGGTTTGGAAAGTAGATCTCAAGTTTATAACCTCGGCTTACCTAGTAACTGGAACGGAATCGAAAATAATGGATGCTTGGGAGATGATTAGTGCAAGTTTGCAGTTCTTTGAAGTGTGTTTTGAGTGATGATTTAGGTTACATATTTATAGGCAAACTCAAGGGAACACAGTCCCTTGCTTTAGGGGATTGAAATCTTTTCATATCTAAATGTAATGATGATAAAGTATGGAAGTTATTATTATTTACTTAAGAGTGGAGTGGTGGATAAAAGATTTTGATTTGATTTGGACAGAACATGCAGGTCTGGGGTTGGTGAGAATAGGGTGGCTGACAGTTGACTTTTCATGTTACAGTGTGCTTTTTCAGGTACTTTTGTCAGTGTACAGTAAAAAGTGGAAAATCTCTGAAACACGCTACTGTTTCCTTTCGGGCGGGAGTAATCTCCTTATAACTGGAGAATAGACTAAGTGTTCTGCGCGTATAACTTTGTGCGCATAGCTTTCTGCGTGTAGGACATTTCTTTGCTGCGGGTAGATACGTAACCTTCTCGCAGTTAGGGACATTTGAGTTTCATTTGTAGATTCTCCAGGTGGTCTTGGTATTTCAACATAGTGATCAGTCATGTTGAAGTCAATTCCATCTTGGAGCTTCAGACAAACTAGCTCTCAACGTTCCCGCCATGCGGGTAGGTTAGTTCCCCTCCCGCACGCGCATAATTGGTTTTGGGATGCACCCGCCTTAGCCTCATGCGTGACGGTCAACCCATTTAGGCAACATAAAGTTTCATGAAAAACATAAGGCCAAAACGTTCACGCATGGCGCATATAACAAATGCTCACGCTGGTTCTTAACATGGTGCGCTCGCGCAGGTTGCACATAACAACTGCACGCGCTGACTAACATGGCGCGCTCGCGCAGGGCGCACATAACAAATGCACGCGCTTAATATTTACAATCACCTAATTATTAGGTTGATTACTTAGCTTATGGGTTTGGGAATTTACCGGTTGTCACATCATCATACCCAGATATTTCTTAAACGGGTTATAACTTCTCATTAAATTAAAAACTAATCTCACCAAATATAAATATTTGATATAAAAATCCTATAAAGTAGGGATATACTAAAAATTAATATCTGATTTATTTAAAAAAATATATATATTATTTATAATTAAAAAACCATTTTTATAATAAAAAAATAAACGGGTCTTGGGTCTCATCAAACCCATATAGCTTTTAAACCGGGATATAACATCTCATTTATTTGTGAAACAATTTATCATCAAACCATAAGTATATTATTAACTTTTATACAATAAAAAAATTCAAAATTCAAAAATAAATAAATATTAGAAACAAATAATATAAAACAATTCCCGTAATAAGAGTGATAAGAACTAGTGTGTGTGTGTATATATATATCTTTACTATATATAAAGAGAGGGTTAAGGACCTCTTAATTTTTAAGAGGTACAAATTGTGATTCATAAAATACAACATATAATTCATAGAAAAGATAGATTTTATGGGCATTTTTGTCTTTTAGTCACAAATTATAATTACAATAGTTCCCTCTTAAGTTTACCTAAATTTTGTAAATTTTAAAAATAATTACAATTTAGACCCCTCATCTTTACCCATGTATTTGACAAGTTTATTCAAAATTCTTATTCTTCCTGTATCTTTTGATATCTTATGTTTTAAATAAAACCGAATTTACTGTTATGACGTGTTTATTTTTGTCAACATTTCGATATAAAATTTACTTAATATCGAGATGTAGATTATAATGTACAAGTCAATGATGCATAAATGTACAAGTTAATGAAATACTTTTATAATTAAAATTATATGGTAACTATAAGCCAAAGTGGCAAACCGTTCCCTCCACTAATCAGTTCAAATCATCGTCCTACACAACCGCCATCACTCACCCTTGTACATCAAGTCAAGTCCCTGATTTTGAATATGCCCCTGTAGCATTTCTGATTTACAATTTCTCTTCATCGATAATTCACTTCTTTACTGCGATTAAAGCCCTAAAAGTCCATAACAGGTTAGTATCATCGCTACCATCCGTGTTCTATTTGATTGAGTTACATTTTCACCATTGATGGTGTATCAAGAATATTTAGGATGCCTATAATTCTATTATCAAGAATGTGTTATGATTTCCACAAATTGGGTGTACAAATTTTGCTTAATTGCTATTATATATTTGCTAATTAAGTCTTATTATTCTTTTATGTGCTTGGTAGTATTTAGGAATTCATATAAAACAGCCAGTCATCATTGAAACCATGTGCACATTAATTAATTATGTTTCACACATTGATTGATTATGTGTGTAAAAATGGACTTATAAATATTGAGCATGTGGTTAGTTATTAAGTTATTTGTATGACAATCTATTCATCTGTTGCTGAATATAAGCATCTATGATGTTTCTTTTCTTGTTTTCTTGTTATTTTGTAATGTTATACAGTTTGTTAGTTGTGTGCCCTTCAAGTTGCAGGTCTCAGGTGAGGACCAAATTGATTGGTGAGTTTTTTTTATTCTTTTAGTTTTATCGTATTTTTGCGATCCTTGTTGATTTGATTGTTTCCACATACTACGGGAGTCGCTGATCCTTCCATTTACGAGATGGAGCTTGGGTTTAGTGGTTATTGTTTCACAGCAGCGATGGAGATGCAATCATTGTCTTCGGGATAATTACTTTGTTTCTTCATTGCAGCTTTCATCGCTACTTCATTGATTACAGGTTAGTTATCTCTTTTTGATTACAGGGCACATATTTTTATCCCTTTTGAAATTATTTGGTTGCATAGGTTTGCTGCAAAACCTTTATCTGCTTTTTCATTACAGACAATCTAATGTGTGTTTTGTATCTATTTTTAATAGGGCTGTTCATGGGTGAGCCGAGATGGGACAAACTCACATCATGCTCGGTTTTTAGCTGAGCTGGCTCGGCTCAATTTTAAAACGAGTTGAAATATTTATCTTGAGTTAGGCTTGGTTTGGCTCAATTTTTTAAATACAAAATAAGTTTATAACGTGTGTAACTGAATACAAAATACTTTACGAGTTTAATCGAATACAAAATAAGTTTGAGTTTTGTTTTTAACAATTTGTCTATATTATGAATTGGGATTTGAGTTGTATTTGGGAGGGATATATTCCCCTTCTCTTTTTAAAATTTTTAATAGTATCCTAAATGTATATACAAATAAAATGTATTGAAAGTAAAATAATCCGAGCTAAACCGAGCCTAGCTAACAAGCAAGCCAAACCGAGACAATCCGGCTCATTACAAACCAAGCTGAGGTAAGCTTGATTTCTAACCGAGCCAAGTCAGTTTGGTTCTTTTTCAATCCAAGCCATGAAGTGTCTTGTTATCTTTCTTGCTCACATAAAGTTTACTTTTTTCAGTAATGCACATTTTTCTTGCAACATTATTATGCCTTTGGGTTTTTGTTGACTATTAATCACAAGCAAACATTCTTGCAGATCTTTTTCACTACACGTATGTTTTATAGGTGATTTATTTTATACCTTATTTTATAATACCGAACCGTGCGGGCCTATTCCAAAGTTTAGAGGATTATGTGATGTTCATTCTGATAGAAAAATAGTTTTTGTAAGTTGTAACTGGAAGATTGTTGGAGCACAACATTTTGTAAAAGCTGCAATTGCATTCGGTGCGTTTAATCTTTCGGTTGATTATGCTTTACCTATGGATGGTTATGGACATGGAAGGTTAGTTATTTAATTAAATACGGTTATGGACATGGAAGTTTGACTTTTTGAAAGTCAGACGAGTTAAATACTTTTTCTTTCCTTCTTATTTTTTTAAAGATAATTCGTTTTCTACCTTATTTTATAATTTGTTTGAGGCCATAATAAGAGGAATTATGCCGATACACATTTTAGCTTGTGTACTTATGAATGAGCCAAGTCAGGTTAGAAATTCATTGAATAAAGGGGAAATAGTTTAAAACAACTTTTGAATATTTTGTTAATAGCTGTCATTTTTTATTTTTGATTGGCAATATATATTAAATAAAGCCACAAAGAGCTGTAAAAAACAACATACCACAACATGCAATACAAGGAGATAAGAAGCATAAAAGACTAAATTAACCACCATATAATAAAAGAAGCAGAGCACCCCACAATGTGCAGAAACATTCGGCTAGAAACCAAGACATTTCTCCCCATTTATCCATAGCCTTATGAGGGCACAGATAGTCTCTCAATCCTTTAAAGATGACAAAGGAGAGTTAGATCTTTGTGTAGTTCAATTATTTTGCATATTTGTTTCCAGATTGTGTAGTTCAGTTATACTCTTATACTTTAAATGAATATAGTTCTTTGATATGTGTTTATAATAAGTTTCTGATTTATTTGTCAATTTGTTGCAGAAACTTATTTTGTGTTCTGTTAAACCCGTTATGCAGAAACATTCGGCTAGAAACCAAGACATTTCTCCCCATTTATCCATAGCCTTATGAGGGCACAGATAATCTCTCAATCCTTTAAAGATGACAAAGGAGAGTTAGATATTTGTGCAGTTCAATTATTTTACATATTTGTTTCTAGATTGTGTAGTTCAGTTATACTCATACTTTGAATGAATAAAGTTCTTTGATATGTGTTTATAATAAGTTTCTGATTTATTTGTCAATTTATTGCAGAAACTTATTTTGTGTTCTGTTAAACCCGTTATGTAATTGTGTATTAAGTTGAACTTGTTGTGGACTTATTTTGTATTTGGTTGTAATGTGTTTATAAAATTTCCTTTTTATAATGAAAACAACCCGATCCAGCTTGGTTTAAAACTAACTCGACATTGAGCTCAAATTTTCAACTCGGTTTCAAAACTAAGCCAAGCGTGCCCTGGCTTAGCTCATGAACACTCCTATATGACGAAAGTGGCAGAAAAACCCGTTGCAAAGTGTTGCCGCCGCTGCATCACGCAGGTCATCTACTAGTATATATATATATGTGTATATATATATATGAGAGAGAGTGAGAGAGAAATATTTTGAGAACTAGTTTAGTTAGAAGAATTTTAAAAACTAAATTGTGTCCACATATTTTTTTGCTTGTGATTAAACTAAATTATAAAATTAAGGGATGAGAGAAAAAGAAATAATAATAAAACATGAAAGGGTATTTAGGTAATATGAACATTCACATTTTTCATATTCTAATAAAAACACATCATATGATCTCAAAATCATGTTTAGTTTTTTATAAGACTACATTATTATTTTAAATGATAAAAATAAACAATATTATTTTATAAAGCATGTTAAAACTATTACGACATTATAAATATTTAAAAAATAAAATATTTTTTTTATAATATATATTCATTTTTCTCTCTACACACATTTAGATAATTACAAATACATAACTTACACAAACTATCCAAATTACATAAATCACAAAAAATTACACAAATTTCATAACTTACTCAAGTACACAAATTACTACACGATACACAAATGACATAAATTACCCGACCACAAATCACACAATATCACATAAATTACACAACACAAGACACACATATTACATAAATACATAAATTAACAAAAATTACAAAAATTTTACAAGTTACCCCAAAAATTCTATACAAATGACATGTAAATATTAATTACATTAACAAACATGTAATATATGTATACATATGCGTAATATCGAATTACATCATGTAAGCGAGTATTACATGATATAACTAATTCTTTGTGTAACCTATATCATATTCATAATATTGTATTACAAAGAATACAATTAATGTCGAACGTTTTAGATTAACATTTGAATTAATTTTTTCGTTTTGACCGATTATTTAACCCGTCCATTTATCTGTTCTAGTATATATGGTAAGTAAGATTTTTTTGATGCTATATACTAATTTGTTTTTGAAAAATCAAATGTTACACATGTTATATACTAAATAAAAAAATGTTATTTTTACCACATACTAAATTTAGTGTTTTTTCCTTTGTCATGTAATTTTCTTATTCCGTAACATTTATTTTAAGTTAGCTATTCTTTTTAAACTTTTCATCACCCAAAACGAAGAATATACATTCGCTAATTTTTCTACAAATAATATATCGATTTTTATATATATAATACTCCTTTTGACTAATAAGAAAACACTAAGGACTAAAGTTTGAAGAAAACCATCTAAATGGGATAAATCATATATATGACACACCAGCATGTGTTTGAAAAGGTTTTTTAATCCTTAATAAATAATTTTACGTTTTAAAATCATAATAAGAAGAATATATCAATCTATCTATAATATATATAAACAAAACCATAAAAATCTTACGTGCCGCGATGTGGTCGTTTCCTCTTTCTTTCGAGTCACTAGATTTACTTAATTTTTTAAATATAGGGGTTTCTCATGTATTTGACCCGAATTCACGGGTATGGGTCTCATCAAACCTTGATATTTCTTAAACGGGTTATAACATCTCATTAAATTAAAAACTAATCTTACCAAATATTTGATATAAAAATCCTATAAAGTAGGAATATACTAAAAATCAATATCTGATTTATTTAAAAAAAGATATATATTATCTATAATTAAAAAACCAATTTTATAGCAAATAAAAAATAAACGGATCTTAGGTATCATCAAACACATATAACTTTTAAACCGTGTTATAACATCTCATTTATTTGTGAAACAATTTATCATCAAACCATAAGTATATTATTAACTTTTATACAATAAAAAAATAAAAATTCAAAAATAAATAAAAATTAGAAACAAATAATATAAAACAACCTGATAGCAGTAAACCTATTCAAAAGGGGATTGGGCCTGGACCTAGACCAGATATGAAATATGTGCCGGTGGGTACCGGGTTGAAGTTAATTCAAGTGGAGCCCCATGAGGGAGGTTGAAGAACCCATGGGTTTCCAATACCCACGTTGCCACCATGAGTGGATTATCCTCACTCCTTTTTTCAGTTTTTATGCACCTGTCTTTTGTTTTAAGCTTTTGCTAGTTGTTCTTTATGTTTTTTAGGTAGTACTTTTATTTGTTTGTTTTCCTAGAATTAGAACGTGGGTAGGGTTCTTTACTTCATATATGTACTATTATTTTATTGAATGGAGGCAGTTTTGTTATGATTCAATTATGTTGTTTCTCTCTCATTGAGTAACCAACTTATTATTTCCATTGCTAATCCAAGCTTGGCCCCTTGGGTGGTGTTCTTTGGAACCCTAAGTCCTGAATTGGGTGGTGTTTCTGTATCCCAATTCATCTTAGGGTTTGCCCAATCGATCTAATTGAGTGGTGTTTCTGTATCTCAATTGAGTCGTTTGATTCAAATTCAAATTCCCTATACGTTTTCATACTCTGATTGCTATCATTTGGTATCAGAGCCGAAATCAATCGATTCGACTCATAATCTCATTGCTTGTTAGTGTTCAGATTGTTCCTGCATCCCCTCAATACCCGCTGCCTTTTTTTTATCTCTTAATTTGTTCAGTAATGGCTTACGAAACAAGAACTGTTGAACAACAACTAAGAGAATTGCAAGACCAATTTCGTGAACTATCCATCGCCATGCAACAACAGCGGGGTAGGGAATGAACCCCTCCTAGATACCAACCAGAAGATGAAGATGATGATGTTCGTTCGGATGCCGGGGATTACAACCCCTATGGTCGCCGACACCGTGAAGCTTATCACAACAATGATATCAAAGTAGACATACCCGAGTACGATGGACGCTTGGATCCATATGAGTTTATTGATTGGTTACGCACGGTTGAACGAGTGTTCGACTACAAACAAACACTGGAGGAAAAACGGGTGAAGTTGGTCGCTTTGAAGCTGCGAAAATACGCATCAACATGGTGGGCTAATATCAGTTCACAACGAGAGAAATTAGGCAAGAGTAAGGTCCGTTCATGGTATAAAATGAAGAAGTTGCTTAAAGCCAAATTCATGCCGGTGTATTATCTCCAAGAAAACTTCTCTAAACTCCATAATATCAAGCAAGTAAAAAGAACCATTCAAGAGCTTTCCCAAGAGTTTGAACACCTTCTTATGAAGTGTGATTTGAACCCTGATGACCCGAAAACCCTTGTGAGATATCTAGGAGCAATAGAACCAAGAATTGCTAATGTGATCGAATTACAATCGTACTCAACATTGGCTGAACTCACCCTCCTAGCTCACAAAGTCGAGGCTCAACAGAAGACTCGAGGCAAGTTGGAGGTGTCCAAGTCTTTAGTTAAAGCGGTAGTACCTACACCAAATACTCCTTCCCTTACACCTGCTGTTACCATTCCGTCGAAGACGAATGATTCACCTGAGAGTTCAAACACTGCATCAAATCACTCAAGGCTCTGTTTTCGCTGCCAAGGATTTGGGCATATTGCATCAGAATGCTCCAACAAACGTATCATTACTCAAACCGAGTTTGAAGCCTTGACCGGTCCCCATTATAATGACGAACAGTTCCAACAACAACCTGCAGAAGAGGTGGTAGTAGGACCTGATGAAGGGGACTGCTTGATGGTGCAACGGGTGTTAAATGGAACCACATTTCAAGGTGATAATGTACAAAGAGAGTCCTTGTTTCGTACTCGTTGCACTATACGGAACAAGGTATGTTCACTGATTGTTGATAGTGGAAGCTGTACTAACGCTGCGTCACGGTCCTTGGTTACCACATTGAACCTACCAACTGAACCTCATCCTTTACCATATGACCTCCAGTGGCTCAACCAAGGCAAAGGGTTGAGAGTTGCAACAAGAGTTCTAATACCATTTACCATTGGACAGAAGTACAAGGATGAAATTTGGTGTGACATCCTTCCCATGGACGCATGTCATGTGTTATTGGGTCGACCATGTTTATTTGATAAGAGAGTCATACATGATGGGCATAAGAACACATGCTCGTTTATTAAAGATGGTCAGAAAATTACCTTACTACCCCTATCACCTGACAACCGTTGTCAGAGAACTCTTTTGGTATCTTCTTTTGGCAAGTCTTCTGTACTTGAGTTTAAACCTACTCCATTAAGTTTGAGGGCAAACTTTCTCAAAGGTGGAGAAGATGATAGCAGTAAACCTATTCAAAAGGGGATTGGGCCTGGACCTGGACCAGATATGAAATATGGGTCAAGTGGACAAAATGGGCCAGTGGGTACCGGGTTGAAGTTAATTCAAGTGGAGCCCCATGAGGGAGGTTGAAGAACCCATGGGTTTCCAATACCCACGTTGCCACCATGAGTGGGTTATCCCCACTCCTTTTTCAGTTTTTATGCACCTGTCTTTTGTTTTAAGCTTTGGCCAGTTGTTCTTTATGTTTTATAGGTAGTACTTTTATTTGTTTGTTTTCCTAGAATTAGAACGTGGGTAGGGTTCTTTACTTCATATATGTACTGTTATTTTATTGAATGGAGGCAGTTTTGTTATGATTCAATTATGTTGTTTCTCTCTCGTTGAGTAACCAACTTATTATTTCCATTGCTAATCCAAGATTGGCCCCTTGGGTGGTGTTCTTTGGAACCCTAAGTCCTGAATTGGGTGGTGTTTCTGTATCCTAATTCATCTTAGGTTTTGCCCAATCGATCCAATTGAGTGGTGTTTCTGTATCTCAATTGAGTCATTTGATTCAAATTCAAATTCCCTATACGTTTTCATACTCTGATTGCTATCACAACCCCTGTAATACGAGGAATAAAAACTAGTTATATATATATATATATATATATATATTAAATAGAGGATTTTTCTCCCCCTTACATATCTACTATTCATTTTACTATTCAATATTTTGATATTTTATTCATTATTATAACTACTAAATCATTTACCATAATTCCAAAAATAAATAAGTGGTTTCTATTATCTTTATTTTATTTTTATTTTTCAACTAACTAAAATATATAACAAACTATATATTTAAGCACAAAACTTGCGCAAGTGTAGGCTTTACATGTTTTATTTGTCGGTTAAAAGATTTTCTTAAACTTTGTTTTCATATTTAATATAGTTTGTCTTTACAATGACCGAAACACTTTTCACAATTTAAAATATCCCATCGTCATAGTCTCGCCTTTAAAATATTTGTATTGGCTTACTTATATATGTTTACGAATTTGTGTTGGTACTACTGATACTAACCGAATTTGTATGGGTTCGCAGCTGTAACATGCCAGATTTTTTGGTTCTACATAGATAATTTTGTTATTTTGGCATTGACCGGTTTATTTTTTTTATTTAGTTTCAATGTCGTAACTTGATACAGAGACTTGCCGCGAGTTTATGATTTAACGTTTTTAGTTATATTTTTTTATTCGATTTAACGGTCCCGTCGTAAAGTGCGAGGTCCTAAATCCTAGTTTAAATTAAATTCTTGTCGGATAACTTTACATTTAAGAGAAAGAGATAAATTAAATATAACTTGCAGCGAGTTTGTCCATGAGTATCATAACTTAATCCTTCATTTTGAAACCATAAATTAAATACTAGTTTTTATCCCCTGTATTACAGGGGTTGCTTTATATTATTTGTTTTTAATATTTGTTTATTTTTTTATTGTGTGAAAGTTAATAATATACTTATGGTTTGATGATAAATTGTTTCACAAATAAATAAGATGTTATAACCCGTTTTAAAAGCTATATGGGTTTGATGAGACCCAAGACCCGTTAATTTTTTTTACTTTTTATTGTATGAAAGTTAATAATGTACTTATGGTTTGATGATAAATTGTTTCACAAATAAATGAGATGTTATAACCCGTTTTAAAAGCTATATGGGTTTGATGAGACCCAAGACCCGTTTATCTTTTTTTACTATAAAACCGGTTTTTTAATTATAAGTTATATATATATATATCTTTTTTTAAATAAATCATATATTAATTTTTAATATATACCTACTTTCTAGGAATTTTTATATCAAATATTTGGTGAGATTAGCTTTTTATATGAGATGTTATAACCCGTTTAAGAAATATTTGGGTTTGATATGACTCATACCCGTGAATTCGGGTAAAATGCATGAGAAGCCTCCATTTAAAAATTAAGCAAATCTGGTGACTCCAAAAAAGGGGAAGCGACCACATCACGACACGTAAGATTTTTATGTATTCGTTTATATATATTATATATAGATATAGAGAAAGAAAGATTAGTATTTAATACTCCATAATTAAGAAGAAAGAGAAAAAATATATAGATGACCATGACACTCTTGTAATATTTTAGAGATGTGATGATGTGTTTTAATTTTGTTCATTTACTGAGTTCTTAAGTTCTTAAAACTTAATTGGGTTCTCAAAAGAAATCAAATATATATATATATATATATATATATATATATATATATAATGGGGCAACAAACCACATCGGTACATTATAATGAGGAACAACAAACCTATGTGGCGATGACATGGCACTGTGAAGGGGCTTTAACGCCCCTCCACAGTGAACCACCTAAGTGAGTGATAGAAAGAAATAATTGTAAATGTAGAAAAGTCATATGAATTGTCTACTATATGAGGACAATAATTGAGAAGAATATAAGGAACAAAGATCTTGCTCACTATATGTCATACCTCAACCTATGACAGAACATGGTGGGACACAACTAAATTTGTATAATAGCTTAAAGCAATAAAATAAATATAAGTGTCAATATCTAATTTATTTCATTCATAATAAAGTACAACAATGTCATTTATAAAAAAGAAATACAAAAACAAAACTATCGATCTCAATTCAATAAAGTATTCTTTATTTAATCCTACGGTCCAATCTAAATTCTCCACTTTTATTAATTTAAGATAGCAACCTGCAATATACGTATAAATATTTTGTCAACAACCCATGTTGAGCGAATAACCACAATTTGATACAATAGTAATAATAATTGAAAAAATATTAACCATTCATTGTGACATGTGAATTAAAACAATTATTATAATAACAAAATAAATAATTGTGTCATTTCCCCTTGACCCCAACATGGTGTCAAGTTATTCCGACAGCGTGTCCTCATACAACGAAAA
Source organism: Bidens hawaiensis (assembly GCF_021521415.1). Lineage (NCBI taxonomy): Eukaryota > Viridiplantae > Streptophyta > Magnoliopsida > Asterales > Asteraceae > Bidens > Bidens hawaiensis. Next base: position 120,726 of record NW_027491674.1, read on the forward strand.
TGATCAGGATGACATATCAATCAACCAACCATAAAAAACTATAAACACAGAGTCATATAGTATTTAGCACGGGACAATCTACTGTATGACTGGATGGTTGTAGATCGGCTTGCGACCAACCTTGGTTTTGAACCCTAGAGAGTTTCCCCTGAATGGCATAACCCCTGGTTTCGAATCCTCCCTTCATCCTTGAAGTAACCTTCTCATCTGATGTCACTTGACACAAGTGCGCCGCCAAAAGAATCTAAACACTCTGGTGTAACATAAGCAAGCTAAAACCCCCGTTTTAGCTTAGATTTGAATCAGGGAGCTCCTAAAAGAGCCTAATTTTTATTATCATTACAATAACCAACTAGGTTAGCGTATATATTTCCGTTTACACTATGTTATTTTATAAAATTAAAATATTTTATTTTTGATTAATATATTTATTTTTTTATTTCGTGTCACTTGCCTACATATTTTAATCAAAATATGGTTCGACGATTTTAAAAATTTTTCTTTTCTAGTTTCTCTATTGATTATAAAATTTTTAATTATTTTTTAATATACATTTAAATTCTGAGTTAACCATGAAATTTACTAGCTACGAACTTACTGTAGGTCCTCTTTATTGATCTCACAACTTTACTTCAATCAATCCGTGTTGTCAGTTAGTGGAAAGTACTAACAACACTCGGATCTCGGATCTGAGTTTGTAAACACAAAAGAAAGAAAGAGAAAAAGTGAAGTAGGTTGTTTTATTTCCATGCGGGTTGTTGTTGTGGAGAAATGGGTAAAGTGACCATTTTATAGGGTTCCCATTTCTCCAACTTTTACATGTCGTTCGTACAAAATAAACGTACTGAGTACGTATTACACCGACTATATGCAAATATAAAGACATACATAATCCAAATAATAATATAGAATATTAGCCATACAATCTCCCTCTAGGATTGAGTATGTTGAGGAACCTTAGTCAAGTTCTTTGATTCGTCTTTGTTTCTTGAAATTTAGTACTTGTCTTGATCCAAGGGCTTGAACGAGATTAGATATTGGACAATTCTTTTTTTTTCCATTCTTGTAAACTTGAATTTTAATCTTATTTTCTGGGAATGATTGGCAACAACAAATTTTAGAAACAATAGATGCGGGAGGCTCGACGTCTAATTTTCTTTTGTTGATTTTATTCGGCTGACTGGTTTGCTTTCTTTGTCTTTCGACTAATCTTCAGACACGATCAGTTCATTTTTAGGTTCAATCACCAACTTTCACGTTCTCGTCTTCTTTTAAGCGCTTTAGCATCTACAACTTCAGTTCTGCAGCCCAACATACTTGATCTTGATCTACCTGTCTATGTATAACTACACAAAACTTAGAACGAATAGGTTTCATTCACAGACCCTCTCGAGGGTCTAAGAAGAATTGCATTTTTTTCAAAAAATGTCCCCTCAACTTTTAAATGATTTGACTGGTTTGCTTTCTTTGTCTTTCGACTAATCTTCAGACACGATCAGTTCATTTTTAGGTTCAATCACCAACTTTCACGTTCTCGTCTTCTTTTAAGCGCTTTAGCATCTACAACTTCAGTTCTGCAGCCCAACATACTTGATCTTGATCTACCTGTCTATTTATAACTACACAAAACTTAGAACGAATAGGTTTCATTCACAGACCCTCTCGAGGGTCTTTTGTGTTTGTTACAAGTTATGAACAACTTCGCCTACTGGCCCAAGCCCAAGCCCGAGAAGATGTTTTGTCTATATATATGTGTGTCTTGTTTAGGTTTTGTATCCAGAAATTAGAGTATTGTGTGTTACAATTTATTTGTCTAAAGAGAGACCGAGAGTGAGAGTCGTGTGGGACGACCCGAGGTAGAGCTCACCTCGGGTCGGCCGTCATTTGTTTACGAATTTGGTATGTAATTCGTTTTGATTATTATATAAGAATCTGCAGATTTGTTTATCCCGTTCTTGTATTTGTTCGTGTATTTGTTCGTGTACGTGTTTGTGTTCTTTATCTTTACACCAATAAACGAGTCTAGGAGGATTCCGCACTCCTAGACCTCGTGCGGATCTCGTATCGATCGGCGACGTCCCCGGGGGGACCTACAAGTGGTATCAGTGCACTGCAGTGATCCAGATTTGGGACTTGCAGTTCTTCAAGACACTTCAAGACACACATATATATAGACAAAACATCTTCTCGGGCTTGGGCTTGGGCCAGTAGGCGAAGTTGTTCATAACTTCGCCTATGGCGAAGTTTTATAACTTCGCCTAAGGCAGAAGTTGTTACAACTTCGCCGTTGGCGAAGTTGTTCTAACTTCGCCTAAGGCGAAGTTGTGCTAACTTCGCCTGTGGCGTCTCCGCTGGTCTGAATTGCATAGCGACGGTCACAAAATGCACCAACAGTCTCCCCTTTGACCGTTGCTCTCAATTCTAACAAACACAAAAGATCATCTGTTACAAAACATGCACCAACAGACTCCCTCTTAACTGATGATCTTCTGTTTGCCCATCAACCAGCCGTGTCTGAAACTGTCCTATAGCTTCACAAATCTACCAGTCACCCAGCGTCTTCCATATCAGATCTCCCCTTCAGTGTAAGCTTCTCCGACTATAACGATTGAGGTCTTTGAAATGCATGCATCCTCGTGCCAATAGATCATCTCAACCAATCACGTGAGTCCATCTGACTTCACCAACACGTGAAGTTGGGCTTCCTCCACAACTTCACCAACTCGTCGGCATACAATAAGGTTTAATCTTCAACTACTCAACATCAAGTGATCAATTTCATCACAAAACCACCTTGACAGAATCTAACACATGACCATTAATTAATCCGAAGCATCTTCAATCACCAGGGATAACGATCAAGAACATAAACACTTTAGTTCCCGATTAAATCCAACTTGTTCCAGAATTTTCACTCTAATAAATAAGCATCACGTTTCAGGATCCAATTCTCGAACGCATTGAAAGTAACATAAATAATATGCTCTGACCGCAATCCAGTAATGACAAAAACCTTCAGTTCAATTTGACTTTCTTCAATTGGTCACCTCGAACAACAACAATTTCATTGCCCACAAACACCCAAATATGTGTCAATATCCAGTTTCAATCAATATCCCATTCACAAACTCAACTCCATATCCAGAGTTGACACGTATTTGTTCACACGTAAGACCCAGAGATAACAAGTTTCACTCGTTGACGGAACAACATCTCCGGTCTCACAATAATCGTGTACACCTGGCCATACAGACGAAAACACCAAAATACTCTTTTTTTTTTTCGCTCGTTAACTTCGCCTAAAGTTAACATCGTCTACCCATAACTTCGCCTGGCTATAACTTCGCCTGGCTATAACTTCGCCGAGAAGTCAACTTCGCCTAAAGTCAACTTCGCCTGTTCATAACTTCGCCAGACCTTATATCTTCGCTGAAACCCTACGAACAGTGACGGCAACTTCGCCTGATGAACAATAACTTCGCCTACGGCGCTGTTCGGCCAGAAACGCACAGAAACGTGCCAGAAACACCAAAACGCAGATCTCGAACCATAGCATAAGAGCCTAAGGCTCTGATACCACTTGTAAGCCCCCCCGGGCGTCGCTGATCGATACGAGATCCGCACGAGGTCTAGGAGTGCGGAATCCTCCTAGACTCGTTTATGGTGTAGAAGACGAAGAACACGATTACACACAAACAAACACACGAACAAACACACGAATGGGATAAACAAATCTGCAGATCTTTTATAATAATCAAAACGAATTACATACCAAACTCGTAAACAAATGACGGCCGACCCGAGGTGAGCTCTACCTCGGGTCGTCCCACACGACTCTCACTCTCGGTCTCTCTTTAGACAAATAAACTGTAACACACAATACTCTAATTTCTGGATACAAAACCTAAACAAGACACACATATATATAGACAAAACATCTTCTCGGGCTTGGGCTTGGGCCAGTAGGCGAAGTTGTTCATAACTTCGCCTATGGCGAAGTTGTGATAACTTCGCCTAAGGCGAAGTTGTGCTAACTTCGCCTAAGGCGTCTCCGCTGGTCTGAATTGCATAGCGACGGTCACAAAATGCACCAACAGACTGGTTTGCTTTCTTTGTCTTTCGACTAATCTTCAGACACGATCAGTTCATTTTTAGGTTCAATCACCAACTTTCACGTTCTCGTCTTCTTTTAAGCGCTTTAGCATCTACAACTTCAGTTCTGCAGCCCAACATACTTGATCTTGATGTACCTGTCTATGTATAACTACACAAAACTTAGAACGAATAGGTTTCATTCACAGACCCTCTCGAGGGTCTAAGAAGAATTGCATTTTTTTCAAAAAATGTCCCCTCAACTTTTAAATGATTTGTTTATGTCCAGGTTTTCAACGAACTTTGCATGAACGACCTTGACAACAAAACTCATGATTTTGAATAAAACAAATATTTAACAAAATATGTATGAACATGATAAAAACATAGAATCTTTTTGGCATTTTCTTATATTATAATATTACTAATATATATACATAATATTTTGAAGTTGAAACATAAAATAAAACAAGAAAAAATGAAAAATATAGGAGTAAAGATGAAATTAATATTGCATAATAATAATATTTACAAAATTTTCTAATGACTTTAATATTTTTGTGAGAAAGATCACACCATGGAATCACATTGATCGATAACGTCTTAGGATCACACTTCTATGTGGATTTTATTATGCCAAAAATCCAAAGTTGACTGTAGATATTTTTGGTCCGCCTTAAACTTAACAAGCATTTGGATGTCAGTGTGATATGTTAAGGTATCTATTAAGCACAATACCTATGTGGTCTCCATTTAATCTGACAAGTTACTGACTCTGTCATACCTCGGGCATAATTTGTGTTTACAAGATCACCCTGAATTGACTTTGACCCCTTAATGATTGATCAAAACATTTTGAGCTAATTTAAACTTTTGCAAGCTTTTACAAACAATAAAGGTTGAACCATGGATTTACTTACCAAGTTTTTGCCCCACGTTACATGGTTCTAATATACCCCTTTTTGTTTGTTAATTATCAACATTTTGTGTTGAGAATTGTCAACGTTTTCGTGTTGAATTTAAATTCATTTAAGCACTTTGTAGTTTTTCTACTTTATCATTTTGGTTTTCAGTATTTGTATTTGTATTTAAAGCAAGAATAATTTTTCTGGTGATCAATCACTTTTCGAACGGGCTCGTGCATGACTGACTAATAACATTTTTGCTTTCATGGATATGACTTAAACTGAAACCCAACAGCTGATGTTGGATACATCACTTGAGAGAAGTAGTTGAATGAGGTGAGTTTAAGAAACGCTCGACAAGTTGTGGTTGAGGCATTTGAACAAGGTTGGTGTTGTTGAAGCACAACGTACCATATGAAACATTTCCCTTCCTTGAAGTTCCATGTCGCTTACAAAAGGCTCGAATCCGCCATCGAATGGTTTAGCATCAAATAGAAAGGGTTCGTCTCCCTTCATATGTCGGGTGCAATTACTATCTAAGTACCGAATACTATTGATAATTCTCCTTGATGGACCCTACTGCACTAAGCGACATGGGTTTTCGGGACATTTTTTTTCCCGGGAAGGTCATCTGCAAGCTGACCAAACTTGATTTTTTTCCTAAAAACAATTTATTTCTTGGAGACTCATCGCTTAAAGAAAAGTCCCTAGGACTATAAGAAAAAACTTGTTCCTTGGTTTTGGCAATTTTGGACTTTTCTTTTCTTGATTTTAAAACTTTTTTTTGGTGAATCTTCAAACCTTACAGTTTTATGATCTTTTTTGATTTTATCCTTCTTAGTTTGCCAAAAAGGATTTCCTTTGCGTGTTACCTTATTCACTTTGGATCTCACATCCACTTCACTGGTTTCACTATCAGCTTGATCAGTCCTTGAATCTGGGCTATTAAAAAGCTCCTTTTGGGGACTGACTAAGCCGTCTTTGAATATCAATTTGTTGCTTGAACCAATGCTTGCAATGTCTTGCAAGGTAAGAAGAATTACCACACATAAAACAACATTTTCTCCTTAAAACGCCATAGAACTCATCAGAACTATAATATGGTTGATGTAGTGGGAAAGATGATCCTTGGAAAGGAACATGACTTTGAAAAACTTTTGGTTTGTGACACTGATCATCAAAAACACTAGTGTAATATGAATCAACATAATTTTGTTGGTAGTGATCATAGTAGTTGTTATCAAAATTGTTGTATAACCGAGGACTTTGTGATTGATTAGTTGTTTGAGAAAATCATCTTTTATTTGGTGGCATATATTTACATGAAGTACTCATTTGATTATCATTTTCAAACAATTTTGTTTTGATTGTTTTATCCTCGGGTTTACAACGTGATTGCGAACAACTTGGTATGTTCACTTGAATGGGTTCATTTGCATGATTTCAAAAGTAGATTCTTCATAAACGATTCACAATCACTATCTGAAATAACATCAACATTTTCATTCAGAATAATGCGCGAGGAATCTAGAACGCTTTTCTGTTCACAACTCATGTTCTTTTCCTCTGACCCACTTTCTCCTACACAACTTGCTGAAAAAGATGAATCAACTATTAGAACCAATTGGCATAGGCATTGGATTAACAGTTTTGGAAACCTCAGGAAAGAATGTTTTAGGCTTTGAAACGTGACCAATTCCATAGACCATGTCATCCTTAGGAGGGGTATTGAAACTAAAATGGGGTACGCTAGTGTATTTGTCATTGAACGGTGGAGGGACTGAAATATACTTATAGCCTAATCCCGTCTTTTGTTTCACCCCCATCTGTGCCCCCAATGATCCCATTCAGTTATCAGACGACATGTAAACCTTTCCACAGTTATATTTCTTTGGGCAAGTTCTGATTCTAGTTATTCAATTTTAGCATTTAACTCAACAATACGTTTTTGAATTGACTCAACTTGCAAATTAGACTTAAATAACTCTAGATATAGGTTGGCCATGTCGTTGCTATGAGTTTTAATTCTAGTAGTTAATACCTTTCAGCCTTTTTGCATTCATTATTTTGACTTTTAATGCCTAGATTTTCATTATTCAATGCGGCATTATGAGTTCTATAATTCTCTACTTTATCTATTCTTGCTTGAGAGCACAAGTGTGTGTGTACCACGGGAAGGATAAGACTTGTCTGACTGCTTCCACATGCAGCACGTGTCCCATGTTTATTTTCTTTGGAATGATCGTTCATTCGGAGGTTGCCATCCATTAATTCAAAAGACTTGATGGTAGTAGTCAACTCTAAGATGTTATGGTATTCAGGTGTGTGGTTCTCTTGATGGTAGCCACACTAATGTACCATGTTTAAGGCAGTGAATTCAACAACTTCATGTTGATCTTAGACAAATCATTAACAATACTGGAACTTCTCATTTCAGTGACGAGTGACTCAAATCTATTGATGAGAAAGGCAACTGATTCTCCTTGAATATGTTTAAACATGTTAATTCTCCTTTCAAAATGTCCTTTTAGCATTCTGTCATATCCAGACTTCCTCCAAACTTCAAAAGGTAAAACATTTTTTTACTCGATTTCTTTTTCCGGCAAAAAAAATCTGATCGACTTCTTCCCCATAAAAAATTCCAATTGATTTGGTTTTTTCGATTCGAATTTTTTTCTTGCCAAAAATTCGAATTAACTTTTTTTTCTGCCAAAATTTCAATCGAATTTTTTTTTCAACTCCATTCGAATTTTTTCCCACCAAAAAAATCGGATCGACTTTTTTTTTGCCAAAAATTCCAATCGAATTTTTTTTCCCGATACGATTTTTTTTCCCGCCAAAAATTCGAATCAAAATTATTTTTTGTTTTTTTAGAAGATACACCCAAACCAACAATAAAGTAAAAAAAACCTTCAGTTTAAAAGGCAATAAATCTGCCTAGATCAGAGTTTTTCAACCGAATCTGAACCAGACACAAAACCTCAAAAACACATATTTGATGATTTTTGTAAAGATTTAAAGTGTAAAGTACTCCAAAAGAAGTTGATAAACCGAAAACAATCTTGAATCAATTGATTCAACTTTTTTTCTTGATATTAGGGTTCTAATTCCGCGATTATCCGAATCGAGACGTTAATTTCTTGTGGTTTTTGAAGTTCCGTTGAAGTTTCTGAAACAAAGTTTGAAGATTAAATGAAATAAATGTGCTCGGAGTTCGTCTCGTGTTTGTAGATCCAGAACCGTATAAGAGGTACGATTTAGGTTTTTTTTTCTTTTTTTTTTGAAGTTTGTATGATTTGTTGAGAAGAACATGAAGTACATTGGCAGTTTCGGATCATTGAGAAGCATATGATGTCTCATGTCTGACTTGATGAAAAGTCAACAGATACATGTCGTTTTTTGGATTTTTTTCACCCTTAGACCCCTCTCTATGAGGCTCCGTTAGGTTGGATGGCGGGCGCCGTTGGGTGCTGAACAACACCAAGGGGCGCCTTTGGTGGTGGGGTGCGGTGGTGCCCAGTCTTCCAACGGCCGACGCCTTTGTTCAAAGTCGGGTGCCCCCCCCCCCCCTCCAACGGCTATTTCAACGGATATATATAAAAAAACTAACTATTTTCTATATAAATACAAACCATTTTATCAATTTTTACTCAAACAAATATTAAATTTCACTCAAATAAACTCTCAAATTTCATTATAAAAATCTCTCAATTCTCTACCATGAATCATTTCTCAAATTTCACAAGCTCGAGCTCAAACCCGAACTCAAATCCGAACACGAGCTCGAGCTCAAAACCGAACCCAAACCCGTGGGATCCGGCTCAAATGTGGTGGGCTAGTATGCTCGCAAACAACAATGACCCTACCAACCCTTTCTATGCCAACCAGCATCTACCCGTAATGCCTCCAAACGTACAACCGTTTCCCAACGATATGTTGTATCGAATGCCAATGCCGTTTATGCCTCCGCCAACCCAAACACAAACACCCCAAACCCCAATACCCGAAATCCAAGTTCCCTAAACCCAAGTAGACGAACCGCAAGTTCGTCGCAAACGAAACCATAAAAGAAGGTTGATGCCGATCAAACAACCACCGAAAAGGCTGAAAGGAAAAAGTGGGAAGACGATGAGGAAGCGGCGTTGGCGCAAGCGTGGATCGACTCATCCGAAGACTCAATCATAGGTGAAGGTAAACACATCACGGTATTTTTGACAGAAATACGTGGTAAGTTCTTTGAGATAATGGGTCGAGGTCGCAACCGTGGGGATGATTCCATCTCCAACAAATGGAAGGAAATGGTTTTAAAAATGAGCAACTTTTCCAAAATTCACACTCGAATTACGAACAACAGAGGAAGCGGCACGAACGACGCCGACCTCCTTGAGGCTTGCTTGTAACAATACAGGAGCCTTCATCAAAACGACTTCGGCATGTTTGAAATTTGGAGAAAATGCACGAGCTCTCCAAAGTGGCATCCAGTCCCGACATCTTCACCGCTGCGACCGTCCAAACAGTAAAAAACAACGTTTACTTCGGCCAATCAATCGCCGTCTCAAGCCGGGTCGGATGCTCGTTCTCAATTTAACTTAAACGAGATTGATCCCGATTTTCTTTTTGATGAACCGAATGAGTTTCCACGTCCGGTAGGAAGAGACAAGGCCAAGGCGGCGGCTAGAGGTGGGGGATCTTCGTCTAGAACGATATCCTCGATGAGTTCCGATGTGAGCGCACGGTTTGACAACTTGGAGCTTGCGCTTAAAGAGTTTCGCGAGGAGAAAAAACACTCACAGAATGAACTCAAGATAATACATGAAGAAAGAAAAGCGATGCATACGGAATACAAAGCCAGGCATGAAGAAAGAAAGAAGGTTAAATCGGAGCGGCAACGAGAGAAGGATTCCAAGCTCCTCGCAAAGGATCTCTCGCATCTAAATCTGGCTACGCAAGCGTTTTTGGAGAAAAAAAAGCAAGGATAATAACAAAATATGCAAACGAGGACGCCGGATATTAGTTCTACTTTTTTTTTTTGTTTTTCTATTTGTACGTTTTTTTCATGTTTTTTAGTTTAATTTAGTTTGATTTTTATTATATTTTAAGTTAAATAAATTTGTTGGGTTTTAGTTTTATAAAAAAAATAAATGGGCTTCGAAGCCCCTCACCATAGAGGGGCATCTTTGGTGTGGGGCTTCGAAGCCCCCAGTGCCTACGTGGCGCTGGCGTGGCACTGGGGATGACTTCAAAGCCCCTTATCATAGAAGATAGCCCATGTACAAGATTTTATGAGCACTTGATGCTTTGGGGTTCTTCTTATGAACATAGGTATGTTCATATATGTCGATGTTAAACTCAGATCTGGTTATGTTCATCGAAGTATTGTTCGATTCACGCTCTATGATGCTTGTATTACTCAGAATCGACAAGTGTAAGGTGAGCTTTTGGTCCAATTTGATGACAGACTCTTGATTTCTTGTTCCTTATTTATCCATGGAGATACATGGTGAAACGGTCTTTCTATTTTCTGGATGAATTATGTTAAATGATGGCTGTGGACGGTGACGACGGATGAAAACACCATTTTCCGGCGGTGTGACCTCACGTGTGCACCGGTCTGCAGCTAGGTCACATATTGTTGGTGTTGGGCTGGGCTTCTTCAAAACTGCTTTGGACCACCTAAGATATTTAGTTTGGGCAAGATTATGGATGATGGACCAGACTTGGGCGTTAAATATTAAGGTCTAGTGTAGGGCCATCCAAACCGCTCGTCGCTCGAACTCGCTCGCCGCTCGCTTGAAAATTGCTCGGAAAATGCTCGCTCGTTTTTTCGCTCGATTGAAAACGAGCCGCTCTGCTCGGTTCGGTTTGTAAACGAGCCAAGCAACAAGCAAAGGTTTGCTCGGTTCGGTTCGGCTCGAATATTTTTAATTTATTTTATATATAGTTATATATGAACAAATATATAAATATATAGACAACACACATAAATATAAGCTTACAATTATTTTTACCCCTTTAAAATTTTCATATTCCGTCAATATTATAGTTTTATTTATTCATTTCAAGTTTTTAAAATATTATAAGTTTGTTTACATAGTCATTATATCTCACTTGAAACTTTTTTTTGATAAAAAATTACAATCTATTACACGTTTGTCTAAAACCTACTATATTATTTATAAAATATATTATTTACAACCTTCAAATTTGTTTCTTATTGAAAACTTTAAAGTGAAAAAGAAATAAATAATGCTCGAAATCGCTCGATGTTCGATCGAAAAATGTTCGATTAGATTTTGGCTCGTTTCGGTTTTCGCTCGGTTCGAATTTCAGCCGTTCGGTTCGGTTCAGTTGTAAACGAGCCAAGCAACGAGCAAGCCTTCGCTCGGCTCGGCTCGTGAACAGCCCTAGTCTAGTGTGTTATGCTAATGCTAGACAGATTATTTTTTTTATTTTTTTTTTCAGATGCAAATTAGAATTTCAACTAGATCGTTATGCTGAAAATGCTAGATGATTTTTAGGCCAAGTAAATGGATTAATTTTTTTGGAATGATCAAACTGAAGTAGGTAAAAATTAATTGGGTTTTCGTCACTGTTTAACCGTGATTAAAGCTTGATATTTATATATTATTTTCAAGTCGTTCGAGAAGTTGGATTCATGTGGTGAACTTTGAACAATTTGGATATGGATTTGGATTTAAAGAAGAAGTAATGAGTTTCGTCATTTGATCGTTGAATCCGGTAATTCGAAATCGATTTGTAGATATTTGAGCTCTTCTCAACCTATATTGCTTAAGATATGAAAGAATAGATAAAGAAGCGGAAATTCCTTCATGAATGAATCAGGTGGGTTATATATACCTTGAGGGGGTGAATTGAAACGAAGAGACTTCGAATTATCGGGTGATTTATGAAGATGCGAGACACGGTTTGACAAAGTTTTGATATCACAAGTCAAGGGGGTGATTGTAAAGCCAAAAATGTGACTTACGATATCAAAAGAACGAAACCCGTTAAATATATTTATGGTCAAGTTAATAATTAAAGGGAGCGAGAATTCCGGATCCGAGACGAGAGCTATACTTATTATATTTATAAATAGAGATTTGTTGTTTTTTATTTATGTGTGTGTTTTGTAAGGTGAAATCACCCACCCAAGGGGAGCTCAACTTGGGTGGGATCGGTGTTCTTTAATATTATGTAATCATCTTTAATCGATTACGGAGTCGTTCACTATACTTATTATATTTATCTTACGTGTGTTCGGTCGTTTGATTTACCGCACTCTCTCGATCGTTTATCAATAACAAAATCCGTTCGTTGTCCGATCCGGTTTCAGGACCTTAAGTATTTGTGTTTAGATTTGTATGAACTTACGGAAAAAATTAGTACTTATTTTACGATTTTGCGACATTATTTTTACTTTTTTTATATACTATTACAGATATTTATTTAAGAATTTGCAACAGGCTTGTTATAACTTTAAATAAAATATTTATTTAATATTTGTTTTTCTTGATTTTGCTATGAATTTGCTATGCTTTTTATTAAACTGTATTTTTTTTTTATATTTTTTCTTTGATTTTGCTATGAAATTGCTAGAGTACATTTAGTATCTGTTTAAAAAAGTATTTCCTAGTTTTGCTACGGATCTTATTAAATTCCTTTTATAATTTAAATTTCCTTATTTTTGCTACGGATTTTGCTAAGACTCTAATTTGCAACGAAATATCCGTAGCTAATCGTATCAAAATATGTTCATAGTTTATCCGTAGCTAATATGTAGCAAAGTTGCAATGGATTTTTTTTAGCCAAAATGTTGTAGCTAATGGTGTCTAATGATAACAAACTAAGACCATACGTAAGTTTTTTCACTGCGATATGTGTGTGAGGTTGAAAATCTTAGTATGAATCAATGATTATTATTATCAAAATCTGCACAATTTTTTGGATTTTGACATTTTGTACAATTAAGGACATACACATAAAGGAAAATGAAAGAAATAATTGTATTATTGTAAACTTGCCAATTCTTTAAAGTTGTCAAACTCATATAATTTATGGTATATATTGAAAAAAATCATCAATATTATATGGATGGGTTATATGACAACTAAAGTAAAAGACTAAATATATGGACTCACTTTTGATCCATACCGTATAATGTATCAACTATCTCCCAATTACCATATACTATATAACAAGACAAAAGAGAAAAAAATAATAAAACAAGAATTTATGGATATGAATAGGGAATAAATGTGAAAGATTTTTGAAAAATGATAAAAAAAATTTATGGAATGATGTTTTTTAAGCTTAATTAAAGAAAAAAATATATGGAATGGACTGAGAATGCTCTTAGGTTAAATTAATAATAATCTTTTATAATTTGTTCGAACTTATTCCTATATGTTTCTCACTTTTGTTTACAAAATTTAAACATCTATAGAAATTTATATAGGATTTGAACAACTATCAAAGCTGAGGAGTAAAACACTTTAAAAAAGCTTAGTATGAATGTAGTTTCCCTTACGCCTTGTTCTTGAGTTTTTTAACCAAAGAAAGAAAAGGAAAGGAGAGAGAATGATAAGAAAGGGAAGGAATTTTTTTTTAATAAGGTGTGTTCTTGAGTTGGAAGGAAATTAAAGGAAAGGAAAGGATAACTATGTTCTTGAGTTGGATGGAAAGAAAAGAAAAATAACACTTTTACAATTTTACCCCTCATGCTTATTAGCAACCGTCTCAAAAAACAAACAAACACACACTTTTACTTGCAACAGGCTCAATTAAATTCTATTCAGTTCTTTAACTCTGGGCTTCAATTGATGCAATTGAATGATGTCAGAAGCTAATAATAATAATAGTAACAACAACAACCAACACCACCATCATTCATCGATGTACGAAACAGTCCATCTACAGGCAGCCAATTTACACCACCACCATCATCATAATATCAATAACAATGATAACCCACATGTGGTTGTGCAAGAAGATGATGATGTTGCAGGTGGCAAAGAGGAGTCCATAGATAACCCGAGTAGATCTGATACAATACCATCATCATAATCATCATGGGTTGCAGAGTACTGGTGGTCTTGAAGGTGGTGGAATGGAAGATATGGGTGTTGTTCCGCCGCATCCGATGTATGTACCCGATGCCGAGATTCATCCGGTTTCCGGTGGTGCTGGTGGTGGACCCGGTGGCGGTGCCGATCAGCTTACGTTGTCGTTTCAGGGAGAAGTTTATGTCTTTGATGCTGTGCCGAGAAAAGCCGCGAGAAGTGGAACAAGACAAGAAGATTATGGTTGTTCTTGACCTAATAAGCAATGAAGAAGATGAAGGAACGGCAGAAGAAGATGAGTTTATGAGTTTGATTATGAATAATATAGTAATTAGGTTTGTTATCCTTAGTAATCCTTCCATTTTTGGGAGGATAACTTTTTGAAAAAATACATCAATTTAATCCCTCCTAACTCCTCCTACTCCTTTCCTTTCCATCCTAAAAAACACTCAAGAACACCCATTTTTTAATTATCCTTAGTTTTCTTTCTTTTCCCTTCTTCAAAAAAACTCAAGAACAGGGCGTTAGGGTGGTGGCAATGAGCCTCGGGATACAATTGGTACCACGCAGGACCTGCGGGAACACCGCCCCATCCACGACGATATCAAAAATAAACTTGCCTATGGTTGATGTATTCCTCACTACGCGTCCTGATCCTTTTATTCTTCAACAGTAATATTATTGTGAAACATAGCTTCAAAAAAAATATTTTTCCCCTACAAATTTTAACCATTCCAACCATTTTTATAACATTCATTCATCCTTTGATCTCAAACTCTTCAAACATTTCTTCATTCAAATCACGTAACCCCAATAAATGCCTCAGAGAGTAGGACCATCAACGTGGAGCTATGAAGAACGAGGTTGCCTTGTCGAATGCTTGGATGTACGTAGTGGACAACATCATATTCGAAGCCCAATTCTGGCATGCGGATCAACATGTATATGCTCAATTTGGAGGTATTGACGATCATATCGTCCACCTAATCAACTTAAAGCGAAACAATCTTAAAGAAAAGTTGGTCAAAATAACTGATTCTACATATGGGCACTAGTCGAGATGCCTGGACAAGTTGCGTATTCACAAGCGCATCGTGGCTACCGCATCTTTATCACTCACAAGGGTTTTTTAACATTGAAGCGTGGGGTATTTTAAAAAATCATCCCTGATTTGTGGCTTCATTTATTAGGGAGGATCCAACTCCGGCCCAAATCAAGACGACTCCAACATCTTCGAAGTGGAGGATTAATTTTATGTTTTTTTTTTTAATTTAGTATTTTATTGTTATGTTTAAATTTTTTTAGATGTAATTGTTTTTAATGAATATTATTTTAAGATTATTTTTAATTTATATTATATTTATGATATTTGATTTAAAAATAATATATTTCATTTAAATAAAGAATAAAGATAAAATTGTTGAAAGATGGATTGCGATTTGGTTTAGCAATAGTTGCAAGAGTTTAAGGAAGGTTGGAATGGTTGTGGGATAGAATGATGTGGCGTTATGGACCACATCATATTGGAAGCCCAATTCTGGCATGCAGATCAAACGATGTGTGTTTAATTTGGAGGTATCGATGATCATATTGTCCACCAAATCAACTCAAAGCGGAACGATCTTAAAAAAAGTTGGTCTATTTCACTGGTTCTACGTATGGGCACTAGCCGAGACGCCTGGACAAGTTGTGTATTCACAAGCGCATCGTGATTACTGAATCTTTGTCACTCACAAGGGTTTTTTAAACATTGAAGCGTGGGATATTTTAAAAAATCGTCCCTAATTTGTGGCTTCATTTATCAGGGAGGATCCATCTCCGGCCCCGAATCAAGACGACTTCAACTCTAACATCTTCGAAGTGGAGGATTAATTTTATGTTTTTTTAATTTAGTATTTTAATGTTATGTTTAATTTTTTTTAAATTTAATTGTTTTTAATGAATATTATTTTAAGGTTATTTTTAATTTATATTATATTTATGTTATTTAATTTAAAAATAATTTATTTCATTTAAATAATGAATAAAGTAAACTTGTTGAAAGATGGATTGAGATTTGGTTTAGCAATGGTTGCAAGGGTTTAAGAAAGGTTGGGGTGGTTGTGGGATAAAATGATGTAACGCCGATGTAAATAAGAAAAAGTAAATAAGAGAAAGTGTGAAAAGTAGTAAAACATGTTAGGGATGTGGGATGGGTTAAGGACCATTACCATTTGTCACCACACTTATCGTATACTTCATTAAAAGTTAATGGAATGTGATGACCCTGCAATCTTGGAGGTTTGTGGAGAATATCTATAAAATAAGTGGCATAGTCAGGATATTTATAGCATGGGTTCGTTTTTTTTTGTGCGCTCAAATTTCTAAAAACCTTGTCAAAATTTTTGGTTCGGGTCGGGTCGGGTCGGGTCTTCACCAAAATTCCTTTGGGTTTTTACTTTTTAGCCACTTGGTTTGAACCGGGATGTCCAAGTTAACAAACATGAACCAAGTAAAGGTAACTACGGTGATCTTTACCAAGTTCCAAAAGAGATCCAAACCAACAAAAGCAGGCTGCAAACTTTGAAGCAATCAAATGTATTTAAATTTTAAAGGGTGAGTCAATATCTTTCATGGCTTTTATAGGGCGGCGAAAGGTTTTGTGTCGGAACAAATTGGCTAGACTTCAAATGACTTCTTTCTTCACTACCTGATGACTAATATCAACAAAGATTAATAAAAAAAATATTATTTCCATTCTAATTTTAGGTGACAACCAATCAAAAGACGAAACTTTGTAGTGGAACAGTTCACAATTTCCTATGATTTCTTGCTGAGTTTTCAGAAAGATAGAATAACTTAAAAAGGATTAGAAATGAGACAAATGAGATTTGAAAGGCAGTGCATTTACAAAACACTCAAATTTCATTTTGGTTTTTACTTTGCAAATTATTGTTATGGGTTCACCGATAAAAAAGATTGGGTTCAACCAAAATTTTGTAATATACACGCTATATAAATGTGAAAATCAATGGGTTTGCTTGAACCCAACCTAGAAATATTGTACTATACATATTTGGATTTTTATGTCTTGGTACGTTGTTCCACGCTTCAAAGATTATACAATTCTTTTAGCATAGTTTCTTCCATTTTATATTCGCATCAGCTAAGATTATATATGTGATATTGTAGACTGAAAGAATTATATTTTTGAATGGTTAATGAATCTTTTAAATGGACTACTAAAAGGAATATGATTTAACGTTTTAAATATATTTAAAGAAAATATTGTGAGTAACTGAAACTAATAAAAAAGTTAATTATTATGGGTGTCGGGTGAATTCCGATACAAATAAATTAATGTACTGAACATACAGATAATTAGAGTGATTAGAGTTTTGAGTTAGAGTAATTATGTTATAGAATAGAAAATAAATAGTGTAATAATTATTACTCTAGTTCAAAAGTTATAAAATAATTATAATTACTCATTGATAACATAGTTACTTTAGTTATTTATACATTTCTAATGCTAAAATCACTTGTTATCTAATGTTTATGCAAGGAGTCAAGGACAAATATAATTTTTTTTTCAATAATATTTATTAAGAAACATAGATATTACATCAACATAACAGGTAGGCGGGCAACAAGCTGCGCCGTCACTCCTTTTTGAATTGCAAACCCTAACCTAGTAAAGACATACCCCTGCCCCGTTGGAGTCGACACATTGCTATGCACAACCCGTTGGACCCTGGTTAGGAAACGGATAGCTTTCGGTTCCAAGGAGCCAAAGGTATCAAAAGCCAGAGGAACAAAAACATGTTGGTTCTCTTCGCAGGCTTAGCATGTTTCTCCACCTTCTTCGTTTAAGCCCTTTTCATTGCTTGTCCAGCTACAAACCCATAATCCCTCAAACTAGCTAAAGGAGATACCCCGTTGAGGTCAACACAAGCGTGTTTTCCCTCGGTCCAACCAAAGACGAGCAAATCTGCCGGTCGTAGAGTGGATCTCCCTTCCGTGGGGTCTGTAAGGAAGTTTACGGGGGGCTTCCTTTTTAGCTGATATCCCAGCTCGCCTTAAGATGTACCAAAGAACGTCCCGCACCCAATCATGTCGGTATTTGAACCCATGCATCTCCTTGCAATGAACCACATGCTCTCCGAATTTATCCAGGCAAGCCTTACAGCAGATCGGACATGTTTCGTCTTCTGGGTACATTGGGACCATCAAACGGTACTTAAGAATGGCCCTATACTTGACCGCAGACATGCTTTGGCCCAAGCCATCAATCGAGATTAGATAAATAATCACTGAGATTTTATAGATTTTTTTATTTAAACACTTCGACTAGAAGTGCACAAAAAACCCGAACCCGGAAAAAAAACCCGAAACCGGTTTTTTTAAAACCCGGGTTTTTAATACCCGAACCTGAACCGACCCTTCCTGTAGGGTACGGATAGGGTATGACTTTCAATGTTGAAACCCAAACCCGTACCCGATCTAAACCCGATAATACCCAAAACCCGGTTCTAGGTATACTCGAAACCCGAAACCCGGTTTAAGCTATACCCACAACCTGGGTTTTTTGCATATCCGAACCGGGTTTTTTTCATACCAGAATATTAGTGTTTGTGCATATGTTTTTGTGTGGCTGCCCACAGATATATAGTCGTTCTTCAACGAATCTTTTTTAGAGCACATATATGATATAAATACTTTTTTAAAGCATCACATTTTGATATACTAAACAACTAAAAACACATAAAATATATGTTTTTTGTATCATCGTTTAGTTGTTTATATATGTTTGAATGAACTTTGAAGTTTTTATGCAAAAAATGGAGTTAGGATAAAAAAAATGAAGCAGGCTTGTTGACAGAAGAAAGCTGTAGAAAATGAGTTTTTTTAATACCCGGAAAATAGGGTATTCAAAACCCATAAAATGGGTTTTTTCAATACCCGGAAATAGGGTATTCAAATATCCATGTATTGAAGACCCGATTCAATTCCCGACCGGAACCCGGTACACAGGGTATGGTTTTTCAAGCCAATACCCAACCCGAACCCTACCCGATTATTGCTAATACCCGGTTTTTCAATACCCGATCATACTCGAACCCGTGTTTTTGTAATACTCGATTTTTGCACCTCCAACTTCGACTACATATTTATCAAGTTGGACTCTGAGGCCCAAAGATTATTGGTTTTACCTGGACCAGAAACTGATTTTGACAGAAGATGATATTTTTCCGACTTGTAAAATATTATCTTTTACAATATTTAATAATTTATTGGATTGAAGTGCATGCACAAATATATTAGGGATGAGTATTTTGTCCCAAATATCCGTATATGTACTTGTACCCATACCGATTTAGTCTATTCGGTACATGTATTGGTACTCATTTTTGTTAAATTTCGGTACATGTACAATCGGGTATAGGTACGATACGGGTGCGTTTGGTATTTTATACATGTTTGAAATATATAGTTGTTTAATTAGGATTCTTCATATTTAAGATATAAAATAAATTCTTCAATCATGTTATTATTAAACAAGTACCAAATGTTTCTACAATATTAAGTAATATAACATCCACGACTCGAACCAACAAACAAATCACTTAGAGTCGACGACCGAATTATGGTTCTTTAATGCTATCTTATCATTAAATCAGCGACCAATTTGGTACCTGTACAAATTTGGTACCCGTCATGTATCTGTGCAAGTACCGATACCCGAACTAATTTAGGTTGCTTGTTACTCGTACTCGGACCGGTTTCAAGATCGTCGAAGATTTGCAAATAAAAAAACAAAGTGGTACAAAAAGGGTAACGTACCGAAATACCCGTACTCGTACCATAGCGAAAAATTTGGTACGAGTATTGGTACATGTTTTTATTGATTTTTGGTACGGGTACAATTGGGTACATGTATGGGTATGAATACACGTATTGTCCCAAGGAAATCCCTACAATACGTAGATAAAGTTCAAACATCTTTAATGTGCACAGTAATAGATAAGTCGACGAAGCGGTTTTGAGATGGTCTAAGGTCATATGTTCAGTCTTTAGTGGCTTCTGCCTCTGCGTGTGCTTAAATGTTGGGTTGTTGATTGTTCAAGTTTAAAACTCTAATGGTCTATTTGGTATGAGATAATAGAATGAACGAAGGAATGAAATGGATGAGGTAATAGAATGGACAAAGTGTAAGGCCCCAAACCCGGGCGCCCTATTTGGCGTTGGATTTACTTACATACCTGGTTCTACAAATCAGAGTTAATTAAAACCTTTGTGGAATATAAAAACATCAATCAATCATTATTTCAAATCATTCAAATCTCTTTCAAACAAAAACTAAACATGTCTTTTAAACTTAAATAATAACGAAAATATAACAGTTTCTTCTTTCTTCCAATGTCAGCTTCTTATTCTTTTATGCCATATGTGCTCCTCAAGATAACCGCCTCAACCTATTTGTCTGTGCGCATCCTAAAAGTCAGCTACGCTAAGTGAGTTCTAGTTTAAACAAGCCACAGGGTATTCTTACACATACATACATACATACATACATACACACATACATACATACACGTTCGTATCCGAAGATACCATTCTTACATACAGCTTGTGCTTACATTCTTACCTCTTACACGATCTTACATTTATTCTTACATTCTTGCACACATATTGTAATGGCTTGTCACCTTAACTATTGCACAGATATTATAGAGTCCACTCTAACTCTAGCACATATATTAGAAGGGTCTGCCGCCTAACTCTTTCACAGATATTATGAGGGTCTACCACCTTAACTTTTATCCAGTTTTAGAAGAGTCTATCGCCCTAAGTCTTGCACATATATTAGGAAGCTCTGCCACCCTACACGAATATTACAAGGGTCTGCCTCCCTAAGTCTTACACGGATATTACAAGGTTCTGCCATCCTAAGTCTTGCATTCTACCCATTCTACCACTCTTACAATCATATATGCAATAAAACAATAAACACATATGACACATTCTTACAATATAGAATTATATTTCAATAACATATATAAATCTTTTCTTACAAGTATGCACACAACTCCAAACATTTTAAGGAAAAAGGGGCTAGAAATCACCTTGATCCTCTAACGTTCTAAATTAATTGTAATTTTCTTTTTCAACTGAGCACGACTAACTGTTTGACACATAGACGTGTTAATTAACCAAAATGACTGACTAACAGAACTAACTAAGTTAACCGAGTTAATGGGGTTAACTAAGGCTAACTTAATAGATTAACCTCGTTAATTAAGTCAAATAATTCTAACGGGGTACTTTAATTAACAATATCAATTAAACTAACTTAAACAAGTTAACGGGGTTAATTAAGTTAGCTTAGGTAACGAACCGTGCTAATTAAACTCATCCAACTTTTATAACTTGGCCAACCAGGGTAAATTACATTAACTTGGTTTACTAGACTTAATTGAGTTAAATAAAGCTACTATGTTGAGTTATTTAATGGACTTAATCGATTTTCACTAACTGAACTAACGTGATCAGTTAGTTTATTTCAACAGAACTAGGATTTAACGGACTGCTAATGGGGTTAGTTTTGTCATACCCCAACCTATGGCAGAAATGCCGGGATGTGAACTGATTGTTCACAATTCTCAAGGTACTATCATTCAATAATTTAAAATATGGCAATATATATATATATATTAAATTAAATTAAATTAAATTAAATATTCAAATAAATACAAACACTGTCAAATAACAAAGTACAAATCATTAAAAATATAAACAAATAAATTGAAATTTAAGTCTTGATAAATTTGTGTCTTGATAGCATTCTACTAACTTAAAGCTGCATTTAAATGTCAACAAATCTTGTAACTAATTTAATCTAAAACCTACATATGCGTATAAAATAGATATATCTTATCAACACTAGGTTGAGTGAGTAAAACACCAGTTAGTTCAATATAATATAATATGAGAAAAATAAGCAAATTGTCCTTATGAGATATACAATCAAGCCAATGAGCAATATAATAAGCGTTCGTAAAACCATTGCCGTGCGAAGTGTGCTTTTACTACTACGACGGTGGTATGATCATACTAATATGTGAATATGATGGACCTCTCCGAATGCGTTCAAATAAACAAGTAACAAATAGCAATTTAGGCAATTAACTGATATCACACAAGGTTAACAGTTGTTTATGTGAATACTAATAGTATGTAAATAATATAAATACACATATGTCCCCCAAACATTGGAAAACAAGTAAAATGAGGGGAGTGATTACTCACCTTATCAAATAAGCGATGTGAATGATTGCAATAAGAGCAATAATAAATAAGCGTCATGCTCGCTGAGAATTATCAAGGATGAATCCTAAGCAAAAGTGATAACAGAGAATACTATGGATCAATAAATGGACTAATAAAGATTTGAGATATGAACGAATATTCAAGAGTTAAAATAATATATTTAAAGTTAATTTTATAATAATTATCAAAATTATATTGGTAATAATATATCCATATAACAAATAATCCTTTTACTTATAAGTATTAAATTGTAATAAATAATATACAAATATTTGTTTATAAAATACTTGACCAATATTTATTTTAACATATAAAATGATAAGATATATATATATATATGTGTGTGTATGTATTTTAATTGTGTATTTTAAATTAAAACCTTTTTAAATCTTTATTATTTAAATCTTTAACAATTTAATATTTATTATATATACATATACATATACATATACATATACATATACATATACATATACATATACATATACATATACATATACATATACATATACATACACCTAGGGTTTAACAAGGGTTCAAAAAACGACTAGTTAACTTGTCGGTTTTGATTAAATATTAATTACTTATTATATTTATAATATAACTTAAATGATTAAAAGAAATTAATATATTAATTAAATTGATTACCAAAAATAAAAGAGCCAAAAATGGGTTGGGGTGGCTCGAACCCGTGCCCCCAGCCAACCTATCCAAGGAACACACACCCTAGCCATCTAAAAATTCTTAAACATTCTGACCAAATACCCAATTCATACATAAACCCTAACAAGATCAATCGGCCATATCGTTAATCATTTGGTCGATTAACCTTGGGGTTAATGTTCCGGACAGTTAGGCGAATCAAACCAAGTAATTTATTACCTTAAACAGTGTTAAATTGAGGGTTAATTTGGCCGATAAGCAGACATCACAAACTGGACCAAGAACAACGATCAAGAGGTTATTATAATCTAATTCGTTATGGGTTTTTTAGCGACGAGTAAAGGATGGTGCAGACCAATTTAATTGAGTTATAAGAGCCTCTAGCTGTATATACCTAATATGCACTGACGGTTTGATATGCTAGCTAATTCGTATCAAAACGATTGTTGTTTCCTAATTACGAGCGTCAGTGTGAATGTTTAGGTAAGAGGAACATTATACACCGATCAATTCCATGTAAAGAGCGAAGATTAAGGTCCAAGACATCAAAACGGGTCATGGGTTTGCGGGTTTGGATCAAGATAATGGG
This sequence comes from Bidens hawaiensis, assembly GCF_021521415.1. NCBI lineage: Eukaryota > Viridiplantae > Streptophyta > Magnoliopsida > Asterales > Asteraceae > Bidens > Bidens hawaiensis. Next base: position 144,347 of record NW_027491674.1, read on the forward strand.
TTTGGGTTAAGGGTTAATGGGTTAAGTATAATATTATAACAGATTGCACTTTGGTTCTTGAACTATGGATATGGGTACAAAATGGGGTTAAAGTATGGTTTAGGGTTAAAATGGTATATAATCAAAGTTACTATGTAATACTTAATAAATATATTAAACAATAGTAATAAAATAATAATAACTCGATGAAGCAGTATTTTATTAATAAAATTTCCTGAACATATAAACGGGTCAGGTAACTGATACAAAATATTATATGGAAAGTCCGAGTTGTTACAAGTTTGTTTCGTTAAGTTCAGTTTGATCAGTCCCAAACAATTTGTAACAGTGACTAGGCTCGCAAGATTAGAGGCTGGGTTCTCAAACATGGCCCATCATGTGACTCGCAAGGTCTAGGCAGTAACAGTGACTCGTAGGGACAAGTTTCCTGGGCTCGCATACGTGGGCTTGCATTTCGTGATATCTGGGCTCGCATAATTGGGACTCTAACCATGACTCGCAAGCATGTTCTAGTGGCTCGTAATATCACTTTGGCTCATAACTAGGCTTGGTCAGATGGGCTCACAACTCGCTAAAAATTAAGCTATGGGTGGGGTTCGAACCTAAAACCTCCGGTTCACCCCACCACACCTTAACCACTTAAGCCACCTGGATTCTTGTTTCAATCTTCTTAACATACAATTATATAGCTTGCAACGTTCATTTATTCATTCATTCATTCATTCATTTCTTTCTTTTCTTTTATTTATTTATTTATTATTTCTTTCTTAAGCTTGTTTATGATCAAATTTGGGTTTTTTATCAACATACAAGACCGGATCTACCATCCTTTCAAGTGTTTAAGGCCAACGATTCATTAATTAACCACCCTTTTACGAACTGAACTTTACTCGTTTAACCCAATCCAATCTAATTAGCTCTATTTTACGCCAAGTTTGCCACTTTAATACACGTTACACCATGATCAAACAAAAATGATTTTTTATGGAAAACAAACATAAATTTTATAACCTTTTTAAGTCTAAACATACCTTTTGAAGCTCGGTTAGAACTCAAATCTAGAACATTCACTAGATCTTGGTCTTTCCTTATTGTTAGTTGATATTAGTGAATAATAAATAAGTTTAACTATTGTTTTAGTACTTGGATCTAGCTTGTTTAGGAATAAAGGAGTAGAGAGTATGTGTTTGTATTTTATTGTGTAAGGTAGAAATATGAAATGAGGTTTAGGATTTAAGGATTTTGGGTTCATGGATGTGGGCATTTATACCCATACATATGGGCTTCCTAAGCCCATGTCCAACCCAAGTCCATCTATAGCTATATTATTTATTTTTTTTTCAAATCCGTGATCCATATAAATAATGCACAATAAATAACAATGTCTTCTATTATTATTAAAATAAAACGGATGTTACACAAAGGAATAAAATTGATCATTCTCATCCCATTGTCTTGTTTGATTATTATGTAGGAATGAAATTAATCATCCTTTATTATTATAATATTATTTTTTAATATTTTGTTTACATAGAACACATGGTTTGCCCTACTGATCCTGTTGAGCACGTCAATGCAAACCACACCAAGCAACCTAAGATCAAGATACGGTGGTAATAGAATACAAGGATCTCAATATGTATTCTGAGACCACCAATTTCATCGTTGTAGTACACTATCACCAAAACACCACCTTCTCCTTTGTGGTCATGTGTAGTTTAACTTTTCTAAGATTACCAATCCCAACATATCTAACTTGTCTTGGACAAGGATATGGTGGTTTTGGAAGAGGAGGTAGTAGACTGTATATCATAATTTCAAGCAGTGTGATAAAACTACGCAAATGTGTTATATTTGTAGCTAAGATTTAGCAAGATTTCAACTAACTCTTTAAATTTTTAATTAAATGTAGGGGAGTTGGGAAAAGACACATCAAACTCATTATTTATAAATATATCACATCTTACAAATAAATTATGTATGTATGTATGTATGTATAGGGTTAGGATAAAATAAAAAACCACTTGAGTTGAGAAAACTCTAGAAACTCATTCTCAACCACAGGTTTTCAATTAAAGTTTGAAAATTGTGATTCACAATTAAAGTTAATAAAAAAAGTAAACAAAAATTATGTATGTATGTATGTATGTATGTATGTATGTATGTATGCATGCATGCATGCATGTGTGTATGTATGTATGTATGTATGTTGTATGTATGTATGTATGAATGTATGTATGTGGTATGCTGCTTAATTGCATGCATCTATGTATGTGTATTATCTCCATGTTACTACGTAGGTACGTACGCAAAGTACGTAAGTAAAGCACGTACGTACGTATGTATGTATATATGTATGAATGTATGCGCATATGCTATATGTGTGTATGTGTGTATGTGTGTATGTATGTATGTATGTGTTTATGTATGTATTTGCGTGTGTATGTATGTATGTAAGTAAGTATGTAAGTATGTATGTATGTATGTATGTATGTATGTATGTATGTATGTATGTATGTATGTATACTTATAATAGTTTGTAAACAAACCGATTTATAGACCGGTGTCATTGGTGACAAAAAAAACGGTTACCCCATGTATTCTTTGCAATAAGAACGGTTTTCTGGACCGCTCTACAAATAAATAACAGGCCTTTTCAAATAGGCAATAACCATTGTAATTTCACTACATCTCACTAGTTTATTTTTTTCCCGCGTTTTGTGAAACTGAATCCCTAATTCGTCTACAATAAATTATTTATCCAACTTCACACACTTATCATCATTGTTTAACAGAAACAAAAACCCTAAAACCCATGTTTTAAGACGATGGCTCACGACGGCTCTCGACACACATTTCCTTTTACTCATAATTTGCAAATGAGAACCAAAGCCATGGGAGAATTCGAGGACTTCAAAAATATGATTAAGTTGCTGAGATTGAGTCCTATCACCTATGCCCTAAATTATCAAGTCGATGTGTATTGATGACGGATTCAACAATTTTGGGATTCTGCTATTATTGAAACCTATACATAAAAATGGGCATTTAGAATGAGAAATTCATGGTTTGTTAAATGGGCCAGTAATTGTTTTTGGTCAAGCGCCATAATTTTTGGGAAATGGGGTATACATGAATATTTCCCAATAACAAAGGCGAACAAAAAAAAACCTCTTTGAAGAATGACAATTTTTTTGTACACAACTTTGTTTGTGTTTTTCACACAAGGTTAGTAAATGGGAGTTTGAGTCACAAGAAGTGCAACAAATAGTTCATGCTATTGTGAAACAACAACACTACAACTACTCCAAGCATCGGCTATGAGATATGTATGACAACATTGGACAGGAACGAGGGATACTTCTATATCCCATATTCATCATGAGAATCATTTGTCACAAGTTCCATGGCTAGGATTGTCGGATAATCAAGAAAAAATTGAAATGATTAATCAGAATCATGATTTTCTGCCAAGTGCTCTTCCTATTAAACCTACTAAGGTTTAGATACATATTTCTCCATCGTTCTACTTGAATTGTTAGATGATGATTGTCGTTTGAGTCATGCAAAAACCTAATTAACCTAAGTAGCTAAGATAAGTGAGGTATCGTATCCACTAGGAGTATGTGGTCAATGCAAATCGTGTAAACAAGTTTCAATATTATGAAGTAGCAAGTTTTAGTGCTGATCACAAAAGAAAATAGTTTAATTTAAAAGTAAGCAAACGAACAAGCAAACAATTTTCAATCAAATAGTAAAGGCAAATAGTACCCGGGACTTCAAGTAAGTAACTTACAGTAATATCATGCAACCTAACAAATCAATCATTAACGGTTAACTACAGACTGATCAACTAGACAAAACCTTAGGCATCAATAATCACTTTACACATGGCACTGGTTATCAAACAGTCCCTGCCAGTGTGACTCAGTTAAAGGAAATTATATGCTTTATCGTATTCAACCTAATCAAACAACCCTATGATCAATTATTATAGCAGCTGGTAACTAATCGTTCAGATCAATGTAAACCTAAACCAATTGAACACACAGAAATACTAAACATCAATAACCATAGATTAACCATAAACAATTATACATAAACGTTTTTATTTACATGAGAAAACTGAAATCGTTACAAAATTTACATTCCTGGGTGAGATTCTATGAGTTTAGCCGGGTCTCGACATCGTAGGATCTTCAATAATGACGAAATAAAGCATGTAAGTGGTCTCGGCATGGATGGGTATGGTGGAATTGACATCCTAGAGCTCTGGAAATCACATCCTTCGAACTATGATGAGATAGGGTCAAGTTATGATTAAATTGATATAAAACCCTAACACCCCGTCTACACTACCCATCGCGATACGCGATGGGTTCTTCTGTGGTCCATCGTGTATCGCGATGGACCATTCGTCAACCTCATTTAACTACCCATCGCGATACGCGATGGGTCTTCAAGTATGCCCATCGCGTAGCGATGGGACTTATCACCAGCATAATTCTTTAATCTTTCTCGTTTTACGTGCTGGACGTCCTGGGTCTTCATCCCGTGCCTCAACAGGTCCAAATTAACTGCTTTAACACCTGTAACCTAAAATGCGATAGACACGTATGAAGTATCAAAGTTCTTACAATAAACGATTAAAACTAATAAATAAACGAACTTTAACATATACAAATTAACTAACCATCACATCCCCACACTTATCTTTTGCTTGCCCTCAAGAAAACTCTAAAGCAAACATCAACCTCCATCATAGGTATGTAAATTATCACCAGTAAGTTTTAAGGTCATACCCAGTTTCCCAGACTGACACTTTCTAGATTGACATCCCACAAATAAGGTTAACTGATATACTAATAACAATAGAGCCGCCCAGTCGAGTGTACTTTGTTTCCGGTTAAGGAACACATGCTCATACCCCTCATAATATAACATCACTCCTCTCGGTTTAATATCTGGACTAGCAAAAAATGTGCTAGTATCTCTCTGCCTTCTATACCAAGTATGAACACAATGTAATAAGCTTGGAAGCAAGTCAAATCTCCACCCATATAATCAAAGAACCCTATGATCAATTATTATAGCAACTGGTAACTAATCGTTCAGATCAACGTAAACCTAAATCGATAGAACACACAGAAATACTAAACATCAATAACCATAGATTAACCATAAACAATTATAAATAAACGTTCTTAGTTACATGAGAAAACTGAAATCGTTACAAACTTTACATTCCCGGGTGAGATTCTAAGAGTTTAGCCGCGTCTCGGCATCGTAGGATCTTCAATAATGACGAAATAAAAGCTTTGACACAAATGAAAATCAAGAGGGCTTAAAACGGGTTGTAACGGGGATAAGTGTAAGGGTATGGAAGCGAATTTTTCAAGTAGCTCAAACAATCCGATCCGGCTTATTACAAAACAACTAAATAAACCAAGACATAACATAAAAAACTAATTTCATCACTAAACATCAACACTAAATAGAATTTTTTTTTACTGATAATACTTGAACATTGCAACTTTAACACAATTTTTTTTACTAAACATCAACGAACATAATTCTTAATACAACCTATTGATAAATACTAAAACAATTACAAGGAAACCTATTAAGCCGGATTTTCTCGCAATATAACATCGGGTTTGATTAAATGAAAAAAAAATAGGTCCAACAATGTTTTCTAAGGGAACCAATCCCCCGCCCCTCACATTATCCACACTCATATATATAACGTATGAGGCCCAACCCCCAATACCCACACTCGCACTCATCCAGACGATGCTTAACCTAATTGCCTCTATCACTTTTGCATTCATGCCAAGCTAAGATCTTGAAGTGCACGAGATAACCAAGTCTAGATATTATGAGCATACCGGTTACTCTCTATGATGGCATTCAAATGACATGTGTGTATACTATATATTATATGTGTATTATATATAAGGCAAATCTTACACACGTACCGGAGGAATTAGGCTACCGACATAAACATGTGTACCTGTCCCCATGACTCGTTATTCCCGCCTAAACGACCCCATTTTCAACTTCTCGTTATGAAAAAATTTATGAGTAAGACTACCGAGAAGCTGAAAAACCAACCATGACCAGAAACCTATAACTTGGTATCAATGACAATAAATAACAGTTAACATCTTTGGTTTCCGAGCACTCTTCAAGGTACTATCGGGCTAAAATTTTCAAATTCCCCCCCATCCCCACACTTTCGGTTTTCATTGTCCTCAATGTTAAAATATTTAAACAATTAATGAATATTTGAGGGACGGGTTTGAAATTGATTTTTTTAATAATTTAAAACTCAGGGCTCGAATATGATGGTTCTACTAGCAATTATACAATTACAGTTTTAACGTTTAAACTAATAAAAAACAGATTATGAAACCAAAATCACGTGATATCCTCGACAATAGCGTGGAAAAACCAGCTCGCGAACTCTTGTAAACACTCGTGCACACTCGTCTCACCCCAAATACCAAAACTGACAACCAATCCTGCAAAATATCGAGATGTGTAGAAGCAAGCTTCTCAAAAGTGTAAGACATAAGACTTATAAAAATGATTTATGTTAATTTATGAAAACAATTACCGAGCCGAATTAAGTTGTATCATAATAAATTTTGTTAAAAAGTTAAAAACGTTAAAAGAGCTAACTCACTTTCAGAGGAATCACGATTGCATTTAGCATATGCAATAAGCCCTTTAAACCTCCCGGTAGCCCGGGAGAACAAGTGGGGCTCGTGAGGTATATAGTGAACTACACCCACAAAGTTCGGTTATAACATAATATACAAATAAATCACTCATAGCCAAAGCAAAAGATATATATACACATATAACCCAACTAGTTACCCCATACAATATTGCCAATATAATATTAAGATTACATAGAACATAAGAAGTAAACAAAATAAAAGAAAAAAAAGGCTAACCAAAAGCTACTATGCGGGTGGTGAGTTCTTAGCATCATCCTGTGGGACCACAGGCTGCTCCAGTGTAATGATAAGTGAAGGTGGGAGCGGGTACCTGCGAAGAAACAAACAATAATCGAAAAATAATCATCATGGCGGGCCGGGGGGACCCGCGTCTCATCCATATAGGCCCGAACCTCTTGCCTATGAGCTCGAGCCTACTCTCTCTCTACCCGAGCCTCCTCTCTCTCTCTGCCCGAGCCTCCTCTCGCATCTCCCACTGCTCCTGATAGATCATGCTCAGTGTGAGTGGCTGATACTGCTGCTACAGAGGTGGCTGACGGAGCTCATATTGCAGTTGTGGCCGCAACATGCGAGGAATCGGGACATGCTACCTGTGTTTGGGAATCCCCATCTGTTGTGATGAGGCAGCAGCTGATCTTGCAGGTGGTGGTACCTGTGGTCCCTCTCTGACCGGGATTAACATCGGTGGATCATGTAGCTCACAAATCCCGGTCCTCCGAGCATCCTCCAACCCAAATGGCACGGTAGCCGGTCCAGGGGTGAAGAACGCGACTGGATAACTCTCAAAGACCCCCAAAATTTGTGCAATCCTCGTGATATACGAACCCAAAGATAACTGGGCCGTTTCCTCCCTGTAAACTCCGACCTTTAAACGAAGTGAGGAGCATCATCGCAATGTTGGCCTCCCTACCAGTGATGATGGACCGGAGGCACAATAGATCAAAGTTGCTACACTTATCATGGCCCGACGGCCAGCGACAAGTGTAAGCATCAATACGATGCAAGTACCGATGGACGGGGTCCCGAATAGAAGACGCCACTACAGAGCTTGAGTGGGCCCCATCTGCGATCTGCCCCCAAAACTGAGCTAACTGAGCCTTAGTCAACCAAAACTCCCGTACCTGCTGTGACTGCATAGTATACCCATGAAAAATTTGCAAAAACGCGGGAGTCTGAACCTCCTCTCGCGTTTAAAATCCCATGGCGACAGCGAAATCCGGGACTGACATCTCATACATGTGTCGTCCAAGTGAGAACAACACAACATGCGGCTTGGCGAACTTGGTGTTCGTGAATCGAAAAGTCGAGTAGAACTCGCGTGTGAGCTCGACATATGATATCGAGTCTCACTCGAGCACTCATAGCCACCGAGCTGATATCATCACCAGTAACCTGGCCTCCGCCCCCAAGGTACCCAATAATACCCAATCGAAAGTCCTATAACTAAGGATCTGCATACCTCGAATACGTATCAGCCTGGTATACTCCTCAGATAGGATGCTGAATCTGAGCACCTGATGAGCTATCTGGCGTCCATCACCCATGATAGCCTCTGGGTCGATGCCAGGAGTAAACGGTAACTCCTTACAATCATACTGTATAACACGTGGAATCCTCTACTGAATAGGGCGGTGAGGCTCGGGCTCTCCCCGAGGAGCCGCGACGGGGCCACGACGGCCCGCGCCCTCAGGGCTTTGCCTCTTGCGCTCGGCGGCGCGATCAGAGATATCTGCAAAATCAAACATTCTAGTTAGATATGTCAAACTTTGGTGATGACCGTATAGCATTTCTGTCGTAGTTGTCCCACATATAATAAAATAATATTAAAAATATTTAAAGAATAAACTAAAAGTAAAAAAATACGAAAAATTTGGGGTCACCCTGCACGTATTTATAAAAACCATATTGTCCCGAAAACGGTACAATCAATCTTCGATTCAAATCAAACTACAAAGCGTCCCCACACTCGATTAACAAACTCACAAACAGACTCAACTCGACTATTAACAAACAGACGACTATTAACAACTGACACGACAAAAATAAATGCACTGACTGACTGTCTCGATTAACGTGCAAAGAAAACATTTAACCTGCCGTCAACAAAAAAATATGTGACAAATTAGGTTTGGAAAATAAATTATTAATAAAATATTAATAAATCAAGTTCAAAACGATCGTTTCATATCGAACCCTCACTATCATTAAAATATTACTAAAATAATGATTTAATATTTGAACTTCAAAACCCGACTCGTCATTATATTTAGCATAAGCCAAACAACTGGTTAAATCAAACTAATAAACACACCAAACCAACCTGGTAACCAAATAATTTTCAAACTTCTAAACATTAAATAAAACATAACTAAATAACCCAACAACCCGACACGCACACTAACCCGATAACACCAACCCGCAAACTTCCAATCATACCAAACCAACCAAAAACTATTCAATTTCCGACATAATAAAATAAAGATAAACATTCCTCGATGTCGGATCGAAAGAACAGAACAATAACTATGAAGGTAGTAACAATGGTTACTGGTGAACGGAAATGGTGACTGATGGTACGGTGGTGTTGGTGGTGAACAAAGAAGGCAGAGGTGGGGTGAGTGGTGGTGGACGTGGACGATGGTGGTGGTGACGACAACAATGGTGGTATGCGATGGTGATGGCGGTGACTGACAGCGGTGGTGATGATGTAGTGGTGGTGATGGTTTGGTGGTGTGCGATGAAGATGGTGGTGGTGTATGGTGGTTGGCGGTGGTCGTCGGAGAAGGAAGGAAAACGCAGAGGAAGAAGGGAGAAGAATGAGGAAGAAGAAGAACAGACGAATTATAAATATATATATTTGTGCGGATACTTTTTAGCCCATCGCGATATGCGATGGGTATAATGATAGACCATCTCGTATCGCCACCCAAATTATGTAATTAGGGCTTGAAAGGGGTAGCGATACGCGATGGGGTGATGGGCGGCGTCATCGAGTATCGTGATGACGTCACTTATGTTTGGGATTCCCCTCCATCGCGATACGCGATGGAGATGTTGCTAAGCCCATCGCGTATCGCGATGGTCCTTGTTAACAGAAAGTTTTTAATGAAAACGGGTCCAAACATTTTCCCACCGTACCACTTTTCGGCATCCCGAAATCATCCTGAACACGTTTCCGAACTCAAACCATACTTTTCATACCTGGAAAGACGTGTAATTGACCAAACTCTTACCGAACTTCGTGAACATCCAACTCTTCAACAAGCTTACCCACATTTGATGTTTGCTGCACAAAACTCAAGACGACATATAATACATGACTCAAAAAAATGAAAACAAACTGGACAGACACTTACAAACCCCGGGTTGCCTCCCGTAAGCGCTGAATTTAAAGTCTACAGCTCGACAGTGCCTCAAACTCTTAATTGTCTTCATAAACCGGTGAAGTCACAATGAAACTCACCGATTCCTTGTCCATCTCGTGAATATCCTTCATTTCCTAGTATGGCTTCATTCTATGGCCACTTACCACTTGCCTCACATGATCATCATAATCCTCAATCTCGTACTGACCATGTTTCCAACTCTAACAACCGAATACGTGCCCGTCCACTTACTTTTAATTTACCTGGAAAGAGCTTCATCATTGTGTTGTATAACCAAACCTTTTGTCCAACCTCAAAGTTCTTCAACCGGATATTTGCATCATGAACCTTCTTCATTTTTTCCTTGTAAGTAGATGCACAATCATACGCCTCGTCTCTTAACTCCACAATCTCGCACAAAGCTAAATTCCTTGCCTTACATACATCATCATAACTCATGTTAACCTATTTAGTAGCCCAGTATGCTCTTTGTCCAATCTCAACCGGCAAATGACAATCCTTTCCATACATAACTCTATAAGGAGTGGTTCTAATTGGCGTTTTATAAGCGGTTCGGTAGGCCCATTGAGCATCGGTTAACTTGGTTGACCAATCCTTTCGGTCCGTCCGAACAGTTTTCTGTAATATCTATTTGATTTGCCTATTAGAAACCTCAACTTGTCCACTCATTTGTGGATGGCAAGGAGTTGCAATCCTATGATCAACACCATATCGTCTAAGCAATTTTTCAAATTTAAAGTTTTTGAAATGAGATCCCCCATCATTTATGATGGTTCGGGGGACTCCAAATCTAGAAAATATGTTACTTTGCACAAAATTGAAAATGGCCGTGTGATCATTCGTCCTAGTGGCTATCGCCTCAACCCATTTAGACACATAGTCGACGGCCACTAGGATGTATAGATTACCGTGTGATTTTTGAATGAGATCATGAAATCGATCCCCCAAACATCAAAAATATCAACTACTAGGATCAGGTTCAAGGGCATCTCATCCCTCTTAGAAATGCTCCCGAGTTGTTGACACATTAAACAGTGTGTCGCAAACTCGTGAGCATCCTTAAACAATAATGGCCAAAAGAAGCCACTCGTAAGGACTTTTCTAGCAGTTTTCTGGCCACTAAAGTGACCCCCACATGCAGACGAATGCGCCTGTTCCAAAACCGATCTGACATCCTCCTCGGGTATGCATCGTCTGATCATCTGATCTACACCAATCTTGAATAGGTCTAGGTCATCCTAAATGTATTGTTTGGATTGTGACATCAAATGCTTCTTCTTTCTCCTTGGCCAATGCTCCGGCAAGTCACCTGAAACTTTATAATTAACAATATGAGCAAATTAGGGATTTTGTGAGACTGCCAAAATGTGTTCATCCGGGAAAGACTCGTTAATGGGCCCATCCTTGTCTCCATCTTCCACCATAATTCGGGACAAGTGATCTGCAACAACATTTTCACTTCCTTTCTTGTCCCGAATCTCTAGATCAGATTCCTGCAGTAGAAAAATCCATCTTATAGCCTCGGTTTTGCATCCTTTTTGTCCATGAGGAACCTAACTGCAGAGGTCAGAATAAATGATTACTTTACTTCCACAAATATAAGACTTGAATTTATCTAGAGCATATACTACTGCTAGTAACTCTTTCTCGATTGTTGTGTAATTCAATTGCGCATCCGAGAGGGTTTTACTCACATAGTATATGGGAACAGGTTTCTTGTCAACCCGTTGACCCAAAACAGCCCCGACCGCATAATCACTTGCATCACACATTATTTCAAAAGGTAAATTCCAATCGGGTGATTGCAAAATCGGGGCTTCAACTAATTTCAACTTCAAAATGTCAATGGCCTTAGCACATTCACATTAAAGTCAAACGGGGCATCCTTAAGCAATAAATTACATAAGGGTTTGGTAATATCACTAAAACCCTTAATGAACCGTTTATAAAACCCGGCATGCCCCATAAATGATCTAATGCCTTTAACATTTGTGGGGTGAGGTAAGGTGGAAATAAATTGAACCTTAGCAATAAATTGAACCTTAGCTCGGTCCACCTCAATCCCACGACTTGACACAACATGGCCCAAAATAATCCCCTCTTAGACCATAAAATGGCTCTTCTCCCAACTAAGAACCAAGTTCGTTTCGACACATCAAAGCATTTTCCTGTTCAACAGATAAATTAGAAGCTATAATAACAGGCAAAGTTTCATTATTATCAAGGAAAGCATATTTCAAATGCTTTGGAAGCTCTTTCAGTTCCACTTTTGGTGCCCCTAGCAGTGACGGTTTCAACCTGGTGTTGATTTTCTCGAGAAGTGGTTCATCTTGAACTGACCATGGTGGACGGTCTCCTCGCACAACTGTAATCTCCAGCTGTCTCTCCTCTTCTTCCAACAACTTGTCTGTTTCCACATGTAACCTGTCAAACAAAAAAAACGTCTCCGCTGTGCCATCCGTGTTGACGACAGAGTTGTATAGCGGGATGCACTCGTCAATGACATCAGCCATGTAGCACTCGCCTATCTTGATTCTTAAACAACCTCTATCGTCCGGTTGAGTTAGCTTCGCTCCTTTATTAGTACATCTCTTTCTCGAATGGAAATTTCCCAATAGTCAAGGTAGGACGAAGAATAACATTAGTGGGTATAAGGAGAAACAGTAGGAGAAGGAGTGTAATCAATATTAAATGAAGTTTATGTAGACTGAAAGCTTAGTAAACTAGCCCAATAGGCTATTCATGTAACTAGTTAAAGAAGAGAAGAGCTAGCACGAATCGTCTTTGTAGCGTAAACGAATGCCTTTGCATTGGCTTTGAAAGTCTTTATGTTCCTGATTCAACTCCTTCATGCCATTGATTGATGCAAGTCTTTTTCCTTGTGTAACAGATATTCCATCAAGTTTATAGAGACTGAAATTTGCCTAAACTGGATCAGTATTTAGCCAATCCTTTGCAGCTTTATCTCACTTCTACTTCTCGTGGGGCATTGCGATAGAAAGGAATGCCCAGTATACTACTTGAGCCGAGTGATCACATGTTCGGGGACAAGGTACTCAGTTGTGGAAGGGAACTGCCTCACATTAGTCTTTGTTACTCAGAAGTTGCGTCACTACTTCATGTCCTTCACAGTTCATATTGTGACAAGATGTGACCCAATCAAACACTTAATGTCTCGAGCTATACTATACTCTTAGGAAGAGCTGCTCGGCGGTTCCTCACTCTAGCAGGTTATGACATGAAATGTGTAACTCCCAATGCAATGAAAAGTAAAGCCTTAGTTGATTTGCTTGCCCATTTACCGAGTGGATAATATTCATATGTACCTCCATCAGAGCAGAACTCTCAGCTGTAATATTGGAGGAAGCCAAAAAGTTCCGAAAACTTTCCTCCAATGTAAATTCTACCCATCTCTAGTAGAATGTGCCTTAGAGCATTCTATTATGAAGAATAGAGACCGGAGAATTATTTCCATGTGTGAAAACATTAATCCTCAACTTACAGTTACCGAATGCCATGTCAACAGTACCATTCTTGCAGTTAATGTTGGCATTTGAGGTGGCCAAAAATGGCCTACCAAGGATAACCGTGGGCTGTTTGGTCCTTTCACCCGAAACATTGTCGAGGACTAAAAAGTCAACTAGAAAATAAAAATCTTCCACCTTAACGATAACATCAGTCAGTATCCCTAGGGGAAGTTTCGGTGTCTGGTCAGCTAGGACAACCGTGGTAGCGGCTGCCCGAAGTGGATCGAAGTCATACTAGTCATATAAACTTCCCGGGAGAATACTAATGCTAGCTCCAAGAACTAGAAGCGCCCGAGTCATTTTAAAATCACCCACTTGAATGGGTATAATGGGCGTTCCCGGATCTTGTAGCTTGGGTGGAAGAGCACCCGAAAGAATCGCACTCAAATTATCAGTAAAATCAATCTATTTAGGAATCTTATGACTCCTTTTTTGTGTGCACACTTCCTTCAAGTATTTTGCATAGGCAGGAATCTGTTTTATGTCATCTAAAAGAGGGATATTAATTTTAACTTGTTTAAACGTTTCCCAGAGTTCTTCTTGTTGTTGGCCCTTTTTTGATGCCATCTTCGCCTTAGATGGCACCAACAAAGAATCGGGATAGGAAATGGTTTTCACCTTCTCCTTGTCATTAGAGTGTTGGTGTCATCTCTCGGTGCCGTTTTATTAGTTTTAGTTTCACTTTTATTAGATTAATTTAATTTAACCAGTTCCGGCTCGTCATCACTAACGAGATTTTCATCAACTTCTTCCACCACCCCCTAAACCAATGGTGGTGGAACCCCAAACTTGTTATCATACTTTTTACCATTTCTTAAAATACTTACCTGGTTGACGTGCTTTTTCGAACTTGAGCTGTAGTGGTTCGGGTTAACTGTGGTGTCGCTCGGGAGTTGACCAGCATTTTTCTGCAATTTTGCCATGTCTGCGACGAGCTAACCAATCTGATTCAACATTGCCTCTAACAATTTATCCCGTAACTCGAACTGTTGCTTCGTTTCAGCCTTACGATCTGTCATAACTTTCATCAATGCATCTAGCTTTGCATGCACTGAATCATCTGTGTTTCCCAAGGACCCCCTCTGCTGGTCCTGATTACCCGATGAATTTCCACCCCGGTTACCGTTTCTGTTATACCCCCGATTCTGATTATACGAGCCCTGCTACTGCTGATAACCGCACTGGCAGTAATTACCCTACGATCTATTCTGGCTCAATCCCTGAAAGTCCGGGTTCAACTGTGTAGATGCATTCGGGTAACGAAAATTTGGGTGATTCCTCAAGCCTGGGTGATAGGTGTTTGAATTCAACCGTTGGCCCTTGGAATCCCCGTAAGCATAATTAACCTCCTCGGGCTCATGCTCCTCGTCATCCTAAAAATCGGGGCAATTTTCTGCCTTATGCCCGAGTTCACCACAATCTTCACAAACCGGGAATTTCACTCCATCTTTCCCGACATTTTTCTTCTTACCCTTTCTATACCCAGCCAGTTCACGTTCTAACTCAACAATTCTTTCAGAATCACTCGTAACTGACTTTACTGACCTGGAAGAAGTACCGTGTCTTCGCCTTTCAGCTGCTGCCTCTACTTTAGAATCTTCACACATAAAATCTAAAAAATCCCAATCATCCTTCTCAAGTTGATTCAGCAGCTGGCCATTACACGAGGCCTTCAGATGCTTTTGGTCTTCGTATGTCTACCCATCTACAAAGCATTTCACCAATTCCCGCAATTCAATCTGGTGGTGTGGGCATTTTTTGATCATCTTCTTAAACCTGGTGAACGCTTCATTAAATAATTCGCCCGATAACTGTGAAAAGTGGCGGAGTTCCGTTCGGGCCTCGCTCGTCTTCGACTGCGAATAATACTCATTTAAGAACACTTGCTGCATCTCGGCCCAGTTCCCAATACTGTGCATCGGTAGCGAGTTAAACCAGTGCTTTGCTTTGTCTTTTAACGAAAACTTGAATAACCGAAATCGAACCTCGTCCGGAACATATGTACCGTCACCAATCGACCCGCAAATAGCTGAAAATCAGGCAAATGAGAATACGGGTCCTCAGAATCCATCCCGTGAAAATGCGGTGCCATGTTAATGTATGATGGCTGGGACTTAAAAGTCTACCGTCCCGGCACTCGTACCTATGGAACCAACGGGGATGCTCCATTTGAAATATCTGGTCTGAACCGACTGTTAACACCCTGAACCGGGGCTAAAAATTCCTCCTTCACCCCTGGGATTTACCAAACCACCCCTGTTCACCTGAATATTTCGAACCCTTTCGGCCCTTTCTACCCGATTAATTTTGTTTCGACCCATATCATTCCTTCCCATGTTTCTGTTAACCACATCATCTCGTCTCTGATTTATTGGTTCTTCCACCTCCTCATTCCAATTTTCATTCCCCTCATTTTCCATCTCAAAACCCTCGTTCTTTGGCTCAACTACCCGATCCCTTCTAACTTGCCGGTTAACCTCGTACTCAACTTCAAAACCTTGGTTCACATCATTCTCTTCCCCTTCTTATTCATCTTCTGTCGGAATGCTGGAATGATTATCATCAAGATTAATCCAAACTCTGTGGTTAGGGGTGTTATGTGGGACTAATGGTTCAGCCTGATCAAGGTTTCGATTTCGGGTTCTAGAAAAATGAGCTGAGTTGTTCTCGTTGTTTTGGTGATTGAAATTTAGTGGTGGATGCATGTTATCTGGGTGAAACGTGTTATTTTCTGGGAGTGGTTGTGGATCTTGGTTCTGGTTTTCTTTTTGGTTCTAGTTTTGGTTTTGGTTTTGATTTTGGTTCTGTTCTGAGCTCGGTTCTGCCGAGCTAATCTCTCAATTTCGGGCTCGAAAACTAGCGTAACTGCCTGCCCGAGTGGCGGGTGTGCATAAACCTGTTATCTGCACAAACAACACACCCCGCAAAAACTGGAAAAATAAAATTCAAACTAAAAACTGAAAATTAAAAACTAAATTAAAAACTAAAATAAACACAAAATTCAAATAACACGAAAAACACTAAGCGCACTAACTCCCCGGAAACGGCGCCATTTTGATGACCGTCGTTTGAGTCATGCAAAAACCTAATTTACCTAAGTAGCTAGGATAAGTAAGGTATCGTATCCACCAGGAGTATGTGGTAAATGCAAATAGTGTAAACAAGTTTCAATATTAAGAAGTGGCAAGTTTTAGTGCTGATCACACAAGAAAATAGTTTTAGTTTAAAATTAAGCAAACGAACAAGCAAACAATTTTCAATCAAATAGTAAAATCAAATCGCACCTAGGACTTCAAGTAACTTACAATAATCTCATGCAACCTAACAAATTAATCATTAATGGTTAACTACAGACTGATCAACTAGACAAAACCTTTTGGTATCAATTATCACTTTACACGTGGCGCTGGTTATCAAACAGTCACTGCCAGTGTGACTCAGTTAAGGGCAATTATATACTTTATCGTATTCAGCCTAATCAAACAACCCTATGATCAATTATTATAGGAACTGGTAACTAATCGTTCAAATCAACGTAAACCTAAACCGATTAAACACACAGAAATACTAAGCATCAATATTATTATGAGTTATAATTATGTGAATTTGTTTATAACATTTATACGTGCTTTTAGTTAGTTATTAGTGATTATTACAATATAACTGAACAAACACTATTAGAGACGATACCTGTGAGACTAATTGACTAAAGTCAAAACACAAACAATGCTCAATGTGTTTAATTATTTTATTATTTGGTCTTATACAACATAATAATTCAACATAAATAAACAATATTTCTAACACTAACAAAATTAATTAGTTCAATAGTACAAAAGATTTAGTACAACAAGTATTTCTAAACAAAAAATAGACTTTGGAATTTCGCGTTGGTATGTGTCTACATGATTGGGTATGTGTCTACATGATTTCACCAATGCATATTAGCATTCGTCCGTGACGCCAATGATAGGATCAACGATCTGTTTTTATTAACATTTTTATATTATATATCATTAATTACATGACGATATATATGACTCTACAACTTTGAATAACACGTTGGTATCTCGGATAGCATTTATCAACACGCTTACAACGATGCATACTTTAGTTGGGTTTGATTTTCCAACATTAAATAACATTTAGGAATGTCGGGTATGTGTTTATCAACATGATTACACTTATAGATCCCATTTAGCATTTCAAATGCATACCACCATGTCATCAGTCTTAGAGGGTGTTGGGCTAAGTTTAAGCAATTTCAAAAGCTTAGCCAAATAGCCCCTAAAGTCAAACCTTTGGATACCATTGAATGTATAAATCTGCAAATCTACTAGAGATCCAGGAGAACGTGACAAGCCAACACATTGCATCCGCAAATCCAATGTGTATAGCCTCCATTTCTCATTGCATGGATTTGATCTACAAATCAAATAAGACTAGAGACGATTCAGAAGGTATTATATTTTCGAGAACACAAATTCCAACAAAAGTTTTAAGAACCTATAGTGAGGTGGCTTTGGAAGAGGACTTAGCATACTGTTATACATAATTTGGTGAATGTAGGATTTTGCAAGAGGAAATTATTGGAAAATTTTGAAAGTGGCCGGGTAGATTGGAGGAGGTTTGACAGTTGAAATTTGTAAAGTGACCGATCTTATATTTATTGATTTGATTTTGTTATGGTTGCACCTAACTCATTTAATCGATCTTAGTTCTTATTAGTTGGCATATGGACCACCTACCCTATTAAAAACCATTTAATATAAATGTGTTTCTCTTCTTTTATTGATATGATTTTGTTATGGTTGCACACACCTTATTGAAAACCATTCTAACTTAAAATAAACCATTACTATTCTAAATTTATAAAACAGTTCACATTATAGCCAGTGTAAAATTATGTAAATTTTAGAAAAGGTTTCCAACAGTTTAGTATTATAATCGGTCTAATATGCAAAACGTTTTAAGTTTTTGGAACGGGTCTTTGTAGAATTGTTGCAAGTAATGAATATATTGTGAAGATGTTAACCGTTTTAAAGTAATGGTTAAAACCGGTTGTTAAAGGTTTTGTCTATAAACAATGCTAGTTCCCTTCTTTTTTACAAAGGGTTGGGGTAATTGTTCAAAATAAAACGGCGCTCTACATTATATTCAATTATTGGACCTCACACTGTTGTAAATCATTTTTTAGACCGTTGAAAGTAATGAATATATTAACAAAATCTAACATGGAAATGTTAACCGTTTTAAAATAATGGTTAAAACTCGATGTTAAAGGTGTTGCCTACAAAACAACGCTAGTTACCTTCTTATTTACAACGGGTTTGGATAATTGTTCAAAATAAAATGGTGCTATGCATTATATTCAACAATTATACCTCACACTGTTGTAAATCATTTTTAGACCGGTATTAATAGACGTTTTTATAGTAGTGTCTCAGACCCCGATCCTCTCAATGTGGTTCCGCCCCAGACCATAATTATACTTTTCGTATTATTAATCTGGGTGGTCCTTAAGTTGGTATCGCACCATGTTTTACAATAAAAACTTATCATTTTATTTAATTATTAATAAATATTTTTATGTTTAAAAAGAACCTTACAATATGTAATGTTAATACATTTTATCAGTTACTAAAAGTGCTTGTGCGTTGTGGCGGGTGTCCCAACTGATGTTAGATTCAATTTTGCTTTGTACTTTCAGTCAACCCATTGATGGTCTTAAACAATTTATTTCATCTATCCAAAAATAATTGCAATAGTGTATATGGCACATATGAGTGTCTGTAAAGTACGAATTTCATTCATTATTGACCCTTGTCGATTGTATAAGATTTAGTTGATATGAAGTTGACGGTTTAAACATATATGAACATGAATTGTTTATGTGGAATGAAATCCAAAATCTCCAGTTGGTCAAAAATGTAATTTTAGTAAGACGTTAATCATGTCTAATTGCAAAGAAAAATGTATATGGCTAATAATAACATTTTATCACAGAGACATGTTTTGAAATGTATAAAATAGTGAAAGAACCCGCGCGTTGCGACGGGGGCACTTAGGAGATTCAGTTGGTATGAGCTTGGTTCGTTATGACACCGACATTTGTTATTGCAAGTTTTTTGTTTTGTAAAGCTTACAATACGAAAAACAAGTAATATAGCATTTTATAAGTTAACAACTGTAACTGATGTATATAACTAAACAATGTTTACTTATATATAATAAAAACCTGTATATAGAATGAAAGTTTAGATCCTCCTTTACCTGATGATTCAATTCACTAAAGTGGGAACGTTGGTTTTCCCCATCCAAATCCTCACATGTTCCTTCTCATCACTTAGCCGAAAAGACAAATTACACTCACTTGTTCAAAATATAATAAGGGGTTGTTTGGTATCCTTTTAATAATTCAATTATGCGACTACTTCTGAATTTGTCAGAGATAAAGTGTGATTGGTTCAGTTAATACACATTTCCTAATGGTACAAGGAACCTCTTAATGGGTAAGTTTTAAAAAGCACGTCGACTCATTCAGAGGCTACCTCTTAATCACTCAGATTTCTTAATGACTATGCACAAATTTGCCATACATGTCCAAGAGAATATTTTAAAAAAACACTTTTGACCCATTAACACATAAATGAGATGGTACAGATATGTTAAACACAACCCTAACCAAAAGATCCAAAACCAAAATATGTTACTACTACTGGAATTTACTATGAGGAGCATCAACTTTTGGTTGCAATCATGTAAAATTTAGGCAAACCCATACCTCTAATTAAACCATTGGATTTAATATTATGTATAATTATAGCGCGTTCGCTTAAAAAACCATAATTTTCCGAAACACATAAAATTTTAGAATATTAACAACTATCTTTGCTTTTTTAACCCAACTCATATCATTTTAATCTATATATAACATGAAAATGTTTAGCTTAAAGTATTTTGTTGAAGACTATAAAATATAGTAACAAAGGGTTATGAAAATTATCATTCCTTAAGTATGTTATATATTCCAAACTGGGAAAAAAGGAATATATTGCTTAGTACAAGTCTTCCAACTCCTGAAAACAAAAAATAAAATAAAACAAAACATAGGAAGATAATAGCTAGTATAGTTGATATACACACAACGACATCTTACACCCTAAAAATATACCACAAGTAACCTTAATTTATCTTTATTAAGAGTAGAGACTTGGTAAATAAATAAATTCTAAATAATATATTTAAAAAAACATATAAAAAATGTTAATTATTCAAATCATCGGAACATGATTAGGCCATGTGAAGAGTAAAAAAGGCCAAAACGACGCCACCTCCGTCTTCGTTGGCTTATTTCTCTCCTTGGCGTCACCTTCCTCTTCATGTAACGCTGTGTAGACAGTGTTAGGTTCCTTTTTGAAGCTCCAAATTACCCCAAAACATCGGGGGTTGGAACAAGAATGCTCACCACTACGCTCGGTCTTAGAACCAGAAGGTTAGGTAGTTTCCTAATCGGATCTTGCTAAATCCATTAATAACATTCCCAGTCAATTCGATGTAAAAGTAATTATAGCTCTAGTGTTAGCCTATCAATCATTTGGTGTAACATCCTACTTTTGGTTATAATAATAAAATATATTTCGTTATTTCATAGTGGGTCGTTATCGGTTTAGATGAATAGAATATGAGTTGGTCTAGTGTTGGGTGAATGGATATGGGTTATGGACTTGGGTATGAAAGAAATAAGGAAAGACCATGGGCTTAGGCCCATGATCCCTAAATATATAAACCATAATCACCATTAAATCCCTCATTTTATACATATTCCATACACCACCAAAACACACACTTAAGCTCTCTCTCTCTAATCCTCTCTCTAGCCGAAAAAATAGAAGAGAAGACTGATCCCGACCCAATGTATGATAGTATTATGTTGTATGAGCTTAAACTCGTTAGATATGGTCACAAAACGACGAGCCGACATCGTTAAACCGTTTATGTCACGAGATCTGGGTATAAACCGAACCTAAGATGAGCTTAGGGGTCACCCTAGCTCAGATCTGGATTGAACGGGACAAAAAACGGTGAAAAACGAGTTAAAACTCGTTTTTCCGGCGAATCCGCGGTGTTCCGGCGGCCTTCCAGCGGCGGCGCCGGAAAAGTTAATACGAGGTTGTCAGGGAATGTTCTGACATTCCCTGACCTAACCATAGTTCGCTAGGGAAACGTAACGAATTAACAGGTGATTCGTTATTTGTTTCGTGTAAGGGGGCATAACGAACTAGCTCTAGTTCGTGTCTGATTCGTTAAGGGAAAGGGCAGCGAATTACCCTTGATTCGTGATAGTTAGTTCGTTAAAAAAATAACGAATTAGAAAATCCAATTCGCTACTTGGACCGGTTCGCTATATGGACTGATTCGTTAAGGAGTCCAGTTCGTTAAAGGGTTCAATTCGTTATAGGAACCAGTTCGCTAAGATAAACCAATTCGTTATGAACCAGTAACGAATTAGAAGTTTAACAGAATGACAATAACAGTCCCTGGACTTAGAAAAGAATGATTTAATTACAAAGAAGCCCTTGGACTTTAAGTAGCAAATTATTTAATGGTTCAAAATCCTAATGGAAAATGTGTTAAGACAGTTAATGAAAATAAAATTTTTCCAAGCTGACCTAGCAGCTTAACCCCAGCCAGGGGCTCTGTCCCTTGGACCCCGCTAGGGGCTGCCGCCCCTAAAACCCCGCTGCCAGGGGCGCTTCCCCCAGACCCCCGTTCGTTGAGGGTAATAATTAAAGTAGAAAGACGATACGTGTAGTGATAGTTTATTGATGCATATAATTATTATACAGTTAGTCGTGCACAGCTCAAGAAGGGAAAAACCGTAAACGGTGAACGCAACCGCATTAAGGTGAGTTTCTAGTCCCACTTCCTTGTTATGTTTTCGAGGCTGTGTGCATACTCGCTGTGATAGTTAATACACTTACCTTAAGTGGTAAGTGTATGCCTTGTATGATTTATGTATGATGATTGCTTGACGGTATGTGAACGATCTTCGGATATTGCATGTGCCGTCAAGTGGTAGTTACAGACATGATTGATATGTATGATGTATGAATGATGTATTTATGAATACATATGATGTATGAATAACATATGTATGATATGTTGATGGTACGTGAACGCTCTTTGGAGATTGCACGTATTGTCATGGAAAGTATGTAAACGACAGGTATGTTATAGTAGCACGAATGAAGGGAGCCGACCCTAATAGTATCGGCGAATGAAGGGAACCGACCCTAATAGTATCGGCGAATGTAGGGGACCGACCCTAATAATATCGGCGAACGTAGGGAACCAACCATAATAATATCGGCGAAGGTTATAGGGCGTAATGCTCTTTGAAACGTATACGTATGAATGAAAGTATGTAAGTAAGTACGAAAGAAAGAATGAAAGTACGTATGTAAGTAAGTGTGTAAGAAGATATGAAGGTATGTACCTCCGGGTGCATATGCTAGTATGTGAATGTATTGTATGGTGTATGATTAACTAGAACTCACTCAGCGTAGCTAACTTTTAGTATGCACGCAGGCTAATCGACTGAGGCAGTTGGCTTGAGGAAGACACATGGCAGGATCCGAAGAGGCTGGCATATAGAGATATGTCGTGATGTTTGAATTACTATGCTTTATGTTATGTTTTTGAAAGACAAGTTATGGATGTTTGTAATTAATGGTTGACTTTTATATTATTCCGCGAATGTTTTTATTAACTCTGATATTATGAACTGTGTTTATGAGTAAATCCAACACCAAAGTAAGGCTACCGGTAACGGGGCCTTACATTTGGCTTGAACTTTTGAGTTCCCATTGACTTTTCGTCAACATTGACAATAAAAACTACCCTTTTAAAAAAGTCAAACTCGAGGAGTTGGGGAGTCTACAAAGATGAGAATTCGCTCAAGTAGTTGTTGCTTCACTCTCTTCTAAAACTCCTTGAAGAAAATAGTGGCATAAAAGTTGAAAAATAGTTATTGCCAATTAGGAATGAGCAAATGCACCTCAAAACTTATACTTTGCATAGGCGATGCAAAGAACTTTATCAATAAATCGTAAGGGCAAAATGGTAAAAAAAGAGAATAAACTCAACGGTAACACGGAGAAATTTAATCGAAATAAACTTTTGTGATTGTTAGCTTCAAAATGATCCAATAATACGAAAAAAACAACAATAATGGGTCGGCCAAATTGGCAATCCGAGGGGATGATATTTTTTCCAAATACCCGTACCGTACACGTTCAGTACCCGTACCCAACTATTTCGTACTAGATATCTTAGTACAACTTATAATTAATCTATATTGTATCCAGCTAACATGTAATCTATTATAGAGAGGAGACATTTTAGGAATTACAACTTATAATTAACAGATATTTAGAAACATAAAAGAGTAACATATTAAGAAGCATAATTTACATTGAAGACCACAATATTTGTTAGGATTCTAGATCTTAATCTAAGCTACTGAACACAATCACAACCAATGAAACATTAAACATCTGATCTAATTCTTTATATGAATTAGTATCACTTTAATTGGGTTCATCTTTGAACTATAATTCAAATAGTATTTTAGACAACAAATTAAGCTACAAAAATCATAAAGCTAAAAACATGCTTCATATCGAAGAACAACTTTTCATTAATCATAATCGAAAGATTACAATCTATTGCTCCCCTCAACATTTGTTCATCATTCATTCACTGATTTTCTGGTACAGAGTACACTGATCAGGTGAATTTTGTGATGAGTGAAAATTTTAATGAAAAATAGACTTTCTTCTTCATTATATACAAGTGTGAACTGATGAGCCAAAGGTGAAAGTGGCATCTAACAAAACGCTTACAAACTACTAATGAACAAAATTTAAACAATTGTCTATAAAAGAATCCTATGTTAACTACTGATCTTTGTTGAAACAACTTATGTTTGTGTCATCATTTGTTAACCATTAGTTGCTGGGATATTCTATAGTTTGTTGATCAGTTGTTGAGTCTTCATACCTTTCATATCAACAGTTTTTTAATGTTAGATGCTTGGAGCAGCAGTTTGCCAAAACATAATGAAGTACAACTGATGTTTGAATCATCAAATGTTTGGTCTTTGGCCATCATTCTTTGCAAGGCTCAACAATCTAATCGTGATATGATGTTGCCAAAAACCATTTATTCTTATCTTTATTGCATTATATAGATAATATTCTCTTGGCTAAGTCTTTGATGAGCTTTACAAACTCAGCACCCAAACTATCATCCTCTTCCATATGCAGTGGAAGGTCTATCAAATCCCTTAACACACTCTCATCCAACATAGGCACATCCTGAAGATCTACCCTTTCTGAAGTACCAATAATAAATTCCAAAGTCACATAGGAGATGTTTTTAAGTTTATTACATTTAATGACTTTAGAACATTTAATAAATTCCAAAGTCACATAGGAGATGTTTTTAAGTCACATAGGAGATCTACCCTTTGTCCTTTAGTTGAATCACTACCCAATGTTGAAAAGAACGATGAAGAAGGCATCAGCTGCAAATCAAATTCAAAGCCCATTTTGTCATCTATGTGAAGATCCTTGGTAGCTTGAAGCTCTTCTTCAGTTAGTTGTCTTCTCTTGGCCTGTAGAGCCAACTTCCTTGCTTTGATCCCTTTTTATGCCGAAACAGGGATTTAAGCAGCAGTTTGGACTTTCCTCTGCCTTTTTGGGGAGTGTAATCTTGGATATAGCTTTTGGTTTTGGGAATTTTCTTGGGTTATTCTTTCTTTCTTGTAAAAGATCCTTATAATCAACCTTTATCTTATCAGTACCCCATATGGTAGTCTCCCTTCTTAAATGAAAATTAGCCTCAGCTAATTCCATTATCATTATTAGGATTATTCTTTCTTTTTCCCCGGAAATCCTTTCTTTCACTACATCCCAATCAGGTTCAGTATGATCCTGATTAGGGTATTGTTCTACGAATTTCTCTACTCTTCCACATTCTGATTGTATTTCGTCATAGGTTCAACCTCTGGACTTATGGAGAGTGTAACATATTGCTTCCCGTTCGGTTAATAAAATAATAATATTAATTATTATGAGTTGGGCTTGTGTTGGGTTAAGTGAATATGGGTAATGGACTTGGGTTAATAAGGAAGAAAGACCATGGGCTTAAGCCCATGACTCATGGTATAAATACCAGAATTAACCATTAATTCATTCATTCTCATCCATTCCATACACCACCCAAAACACACACTTAAGCTCTCTCTCATATTCCTCTGTTTCCCTAATCGAACCCAAGAAGAAAAACCAATCCCGACTCGAGGAAATGATAGTATGATTTTACATGGATCCTAAACCGCTAGATCTAGTCGCGAAACGATGAACTGACACCCTCAACCATTAAAGTCATGAGATCCGGTTGGAATCGGGTACAAACCGATCAAAATACTAGCTTAGGGGTCACCCTAGCTCGGATCTGGATCGAACGGGATGAATAAAAGGTGAAAAACGGTGTGAAAATACGTTTTTCCAGCCACCACCCAGTTTTCCGGCACGGCGGGGCCAAAAAGGCGGAGGGAGCATTTAAGGATGTCAGAGAATATTTATGACATTCTCTGACCTAACCATAGGCGCGTGTAACAAATTTGTTATGTAATTCGTTATGGAAAAGTAACAAATGAGCCCTCATTCGTAGGCTCATTTGCTATGCCAATTCGTTAAGGAAGAATAATGAATTAGCTACATTCGTTAAGCGATTTTCTACGAAGAACTAATGAATAATCCCTCATTTGATAGGCTCATTCGTTAGGCAGTTCGTTATGAAAGACCCTTTCGCTATGAAGGTTCATTCGTTATAATAGTTCATTCATTATAAAGGTCAATTCGTTAAGAAGTAACGAAGGAGTCCATTCGTTAACGAACTGGATAACGAATTAAGATTGAAAGAACGACAGAAAGGTCCCTAGACTTAGAATAAATGGTTTAATTACATAGAAGCCCTTGAACTTTATTAATTGATGAAAGATACCTTAAATGGTTAATGAGTTAACAATAAAACAATTTTCTAATGGAATTATTTTTAGGAAAAGTGAATGAAAACAAAATTTTTCCAAGCTGACCTGGCAGCTTAACCCGAGCCAGGAGCTCTACCCCTTGGACCCCGTTAGGGCCGCCCCTAAAACTCCCCAGCCAGGGCGCTTCCCCTGGACCCCGTTCGTTGAGGGTTATAATTAAACTAGAAACGTGATATGGGTAGTGATAGTTAATTGATACGTGTAATTGTTATACAGTTAGTCGCACACAACTAAAGTAGGGAATAACCATTAACGGTGAACGTAACAGAACGCATGTGAGTTTCTAGCCCCATTTCCTTGTTATGTTTTCGAGGCTGTGTGCATACTCAATGTGAACATTAAAACACTTACCTTAAATGGTAACTTTATGCTATAATGATTGATGTGATAGTATGTATGAATGTTATGAATGAATGCTTGTCGGTGTGTGAACGATCTTCGGATATTGTACACATCGTCAGGGAAGGTGATTTATGACAGATTTATGAATGATAAATGAATGATTATGCGTATGTATGAATCATATAATTAGATGTATGTGTAAATATGTGTATGTATGGTTGAAAGGAAAGAAAGGACCGGGCCTTACTGATATCTGAGATAGGAGGGACCAGACCCCAATAATATCTTAGATAGAGAAGAAAAGGACCAGACCTTAATAATATCCAAGATAGAGAAGAAAGAGATCAGACCCTAATAATATTTGAGATAGAGAAGAGAGGGACTAGACGCTACAAATATCTTAGATGGTAAAGATAGTTATGTATGTATTGTGAAAGTATGAAAGCGTGATAGTATGAAAGAATGTATTAATGAATATACGAAAGTATGAAAGAAAGAAAGTATGTATGTATGAATGAAAGAAAGTAACAGGCTAAGTATGTAATATGTATCTTCGGATATGTATGTATGTAAGTATGTGAATGTATTGTATGTTGCCTGATTAACTAAAACTGTCGGTCCCTTATTGATCACTCAAACTCACAATAAATGTCACAACCCATACAATAAATGTGTCGATAAGAAGGTTGGTGACTTTGCTATTTATGGTAAGATTAGTTACTTGTTAACAACGGAATCAGTAACAAAAACTATCTGTTGCTTATAGATATTAAAGGTAACAATCACAAACAATTACTCAAAAGATTTCCATTTATAGAAAGTTGATACAAATGTAAATCAATTAGGGTTTCTTGTAAGGTATGTTTATCCGTACAATCCTAGGATAGCCGTCACACTCAAATCAGAAATATTCGATTAGTCTGAAAAGTGTAAAGTGGCAAATCCGTCCGTCCTTCCCGTCTTGTGGTAGGCGTGCCCTAAATTATTCTATTTATAGGCCTGCCACCACCTGACAGCTGTCCTGACTTCTAGAAACCCAAATGATAGGTACATAATCATATTACATATTCAAAATTATACTAAGTGTAAAAACAAGTCTTCCAGGTAGGCTTTGTGCCTTTTGTCTTCATCAAGTAGACCTGGTAACCTTGAAGTGTGCTTGTAAATAGTTCTCCGGGTAGACTTTACTTAGAGTATTTTCCTTAGAAAGTACTCACCTAGCAGACTTAAATCTTCTTGACCATATCAAACTTTGCCCGACAAGATCTAACGAGCAAACTTGTTCTTCAGAAATCCTTTCAACTCTTTGTTAATGAATCGCTTATTTACAAATACAAGTGTGCTGGTAACAATGTAGCTTGCTTAGAGTTGAACCTTGCCCGATGAAGTCCTTAAGATAAGTCTTTATCAACTTCCATCAAGCATGCTCGGACCACTTTTTGATTAAAGAATACCTTCCTAGATCTTCCAAATATTTGGCTTCAAAAGCTTGGTTAGCCAAGAGCCTACTAGGAAGTAAACCTGGCTATGAAGAACAACCTCGCTAGGCATAGTGAACCCTGCTCGGATTGACACTAAAGAAGACTTTAAGAAGAAAACCTTGTCCGGAAGGCAAAATACCTTGCTAGGACAAGTAAAACCTTGCTGGGAGGTCCAAGTGTGCTCGGTTTCCATACTTAGTCATTTCTGGGGAGTGTTGAGAAGATTCCAATCTCTCTTAATCTTCCTTGAGTTATTTCATGTCAAATCTTTGACTCAACAAACCCCCTAGATTGGAACCCCTCAGCTGTCCCAAAACACCTCTAAGGTTACATACACTTAGTCAAAATACATATCAAATCAAAATCAAGTTACATAACAAAAGTCAAAATATTACATATTCAAATTCTGTCCGCAGACATTACAAAGCAAACCCTACAGCTAAATAAACTTCATCTCCTTGCATTGTGGGCTGCTTGTCTTCTTCCAACTATCAATGCTCCTGCCCTTTGCTTGAAGATAGACAGTATTTGATAATGAGGGTTGATTTTCAGGAATTGTCATTTCCAATATGTCCCTTAGATCTTCATTGTGCAAAAAGGTCAGATCTTCATCATTTATGATAATACCCAGTATAAGTCCATCAGAGTTACGAAGAATGTAGTGTCCTTCATTTTCTTTGGAGTCGATTTCAGCAATTCTACCATTCTTCTGGACTTCATGGTTGGGTCTTTTCGTGCGTCTCCTCATACTGATACACGTATTCAAGTTGGAGAGAGGATTCTTGTTTCTGACCTTTAAAAGATTTCCCAATTCAGCACTCTTATATTACTTATACGTTTGGCTTTTCTGTTTTGCTCTTGTTTAGTCAGCTTCCACTTTTCCTTTGATCCGACAGAGGTAATCCGTTTTCAGCTTCACTCTTTAAATATTTTGACAACTCATTCTGTTGTCTCCTGGCCATCTTGTTTCTGTCATGATAATCATATAGATCAAGATTGGCCATAATCTCAAGCTCTTCTCTTTTGTATTCAGCAAAGTCATCTTTGAAAATGATCTCCCTCAGTTATCTACTCTGCATGATCACCTTCAAAGTATTGGATACAGAGTCTTAGTAGAGCGTCATTGGCAAGTCTATATCAGTTTGGGACCTTTCTACCCTTTGAGTTCCAGCTCTACTTGACTCACCCCTGGTTGTTGAGGTGTATCTCCTTAAAGCAGAGGGCCTTGTGGGAATAGACTTCATTGGTTTAGTAGGCCGTATGACTCCAAATGTTTTCTTATACATCCCTACTATCAACTCAGCAGGCATTCTAGCCAGATCAGATAGGTTTTCACCTCCATCCCTGTGTAGTCTTCCAATCATATCCAAAATCTTTTCATCACCCAGCTGTGCTGTCCGGCTGGTACAAATCTTCCACCTATAAAGCTTCTGGGATTCACACCTTCTAACAATACCTTCTCTTATTCAGCTTTTTGTTCATAGAACAACTGTTTCAGTTATGCTTTACCCAACATATCAAAAACATTTTCCTTCATTATTTTTTGCTTCACCATCACCTCCTTCAAGATTCTAATCATTTCCTCATTTTCCCATGGATCTTTATGTTCAACAAGTTCTAGCTTAACTTTCACGGGAATAAGAGTCTTGGATATTTCAGCTCTTTCCAGCTTATCCTTTTCCATCTCAGACACAAGTAGAGAAATTCTATCAGATCTGCTCATTCTTTCCAATTCAGATAATCTCCCATGGCTTCCATCAGCCTCTCCAATAGATTCAACTGTTCATCCTCCCATTTTCTTTTCTTTTCCTCCTTTTCTTTCTCAGCAAGAGTCATAAGCTTTGGCGTTTTCTTTTTGGTGGTTTACTCATCCTGAATTCTTCTTGTTAAAATTTAAAATTCTCTTTCAACCATCTCTTTAGTCACTAATTCCACATCATCAACAGTTCTACCATGCTCTATCAAGAATATACACTTTCCACCAAATTTATTGTAGAGGTTAGCTTCTTTTTCCTTTTTGTTTGTAGCTTTCAAAACAAGTCTGTCCCATTCTGCCTTTTTCTCAGCTTCTTTTGTTGTAATGTGAGCTTCTTCAAGTTGTTCATACTTGAAGTGACTCAAATCTCTTTCAGAAAATTTTTGGAGTCTTAGATAATTTCTGAATCTTATTCTGCAACTCCTCATCAGTCAGATGAGCCAAATCTTCAAATTTAAAGCCATGTCTAATCAGACTCACAATCAAAGGATTATTCCTCATTGCATCATCAAGACTTTGTTGGATATTTGTCCTTTGTTCATAAGTTATTTCCAATAGTGGGGACACAATATCAACCTTTTCAGCAGCTTTAGCCTGATCATCATTATTATCATCATTTTCAGAGTCATCTTCCTCTTCTGTAGACTCAAGTGCAGCATCAATCATTGGTTCTTCAGGGTTTGGGACATCTTCAGGTATGTCCTCTAGCCTTATCATTTGAATAGGAACTGCCTTTTAAAGGACTTTCCTGCTGCTCAGGGCTTTCAACAAAATATTCATTCTTCACATCCCATTTACCCCTTTTTGCTGACTTCTCAGTCTGCACTCCAGCCTTCCTTTTTCTTGTATATATCTTTTCAAACCTTTTCACTTTAGCAGTGAACTCCTCATGTATTTTGGAAGCATTCTTCAAAAAAGTTTCAATAGTTTCCTCAGTCTCCCCCTGTTTCATAGATTCTTCATTTTCTTTCTCAGGTTCATTCTGGGGTAGACTGAATGCATCTATAACCATTTCCAATGAATTGTCAACCTCTTCAGCTCTTTTTTGCTTAATTAACATGTCAATGACTTCCTGATCTTTTTCCTCTTCTTGATTCAGGGGTTTGGCAATGTTGGCCTATTCAATCAAGGTTTCCGGCCCTGCTAATTCCTCTGCAGTTAGGGTTTGGGCAATGAATTCCCTCTCCCTTGTTTCATTAAGCACTTTTTCAAGTCTTTTTGCAGCAACAATATTTTAATCCTTTTCATCATCCTCATCATTTACCTTCTTGAAGGGAATAGGTTCTTCCTCCTCATCATTAGCAGCAATAGCTTTCCTTTTTTCTAATATTCTTTTCTTTTCCTCTTCTGTTTCCGAGGGTAAGTTATCAATATCCTCCTCCAACTCATTCATCTCCTTATCATTCTCAGCTTTCTTGGAACCTGCTTCATGAGTTTCAATTAAGATTGGTTCCTCAGCTGCAGCACACTCAGCCATCACTGCATCAGCCATCACAGTATCAGTGGCAATTTCTTCAATAGGTGTATTGGCATCCACAACATTAGTTGCAGCAGCTTCTGATGTCACCACATTTTGATTTTCCAACTCATCACAATCTCTATTTGTCTTCTCAACAAGTCATCATCAAAGTCTCCATAGAGAGTATTCAACACTTCATCATTATTCACATCATAGTTTTGTACATCATCATCAGACTTGTCTCCCTCATAATCTTCATCCAAGATCATTCTTCCTCCACTATCTTCCTCATCTTCACTATCACCATAGGCACTTAAGATGTTTTTAATCCATCATCCACACTTTGAACTACAGTCTCATCCTCATCATTAGCACCTCCTTATCACCATCAGCACCAGTTGCCTCATTGGTTGGAATATTCTCCCCTTATTTTGGGGCAGCTGAGGTCTTCTCAACCTCTTGCTCCAGGGTTTGAATATTTGAAAGTGCTTGGGCCAACTGAGCTCTCAAGTCAGCATTTTCCTTTCTCAGTTCAAAATTTTCTCCTCTTAACTCCAAATTTTCACTAATCAACTCCATATTTCGTTTGAATACATAACGAGTATGGGGAGGGGAATCAGGTGGTGAAAAAGAAAAAAAGGTTCAGGTAAAGGGTTGGTCTGTGGAAGGATTGGGTATGTGGAAGGGATTATTGTGAATGTAGGTTGAATTGGTTGTTTTGAGGTTTGGGAATGATTTGGGGATGTGTTTGGTGTGGATTGTAAGGTTTGTAAGTGTGTGGGAAGAGCTTCTGGGATATATGGTTCATCTATTGGTTGGCGTTTGTCTGGGTAAGAGTTTGGGGATGGGATGTAGATTGGTCAATTGTTTGAGGTGGTGATTGGGTTAAGGTTTCAAGTGGGCTTTGGGTTAGGGTAGGTGGTGTTTGAGGTGGGGATTGGTCATGTGGTGGTGGTGAGTAAGTTGATGTGACTAAGGGTGTGGTTGGAGGTGTTGGAATGGGTGTTTGTGATGGTGTGGGTAAAGGCTGTTCCTCCCCCTGATCTTGTACAACATCAACAAAAACTCCTTCCACTCCTCTTTCATTACCATCTCCTCCATTTCCCCTATCATCACTATCATAACTTTCATCAATCTCCATCTCATCATCCTCCTCCTCCTCTGAGGTTAACTCAGGTACATGCATAATTTCAGCATCATGGTTCACCAACCATGGCAAAACATCAAGTTCAGCATTCGGATTGTATCTGCTTGTGCTAGCCAGATTAGCAATCCTTTTGTAGGTATTTTGGTTCTGCAGCACATGTATTGTACCCATTGTGTGTAAATCTTGTAGTTCATGGTTGAAAATGATCTGCAGAAACCTGGGATAAGCAAGAAATATGTATTTGTTTGCCTTCTTCAAAATGCTCAACATTCCATCAAAAATCATCTTCGAGAAGTTGAATGGTAGATCAAATACTATAGCAACTGTAGCATTCACTAAGTCACGACTCATAAGAGTCCAAGATCCTTTTCTAGGGGCAAAGCCCTGAATCAGATGATGAATCAAGTATCTGTACAAGTTTGGGAACATTCCCTTTTGGAATTGGCCTTCCTTCACGTTCCCTCGATATCCCATAGTATGTACAAAAATCAAGTGAATGATTTTTGTATATCACCGGGCACTCTGTCAAGGCAAATCTTATATTTGAACGTTGAAGCCATCGGATCATAAGAGCTACATCCGCGTTGTCAGGAGTCACTTGTAGTAAAGCACACATATTGTGCTTGTGCTCAAATGGATAGGTCGGTTCATCGTATTCTACCATATCTGAACACACAAACAAACATATTCAAAGCATAAGTTAGTCCTAAAGTACACAGCTTTAAGTAATTTCAAGTTATAATTTGGTGAAGATAAGAAGAAATTTCATTAAGAACATGATCTTTGACAAATTTATAACCTACACAAGAAACAGAGAGTTAGTAAAAATGAATAATCAATGCCAATTATCACTTAATCGTTGTCGGAAAACACTTAATTGATGCTACCGAGTCGGATTGAGTGGGCTGACAAATTAGGGTTGGGAAGTTTTAGATGATTGTAATAAGTCGGTTGATTTTCTGAAGCGAGAGCAAGAGAGTGGAAGTTGAGAGAGAAAAGGTGGAAAACTTTCTCTAACTCCCTCTTATATACCTTTTGAAAGTGGGTTTTAAATGCATTTTGTCGTGTAATGAGTTAATAGCTGTCAAACAGTACTATTAACCATTTATATATATTCACATTTAAAACCTTGCTAGATAAAGTTCATTTACACAACCTTGCTCGGAAAAGTAATTATTCAAAGCCTGCTGGTAACCTTCCACTTCCTCAAAGCTTGCCCGTTTCTTATTTAATTCAACAATTTAAAGTTTATTTTTAGAAATAAAGCCAAGAAAATACAATGAAGGAAGCTTACTCGAAATACAAGATTGCTCGAGAAATAAATCACAAGACTAATAATCAAGTATAAAATATCAAATAGGCAACCTTGATAGGAATCACATAAGATACTCAAATAAATACCTTAGACATACTTCTAATAACAAACCTTGCTCGAATAACTGAACTTATAACAAACCTTACCGAATATGTCAAAAAGTTCACAAATATTCAGTCAAGTATATTTTGAAAAACAAAGTATGCTTGAAAAACTTTAAGAATACAAAGTGTGCTAGTAAGGAATTCTAAACACAAAGTGTACCCGAAAAGCAAAGATTTGAAATTACCAAGTATGTTAGGAGAAAATTTGATGATTTCAAAGTGTGCTCGTAACATAAAGTGTGCCCGGAAAACAAAGTTCGCCAGAGAAAAAAAACACCTGTTATTTCAACAAATCATATTCATAGTTAACACATAGCTTGCTAGAATGAGTTTTAAACAATAAAAGTAACACCTAAGTGTGCTATAAAGTCTAAAAGCATTGAAGCTTGCTAGAAGTAACATATTCAATCACAAAGCATGCTAGTATGACTTAAACAACCTATAAAACAGTTAAATTTGCTAGAAAGTTTAGAATTTAACAAAGCTTGCTAGTTAATAGTAACATATCAAATAGCTTGCTAGTAAATAGTTGTTCTGCCAAACAAAATGATAAAGTGTGCTAGACAGTACAAACTAAACAAAAGCTTGCTGGAAATTTCATATTCCGCATAAAAATGCAAAGCTTTCTAGAAACAATTCAAATATCCTAAAAAACAGTCAAGTGTGTTAGAATAACTTGAACTTGTTAAAGCTTGCTAGTATTAACATGTTCAAATTCCAAGTATGCTCGAAAGGGTTAAACATCAACTAAAACAGTCAAGTCTACCCGAAATAATGCAAAACATCAAAGCATGCCCGAAATTTATAAACTTAGACAAACAACATCTAAGTGTGCTCGAAAAGGTTGAAAACAATAAAACTTACCCGAAAATACATATTCAATCCTTTTGAAGGTAAAATGCAACACTTTTTGACTTAAACAAAATATCAAACATATTTATCAATAAAAATCATTGTTTAAGAGCAAGTGGTGCATTTAGAGATTAAATTTCAGTTATCATTCCTTTCAAAACATTTTCTTTCTTTTTATGAAAAGGATCTCAATCATGGGATCATATTAACAAGAAGCTTCTCAATACTTCATTCTCAGCATTATTATGACAGATTAGACAGGTTGACAACAGATCTAGACTTAGCATTAATTTCATCTCTTTGGTGATATGATTAAGGTTCATTTAATATGCATATAACTAAATGGATAACACATATTGTTTTATTATGCTCCATATATATTCTCAAGGCTTATTTGGCTTTCTCCAGAACACCCCGACTTGACTTTGACCCTAGGATATATAGTTAAAATTTTTAATGATAGAACATTTTTAAGATATAGATATTCCTTTTCAAATTTTACAAACATATGTGAGGTTGAACGTTTGACTTACAGGCCACGCAAGTCAGACTTACAGGCCTTTCATTCGGAATGTTTAAAGGACTTATATGATTGCCTCCACCCTTGTAGTTCTAGAATTAGCCCTCATGTTTGCATTTTCTTTATAGAAATTTGTGAACACATATCCAATTTTGGTTGATCAAATATTTCAAATAGTGTAGTTCACATTTCTTCTTTGTCATTCTCAATAAGATATTTCATTTTGGTGATCAAATACCAATGGGCTTGTGTATGTCTGGATAATCACTTTTCTTCCTATCATTTGGAAAGATTTATCTTGGAACATGCATAGACAACAATGTAACTCCACATTAAGTTTAGCAAATTTTTTATGTGTATATCACCTTAAATTTTACACACCATGGGAAAGCAACCATACATGTCAA
Source organism: Bidens hawaiensis (assembly GCF_021521415.1). Lineage (NCBI taxonomy): Eukaryota > Viridiplantae > Streptophyta > Magnoliopsida > Asterales > Asteraceae > Bidens > Bidens hawaiensis. The sequence continues at coordinate 180,509 of NW_027491674.1, forward strand.
TGACTGTACTAAGTGCTTTTTTAGCCTATTAAATCCATATGATTGGCTAAGTAGTCAATGTACTATCATTTCCCAATTCAAAAATTCAGTCACCTCAATTTCTCTTATTTGTAAGGTAAATGGCTATCCTGTTTGACCACAAATGGTTAACAGGACCAAACATATATCAAAATACATGTCCTTTAAAATTAGAGTTATTGACATAATTTTAAGTGAAAGAATAAAACAAGTTACAATTGCCCCAAATTCTTTCAGTCTTCAGGTTAATGGCTATCCTTTCAATCTAAAAACAGTTGATAGGACCAAACATATACAAGTATGTGCCCTTCCAACTTGAGCAAATGACATGATTTTAAGCAAAGTAACTCTTTGAGTCTTTTCATTGAAAATTTCCTTTTAAGCTTCTATAAAGCTTTGAACTGAATAGTATTATCATGCCTCAGAACCATTAAACAATTTGCTCTGTTTTATCAAAATTGTTTTGAACAAAAGCTCCTTAAAATTCTTCGATTGAGCATATCTTTTGACACAAAAGCACATTTTGACACAATCACAAGTGTACCATATTTAAATCATCAATGACATCATTAAAACAGGCAGACTTCACATAATGCATAGTGTAATAAATCCTAATAATATCACATTAGATAAAACACATAATCATGATATTAGACAAGCACATATTATCAAGTCAAATCAGGTACTCATCTAGATATCATACACATTCACTGATCATTATCCAAAGCATCATTAACACCTAGGATTATCAGTTACTCATTTAAGCACATTTCAGTGAACAACAAACAAAATTCACATTCAAACCTAACAAATTGTGGATCATATACCCAAATAGTCAATTAACACATAAAGGTACACAAATCAAACACACATTCATCAAGACTTTGAAAAGATAGTCAGTTTGCACAGGAAGCACACATCATTAATCAGACTTCATTTGAGTTGATCATTCCCAGGGCTTTCAGAAGAAAGTTGAACCTGGTTTTATCAAGTGGTTTTGTGAATAGGTCAGCCAAATTATCACTTGTATCAACTCTTTTTACCTCAATTAAACCTTTTTCACTACAATCCCTTATGAAATGATGTCTGATTTCATTGTGTTTAGTCTTGGAATGTTGCACATGATTCTTAACAATGAAAGATGCAACAGTGTTATCAATGTAAATAGGGGTGTTTAAGAAATTCAGACCATAATCTAGCATCTGATTATGAATACAGAGGACTTGTGCACAGCAGGCAGATGCAACAATATACTCAGCTTCAGCAGTTGAGATTGACACTGTAATATGTTTCTTGCATTGCCATGACACCAATCTGTCTCCCAAAAATTGACAACCTCCAGAAGTAGACTTCCTACTCATATTGCACCCATCATAGTCACTATTTGTGTAGGCTGTTAGATCAAAGGACTGGTTCTTTGGATACCAAAATTTCCAGATCTGGTCTTCCCTTCAAATATCTAAAGATCCTCTTGACTGCATTCATATGAGAAATCTTAGGACTTGACTGGAATCTTACCCAAACACATACATCAAACATGATATATGGTCTTGAAGTAGTTAGATACATCAGAGATCCAATCTTTGCTCTATATTCATGTTCATCCACTGGCTCCCCCCTTTTCATCTGCTACCATCTTCTCTTTTGTATCCATTGGAGTTGAAGTAGTTTTAAGATCATTACACTTGAATTTGTCTAGTATGCCCTGCACATACTTAGACTGGTAAATGAAAATCCCATTAGTCTTTTATTGAACTTGCAATCCAATAAAGAAGTTCATTTCTCCCATTGAGCTCATACTGTATTTGGATTTCATCACCTCTTCAATCTCCATGCACATCTGTTCATTGGTTGACCCAAAAATAATATCATCAATATAAACTTGCAGCAACAACAAATCTCTTCCTTTCTTCTTGTCAAAGAGGGTCCTGTCAATGGCTCCCCTTTGGAAACCATGTTCAAGCAAATGACTTGACAACTCATCATACCAAGCTCTTGGAGCTTGATGCAGTCCATACAAGGCTTTGTTTAACTTATATACCTTGTTAGGATAATCAGGATCCTCAAATCCTGGTGGCTGAGTCACATACACCTCCTTTTCTATATTTCCATTAAGGAAAGAAGATTTGACATCAAGTTGGAATACCCTTATATTCTTTGTGGCAGCATAAGCTAAGAAAATTCTTATTGCTTCAAGTCTTGCAACTGGTGCAAAGACTTCCTCAAAGTCAATCCCTTCTTCTTGTAGGCATCCCAATGCAACAAGTATAGCTTTTTTCTTAATCACAATACCTCTTTCATCCATTTTGTTCCTGAAAACCCATTTGGTTCCAATTGCGTGTCTGTTTCTTGGCTTGTCTACAAGTTGCCACATTTGCAGATCTCTGAATTGAGCCAACTCCTCTTGCAAAGCTTCTACCCAGCTGTTGTCCTTCAATGCTTGAAAAATGTTCTTGGGTTCTATTTGGGATAGAAAGCAGGAGTACAAACAGATGTTTGCAGATTTAGATGTACTTCTTGTTACTCTTTCATAGATATTTCCAATGATGTTCTCAGGAGGATGATTCTTTTCAACATAAGAGGATTGAACAATTACATCAGTGGATATATCAAAATCAAGATTTGTGTCATTGAGATCAGGTTCATCAATGATCAAATCTGTTGTTGCATCATGAAACTCTGGTGCTTCTTCAGTGTTCAGTTGAGGGATAGATGCACCATTGTTTCTAACATTCATACTTTGAAACAAATCCTCAAATCTTGCATTTCTTCTTGCTTCTTCTGTGTTATCAGGATCTGCCTCATTTATCATATCATTATCATGATTTTCTTGTTCAATATTCTGGTCTTGAACTTAATCTTGAGCTTGTTCATTTTCAATAGTAGAAGGATGCTTAATGAAATTATATTCTTGACCTTTTTTAGAAACCTTTGTCCACAGCTTGTCCAAATCAAGTTTCTTTGAGGATTCATCAGTAATCACACTTGTCTTATGCATAGCTTCATCAAAGTCCTCAGGATAAAACTTTAAGGACTTGATTAGCTTTTCAAGATCAAACAGCCACGCAACACCATCAACTGTATTGAATTGATTCTCATTGAACACAATATCAGATGATTCTATCACACTCAAATGATCTTTCACATATATTCTGTAGGCTTTTAAGTGTGTAGAGTAACCAACAAAGAAGCAGTCCAAGGATTTAGCTTGAAACTTGTTGAGATAATCCCTGGTGTTCCGCAGTGAACATTTGCATCCAAATGGCTTGAGAAATCTGATGTAGGGCTTTCTTTTAAACAAAATCTCATAGGGAGTTTTGTCTTGACTTTCGTTGAGAAGCACTCTATCTTGAACATAACAGGCTGTGTTGATTGCTTCTGCCCAAAAATTGACAGGTAGAAAAACATCAGCCAACATGGTTCTTGCAGCTTCTATAAGAGCTATGTTTCTTCTTTCAGCTACACCATTTTGTTCAAGAGTTCTAGGAGCAGAGAATTGTTGAAGAATTCCTTTTGCAGTACATAACTCTTCCATTACTCCATTTTTGAACTGTGTACCATTGTCACTTCTCAATATCTTAACCCTTACATCCAATTAATTCTCAATCCTGGTTACACAACTCTTAATCAATTCAGCAGCCTCATCCTTAGTACTTAGGAAATAAACCCAAGTATATCTTGAGAAGTCATTAATGATCACAAGACAATATCTCTTCTTTCCTATGCTTGGGACACTTACAGGACCAAAAAGATCCATGTGAAGCATCTCAAGCACTTGATCAAATGAGTTGATGAGTTTTGCTTTATGAGAAGACTTGCACTGCTTGCCCTTCTGGCATGAGATACAATTATCATCCAATTTGAACTCTCTTGTATGTAAGCCAATCACATGCTCACCCTTCACAAGTCTGTTCATGTTCTTCAGATTCACATGACACAGTTTCCTATGTTACAATTTTGACTCATTTTCAGTGGCTTTATAAACAAAACAAGTACCACCCCTTGAAACAGCATCCTTCATGTTTAGTTCATACAAATTGCCATTCCTTGGGGCCATCATCATGATCATGTCCGGAGGGATTAGAAAATCAGGTTTAAGAATGAAACAGTGAGAATCATCAAACCCAACTTTATAACCTTTGTTACGCATCTGGGATATGCTTAAAATGTTATACTGTAACCCCTTCCACATAGAAGACATTGTCAAATGTGACCTTTCCATTTGTCAAGATACCCTTTCTAACGATTTTACCAACATTTTCATCAGTGTTAAAGGCTACTGGACCTTCAAACTTCTCTTCATAGTTGACAAGTGACCTTTTGTCACAAGCCATGTGCCTGGAACACCCACTATACATGTACCATACCTCATTCAGTGGAGTGGATGGTTCCTGTGAAGAAGAAGCAGCCTCACTTTCAACTTTGGCCATTAGAGCAACATTGGCTTTTGTGATGTCATCTGCATGGTCACTCCAATCAAAATCTCCCTCTTGTTGTGCACCCTGTGCTACATTCCCTTGATTTATGGGTTGATTTTTATTGTTTCTGTTAAGGTTATTTGGAGCATTTGGAGGGTTTTGGTTGTTTCTTTGGTAGTTCTGATTCTGGGGCACCACCTACTGATTGTTCACTAGGGCTTGTTGGTAGTTGTAAAAATTGGGATTGTTGTTGTAGTTGTTATTTCTTGGCTGGTTTTACTAATATTGGAGCTGATTTCTTGGCTGTTGGTTATGGTATTGGTTCACTTGGAAGTTTCTTGGCTGATTGCATTCTCTAGCAAAGTGACCAGGCTGTTGGAAATTATAACAAATGGATTTTGACTTGTCAAATCCAATCATTTCATTAGGCCCTGATAGAAGAGATCTACCAGTCCTGTTATATAGCCTTTTTGCTTCTAAGAGCCAACATGGTAGCCTGCCACTTTAGGTCCATGTCTTCAAGGTCATCTGCATCAATCTGTTCCAAATCATCTTGAATGAAACTTGTGTGAATTATGTTTTTGGCAAAAAACGCATTGTAGGACTCTGTAAACATAAAGAACAATGCATGAGTTTCATTCCCTTGACCACTGTTTCCACCACCATAAGGTAAATGTCCACTTGCCACATAGGCAGATTCATTGTCATCTAAGAGTTGGACATTAAACCTTGACTGGCTACCTTGGTGACTTGAACTACCACTAAAAAAATCTTTTGGTGTATCAACACCATGTTAAGTAGGTTCTTCTATGATAGGGATCTGTTGTTGGTTTTTGGTGGACAAGTTTTCCATAGGTGCAATCAGTGCATTGGACACCTGGAAACAGGGCTTCTCCTCCTTATCATTTCATTTTTAATCATCTCTATCTCAGCAGCTTGAAGAAAGCAAATTACATCATCCAGCTTGAGTTGTTCAAAGTTTGGCTTCTGAATAATGAACTTACTAGCTGTATACCATTCTTTGGGCAATGATGATAACAGTTTAGTGTTCAAGTCAGAATCCGTCATCACATAATCAGTGGTTCTTAGATCAGTCACAATGGCTAGAAACCTTTCAAAAATTGATTTCAATCTCTCCCCATCTTTATACTTGAACCTCTCAAGTTGTTGCTTGAGTCTTTGCTTCATGATGTTCTTCAGCTCTGTATTGCCCTCAAACATCTTAAGTATTGCATCATACATAGCCTTTGTTGTGGTATGATGTGCAACCTTGGTCAAAATATCCCAAGACAGACCCAGCTTGATCATTGCAAGGGCTCTGTCATCAATTTTCTTCATTCTATCAACCACAGTTTGATTAGGATTAGCACCATCAGGAGTATATGGTCCGTTTTTATTGGAGTTCCACATATCCACGTCATTATAGCACACAGTAGCCTCAAATGACACTTTCCACTTGATAAAATTTTCCTGCCCATACAACCTTGGAATTTTGTTAGTTGATACCTCTTGCTATTCAAATCAGACATATTTTTGGTGTTTTATAAAATGATTTTAAAGGAAAACAGAGAATAGTTTAAACAGATTAAAAATCAAAGTTGAAAGATCAATCAGATATGAGAAAAGGCTCTTCAGATCTGATGTATCTTATTTGATTGGAGCAAGATAAAATAATAAAAATTCAAACTTTAACCAAAAGCAAGTAAAAGAAGTAACCCAAATTTGAAGATCTGGAAGAATGAAGGAAAAACAGAGTTGCTGACGTCAGTATTCAATGGAACAGTACTCAGTTCACGTCATTCTTCATCTTCAAATAATCAACAATAAGCAACAAATCTTTACACAAATAGCAACAAACGAGCTCTGATACCACTTGTCGGTCCCGTATTGATCACTCAAACTCACAATAAATGTCACAACCCACATTATAAATGTGTCGACAAGAAGGTTGTTGACATTGCTATTTATGGTAAGATTAGTTATTTGTTAATGGCGGAATCAGTAACAAAAACTATATGTTGCTTATGGATATTAAAGGTAACAAACAAAAACAGTCACTCAAAATATTTCCATTTATAGAAAGTTCAAACAAATATAAATCAATTATGGTTTCTTTTAAGGTATGTTTATCCGTATAATCCTAGAACAGCCGTCACACTCAAATCAGGAATATTCGATTAGTCTGAAAAGTGTAAAATGGCAAATCCGTCCGTTCTTCCCGTCTTGTGGTAGGCGTAACCTAAATTATTCTATTTATAGGCCTGCCACCACCTGACAACTGTCTTGACTTCTAGAAACCCTAATGATAGGTACATAATCATATTACATATTCAAAATTATACTAAGTGTAAAAACAGGTCTTCCGGGTAGGCTTTGTGACTTTTGTCTTCATCGTGTAGACCTGGTAACCTTGAAGTGTGCTTGTAAACAGTTCTCCAGGTAGACTTTACTTATAGTATTTTCCTTAGAAAATACTCACCTAGCAGACTTCAATCTTCTTGACCATATCAAACTTTGCCCGATAAGATCTAACGAGCAAACTTGTTCTTCAGAAATCCTATCAACTATTTGTTAATGAATAACTTATTAGCAAATATAAGTGTGCTGGTAAAACTGTAGCTTGCTTGGAGTTGAACCTTGCCCGATGAAGTCCTTAAGATAAATCTTTATCAACTTCCATCAAGCATGCTCGGACCACTGTTTTATTAAAGAATACATTGCTAGATCTTCCAAATACTTGGCTTCAAAATCTTGGTTAGCCAAGAGCCTACTCGGAAGTAAACCTTGCTTGGCTATGAAGAACAACCTTGCTAGACATAGTGAACCCTGCTCGGATTGACACTAAAGAAGACTTCAAGAAGATAACCTTTCCCGGCAAAATACCTTGCGAGGACGAGTAAAACCTTGCTGGGAGGTCCAAGTGTCCTCGGTTTCCATACTTAGTCATTTCTGGGGAGTGTTGAGAAGATTCCAATCTCTCTTAATCATCCTTGAGTCATTTCATGTAAAATCTTTGACGTAACAAGATAGCTATGTGTCGCTCAAGCAAGCTAAGTAAAGGTAAAGTACATGATTAAATTCATGTGTAATGTAAGAAAGTGTTAGATGTAGCTTAATTGCTAGAGATCGGAGTAATTGATTATATGAAATGTCTAATTGTCTAACTGTTAGAAGTAAAACTAGCATAAGTGGACTCACAAAAGGAAATGTATAGGACACGGAGAGTAACGTGATCAGCTCATCACAGCTGGCCACTGTTATTACCTGTTAGCCTTACTATTCTTGTACTAAATGGTTCCTTGAGTGATGACGTTTGTGTTTCCTTATAGAATAAGAATGGCTGGAGCAAGGAAAGCTGTTGGTAAAGGAGGTCGTACGGGACGTCATGATAGGCCATGTATTATCCGAGAACCTTCTGTAGAATAAGCTACTAACACAAGGGAAGAAGGAATTGCAGCTGGGCGGAATCCGAGCAACAATGTAGGGTATTAACTGGACCCTACTGTTCAGGCAGCCATTACTCTAGCTGTAGCTGTTGCAGTGAAGAACCTGCAACCTGAAAAGTCCGCTGGAAGCCATGAGAGGACCATTGAGAGGGGAGGGGATGACGGTAAGAAAGCTAATGATGGTCTGTGAAAGTTGATGACAGAAGGAGAGGCCAAGGCGGTGTAACTACAAGTTATTCAAAGGTTGTGACCCGCCGAAGCTAACTGGTTTAGGAGACGCAATCGCTACTCTCCAATGGAAAACCTCCATGGACAAGGTTATCCAAATTAGCGAGTGTCGTCCTATACAAGTAGTGGGTCATACTACCCAGTTGTTCGAAGATGAAGCTATGTACTGGTGGGAGTCAGTGGAGCAAAGGAAGACTCGGGAAGAGAGGCTTTGAGGTGGGATGACCTGAAGGAGTTAGTGATGAGAAGGTTATGTGCTGAAGCTAAGGTTAAAAGGGCTAAGATGAAGTTTCTAAACTTGAAGGAGGGAAAGATGACACACAGCGAGTATACTACTGAATTTAAACGCATGTCAAGGTTGGTGCATGACATGGTGAACAGCGAAGCCAAAAGGATCAAGTGTTAAGTAAGAGGACTGCGACAAAACGTCCGCACTTTGGTCAAGACAAGTAAACCTGCTACTTTAGACTCTGCTGTTGAACTTGCAAAGATGGTTACGAGGATCTGGCTGTGGATGAGGTGGTGTTGGAAGAAATGAAAGAGAAGAAATACATAGTTCAGGTTAAACGATGCGGTACTCAATTGTGGAACCCTAGATATAAGAATCAGAATGTGGGGGAGAAGAGGCCAAGTAAGACGTGTGGAAAGATGCACAATGGTGAGTGAAAATGGGTTAAAGGTACTGATGTTTGTTACAAGTGTGGTAAAGCACACGGTTGAGAATGCAGAAATGGATCAAATGCCTGTTATAAGTGTGGAAAAGTAGGGCATTATGCTCCATTTTGCATTGCAAAGCCCACGTGTTACAAGTGTGGTAAGACGGGCCATATGGCTAGGGAGTGTACTGGTGAAGCTAGAGGAAGTGGAAGGAGGGATGCTGAGCAAGCTAGGCCAAGGACTAGAGCCTACATGCTAACTCGGGAACAAGCTAAGCAGATCCCTGATGTTGTCACATGTACGTTTCTAGTGAATGGTATTTCTGATTCAGTATTGTTTGACTCAGGTGCGAATAGAAATTTTGTAGCTATGGCACTTAGTAAATTAACAAGGATGAAATGTTGCCGTGTGCCTGAAAATTTTAAAGTAAAAACCGCGAGTGAGACCTCAGTTAGAATATTGAGAATGGTTAGGGATTGTAAGATAGAGTTAAAGGGGCGTGAGTTCCCTGTTACCCTGTATGCTATGAGCTTAGGAGGGTTCGTTGTAGTTTTGGGAATGGATTGGCTATCTGAGTTTGAGGCTCAGCCCGAAAATCTTATTTAAGACAGCGGAAGACATAGACCAAGTCATTCGGGTGGTGATAGACGCCGTTTCAGCCAATCACCTTTATGAAAAATTTCAAATGAAGGTTGAACTTTATTTATCCATCAGATTCATTACACGATTATTATTCAAACTACAAGTTCAACATAAAGTCAACATTTTTCATTTAAACACACGCCACTATTTTTTCTCGCGCTCTTCGCGAAGCTTCAATACTTCATTTATTTACCTGAAAAGCATATTAAAATATCGGTCAACACAATGTGTTGGTGAGTTTCCATTTATAATAAAATAGTCCATATATATATATACATACATATATATATATATATATATATGAATCGAAAACAACATCCATATAATGAGCATCTGTCATTATATCTGTTATCAATTCGTGTGTAATCGTCACTACGCCCCGAATTATATCCAAAAATATCCCGTGTATAATGGCTTACCACCATTATAACACCAATACGTGTGTAATGATCTACCGTCATTACATCACTAAAACAATAGGCATTTTATTTCTTAAACAATTTGTGCTGTTGTAGACAAGCAAAGAATACAACATTACGAATGACTATCATAGTTGATAACTCGATATATACCATACTCAAAATATATCCACTTTTAACCCAACGTGATTGGAAGTGGGGGCGTCACCCCGATAGATCTACCCATATTTCTGTGCCCTTACTAATTCGGTTAACAGTTATTTGGCCAACTAGACTCATCACGCATTAGACACAGTTTATAAAATAAAATGCCTTTACAATATCAAATAAATTCCATATGAAATGAAGAATATACTTTCCCCACAAAACACAATTAAATATTGATTAAAACAATTCCAGTTAAAAACGAGGGGTTCAATACAGAAACTCGTGGTTTGAAGATTTTCGTTCCAGAATTTGTGTGTCCTATATTAGTACACGTTTTGTTAATAAAAACTAGGTTTTATTTTTTATAACATCCTTTTAGTTTATTAATCTTAATCTAGCGTCCACACAAGCACATAAGCAATTAAGTTCTTATAATTTTAACGAGTACACATAGTTCGGTTCCCGTTAACTATTAAATAACTAAGTCAATTAATAAACAACTAAACTGTGTAATATATTATAAGTTTCAGTTGCTGGAAAGTTTTAAGAAAATATTAATCTTTTAGTTTTTATAATTCTTGTCAGTTTTATGTTTAAAATGAACCGTTTCGGTTTTTCGTTTAAAGTGTAACTTATAAATCATGGAAAATACTTGTTACATATATATTATTCAAGTTTTATAAGTTAACTTGTGAAAATATTTTTTTTGATTTTTGTTAATATTTTCTTAAAATAGCAACTTTTAGCGTTTCCTTGTCGGTTTTCGCGACACAAACTGTTTAGGATTAAGTTTTATCAACATGTAATTTTCCCACATATTATCTTATGTTATGTATGAATATTTTATAACTTTAGGGGCTGTTCTAAAACAGTCCCTAAGAGTTGTGTGGGTTTCGTTTAAAAAGCCATTTTTTTGACCGTTAACATTACCGACAAGTCAAATAAGTTGAACAAGTTTACAGGAATCATCTTATGAACTAATCACACATATAATAACACATAATTCACATCCATTTTTGATCAAATCATTTCACAAGACACGTTTATCCCAATTTTCAAGTTTCTAGTTCATATTCTAAGTTTATTAATAATGTTACTAATCAAGTTTTGTTATTTTTATATGAACAAATATCATATTAATACCTAAATTTCCAGGTTCAAATCATCATATAATTTATGTATAAGTTCAAGTAGTTCATTAACCAATCAAATTATGAATTTCCTAAGTGTTTAACTAACAAAGTTTCCTATTATAGTAATTTTTAATTTTTGATAATTCTATCTAATTTAATCTTCCCACTTTGATTAAGTGCAATTCTAAGTTTAATTCATTCAATTAGTTTGATAGGGTTTCATGCATCCTAAGTGTTCTATCCAATTTTGTTCATTCAATTTGTCATTCAACAAAGTTTCCTTATTTAGTAAGTTGTTTGCTAGTTCCATCAATGTGTTAACTAGTCCATATTTTAATCATGCATCCTATATTAATTCAAGTATGCAATTCATCACATATCAAACACATTCATTCCAAGTATTCATATTAAAATAAAAAATTCAACTTTTTTAAAATTAAAGTTTCCTTAATTAGCAACTTTAACAATCTTTGTTAATCTTCAAGTACCAACTATTGATTCTAGCATATTTCCTATCTTATTTTCAATTAGATTATTCCATATCATTTCTTGATTCGACAATCTATCCAAAATCCCTAATTAATTCAAAACCCAAAAATCCCCAAATTTCAGTTATGAACAAACTCTTGTTTTGTTCATCTTTAACAACAATTTTTCAATAATCCAAGTCCTTACTAACAAGCTAATGATCAATAATAAATCCAAATTTCATTCTAACAACAAACTCTAACATCAAGTTCATTCAATTCTATAACAATCAATCAAGAGATTCAACAACACTTACAATTAAACTTAGCAACCAATGTACGACCTTCATGGTGAATGTATGCATGTATAAGTGGGTTTAATACTTCCCACTTACACACACATACACACACACAAAAACATCCATAATTTTCAATCTTTAATATCAACCTCAACCAAAGAACACCCAATCTAACCTATTTAATCATAGAAATTAACTGATAATCATAACTTACTTGAGTTTTTTTTGGAAGATTCTAGAATGAAGATAAAAATGTGATGATTGTGTGTGGTGTTCCTTCCTACTAATCCTTCCTTCCTAGTTGCTAATCACCATATTGTTCTTAATCTTACTTGAATATATTTGTGTGCGTGTGTGTGTGTGATTTGGATTTTAGATGTGGATGATATTGATGTGTGTGTGTGTTCCATACATATATAGAGAGCAAGAAGGAGTGGGTTTGAAAAATGAATGGTGTTGGTGATGACAACACATGAGGGTAATGATTAGGGTAATAATAGTGGGGTTTTGTTTTTGGATTGGGATTGGATGAGAAGGGAGGTGGGGTCTGAGGTGTCGGCTAGGGAGTAAGGGGTGGGGAAAAAATGTAGGTTTAAAGAATTTCTTAAGTTTCCATTTTAACCTCTAACGAACTTATCTAATCAAACGATACCCATTTCTAATAATTTTTGTCAGACTTTGAACGTAATTGGATTCTAGATAATACAAGTCTAAGAAACTAATTTTTTGAAATAGTTGACGTTGGGTCCTTACCGGGTCGTCCACCGACACTCGGTTTACTTATTTTGCAATTTTTGCGATTCGAGCCTTCTAAAATTAAGTTTATACATTGTCTCGACTACTTTAATATGTATTTTAATTTTTCCATTTAGTCACGTTTGGGATTTTATCCGTTTCTAAGTTGTCACCCGAGGTCATTTTGCGTAGTGTTTGCTACGCGACAAAATTGGACTTTTTCAAACCTAATAAAATATATATCTCAAATATTTTTGGAGTTTTTGGACTAAAATAATATCACCTATTTATTATATTATTTTATTTATGTAAATACAATTATTTAGTCACGGTTTAGGCTAATTTTTTAGCCGGGTGTCATATCAGATAGTGCGTAAGAGTAGATTAATAAGGTTAAGGTCCTTGGATGGTGGTACAGTGACGGTTTATGGTGATAAAGAAAATTCAGGGCTTAATGTCATTTCGATGATTAAAGTCGAATGATTGTTAAGACGAGGGTGCGGTGCCTACCTGGCGTATGTTGTCAAAGCTACGGCCGAGACGAAGAAAATGAAAGATGTTCATGTTGTGTGCGACTATCCAGAAGTGTTCTCTGAGGACCTTCTAGGATTGTCACCTCATCGAGAGATAGAATTTCAGATTTTAATACCAGGAGCGCAACCCGTCGCGAAAGCACTTTACGACCTGGCGCTGTCTTAGGTGAAAGAATTGATATCCCAACTACAAGAACTCCTCTACAAAGGTTTCATAAGACCAAGTGTTTCCCCATGGGGTACACCGGTGATGTTTGTTATGAAGAAGGATGGAAGTATGAGAATGTGTATAGACTATCGTGAGTTGAACAAGCTTATGGTGAAGAACAGATATCCGTTGCCACGGATTGATGATTTGTTTGATTAACTACAAGGTTCGAGTTGGTTCTCGCGAATAGACCATAGATCAGGGCATCATCAGCTGAAGGTGAAAGAGGTAGACATCCCTAAGACATCATTTCGAACGCGATACGGACACTACGAGTTCCTCGTGATGTCGTTCGGTCTAACTAATGCTCCCGCAACATTTATGGACATGATGAATAGGGTATGTCGGCCGATGTTAGACAAGTCAGTTATCATTTTCATTGACGATATATTGATTTACTCCAAAAGCGAGACTGACCATGCAGAACATTTAAGAGAAGTATTGGAGATTTTGAAGAAAGAGAAGTTGTATGCTAAGTTTTCCAAATGCGCATTTTGGTTGCGAGAAGTGCAGTTTCTTGGTCACGTGATCAATCCAGAAGGGATTACCGTGGACCCAACTAAGATTGAGGCGATAACCAACTGGAAACCTCCGCAAAACCTAACTGATATACGAAGTTTCTTAAGGTTGGCTGGCTATTACAGGAGATTAATCGAAGGCTTCTCTAAGATAGCCGCACCGTTGATCGGAATGACCCGAAAGACCATAGTATTCAGTTGGGGTAAGTTTCAAGAGGTAGCCTTTGAATAATTGAAGAGAAGACTCACACAAGCTCCAATCCTTGCTTTAACCGATGGTGACGAGGATTTGGTTGTTTGTACTGATGCCTCGCATCGTGGTTTGGGTTGCGTGTTAATGCAACGAGGAAAAGTGATAGCTTATACGTCAGACAGCAAGACGAGCTGATGGAAAACACACATAGTGTAAAGACAAGGTTCGACCGTATGTGGATTCCACGCCATGGAAATCTCATAGGTCGAATCTTAGATGAAGCTCACAAGTCGAGATACTCGATTCATCTGGGATCCACCAGGATGTATTAAGATCTAAAAAGAGACTTCTGGTGGCCGAGTATGAAGAGTGATGTAGTGGATTATGTTAGTAAGTGCTTAACTTGTTTGCAAGTCAAGGCTGAACACTAGAAACCTTATGGGAAGATGCAGCCTATGGAGATACCTGAATGGTAGTGGGAACACATCACCATGGATTTCATAACTAAGCTACCCCGTACAGCTAAACATCATGATACCATTTGGGTGATTGTGGACCGTTTGACAAAAAGTGCTCACTTTCTGCCTATACGAGAGGCCATCTCGTCAGAAACGTTAGAAAATGTGTTCATAAAGGAGGTTGTGGCTAAACATGGAGTGCCTTCATCGATTGTGTCTGATAGAGATACTCTCTTTACTTCAAGATTCTGGAAGAAGTTCCATGAAGCTTTGGGAGCAAGACTGAACATCAATACGGCATATCTTCTTCAAACATATGGGCACCCTGAAAGGACTATCCAAACACTTGAGGATATGCTACGTGCTTATGTTTTAGACTTTGGAGGAAGTTGGGATGATCATTTGCATCTTACAGAATTCTCTTACAACAACAGCTACCATTCGAGTATCGATATGCCACTGTTTGAGATGCTATATGGTAGACATTGTAGAACTCCTGTAAGTTGGGGAAATATTGGTCAGAATGATATTGGAAGTTTGGAAGTTGTGCAAGAAACCTCGTCAAGGTTCGATCAGATCAAGGCAAGAATGAAGGCTGCCCAAGACCGACAAAAGTCATATGCTGATAAGCAGCGACGACCGATTGAGTTCAACGTTGGTGACAATTTGATGCTCAAGGTTTCGCTCTGGAAGGGAATTATTCATTTCCGGAAGAGCGGAAAGTTAAGTCCAAGGTACATTGGACCGTTTAAGATTGTTGTGCGTGTGGGTGAAGTAGCCTACAAGCTACATTTACCCAAGGAGCTAGAAGGAATCCACTCGACCTTTCATGTTTCTCACTTGAGAAAATGCCTAGCTGATGACACGTCACATGCGCCATTAGTAGACATTGAAGTTGACGAACAGTTAAACTACGTCGAACAACCCGTAGAGATCATTGACCGCAAGAAAAACAGCTTCGTTGTAAAGTTATTCCTCTGGTAAAAGTGATATGGAAACAACGCAAGGTATCGGATGCTACCTGGGAAGTTGAAGAAGATATGCGCAAGTTTTATCTAAATTTGTTTATGATAGTTTGGTTTCGGGTTCGAAACCTCTTTTATGGAGGGTAGACTTGTAACATCCCACTTCACGTTCGGATAATAAAATAAGATTATTAATTATTATGAGTTGGGCTTGTGTTGGGTTAAGTGAATATGGGTAATGGACTTGGGTTAATAAGGAAGAAAGACCAAGGGCTTAAGCCCAGAAAATGATAGTTTGATATTACATGGATCCTAAACCGCTAGATCTAGTGGCGAAACGATGAACCGACACCCTTTACGGTAAAGTCACGAGATCTGGATGGAATCGGGTATAAACCGATCAAAAGACGAGCTTAAGGGTCACCCTAGCTCGGATATGGATCGAACGGGACTAAAAAAAGGTGAATAAAGGTGTGAAAATACGTTTTTCCAGCCACCGTCCGGATTTTCAGCACGGCGGCGTGAGCATTTAAGGATGTCAGAGAATGTTTCTGACATTCTCTGACCTAACACTAGGCGTGTTTAACAAATTCGTTATGTAATTCATTATGGAAAACTAACGAATGATTCCTCATTCGTAGGATTATTCGCTATACCAATTCGGTAAGGAAGAATAAAGAATTAGCTAGATTCGTTAAGAGATTCGTTACGAAGAACTAACAAATGATCCCTCCCTCATTCGTTAGGCCCATTCGTTAGGCAGTTCGTTATGAAATACCCTTTCGCTGTGAAGGTTCATTCGTTATAATAGTTCATTCATTATAAAGGTCCATTCGTTAAGAAATAACGAAGGAGTCCATAATTGATGTGTGCATAATCAACGTGAACGTTAATACACTTACCTTAAATGGTAAGTGTATGCTATAATAATTGATGTGATAGTATGTATGAATGTTATGAATGAATGCTTTTCAATGCGTTAAGGATCTTGCGATATTGCACGCATCGTCAGGGAAGGTGAGTTATGAAAGATTTATGAATGATGAATGAATGATTATGAGTATGTATGAATCATATAATTAAATGTATGTTTAAATATGTGTATGTATGGTTGAAATGAAAGAAGGGACCACCCTACTAATATCTGAGATAGGTGTCACACCCCAACCTACGGCGAAACATGCCGGGGAGCGACATTGATTGTATCATAGCTCAAAAGACACTAAGTAAAATACACGTGTCAATATCTAAATTATTCATTCATATATAAAATTTCAAAGCACAAACATTGTCTCAAAAATACCGTTACAATAAATATTCAAAACATAAATAACGTAAAGCAAATGTGTTCTTCAGCAACCTAAGGTATCAACTAACTTCAATACTTGATACATCCAATAAAGCTGCCTGCGTCATGCGTGAAAATATATATTTTTGTCAACATAACGTTGAGCAAGTAAACCATAGTTTTTGAGTATATATAATAATAAAAGGACAATTCCATACAATAACCATAAATTACTACAACTAGTCTTTTCAACCGAATCGCATTGATAACGGTTTACTTTGACGGAGTATGATCAAACTAATGAGGATGAGGATTAGGGATGAGCATGGGATGGTACCGGTACCGACCGCTACCGATCCCTATTTTCCCGATCCCGAAAATCAGAAATTCTTGGTACCTGTACCGGTACCGAAATATTCGGTTCGGTATCGGGATAATACCGGTACCGAGGGTAAAAAATTGGGAAATACCGATACTGTACCGTACCGGTACCGTACCGATCCCCAAACTTAAAACTTTGGTACTGATTCGGTACCGATGGTACCAAATCGTTACCGATTTCGGTACCGACGGTACCAAATCGGGACCGACTTCGGTATCGGTACCGGTACCAATCGGTACCGGTACCGATTTTGCTCATCCCTAATGAGGATGAGGATGAGGTACCAACCAATCGTAAAATAAACACATACTCATATTCGCACATAACAACTAATCGAGCAATTTCAATTATGCATATAACAGTATTGTAGTGAAAACAATAAGTGAATTTTGAACGCAGAACGCCCTCAAAATTGTAAAGCGGTAAAACGGGGGATGTGCACTTACTTACCTTGTAAAAGAGTTGATGAGGATGTGAATACAATAAAAGCAATTAAACTCCTTGCGCTACGTCTACGAAGGTTCCTATATATAATAGACAAATTAATATGGAACGCTAATAGGACGTACAACGAACTTGATTTTAGAGGATTATTAATAATAATTCTCTTGCGATAAATTGAAAACATAAGAAAATAATCTTGATTTATTAGGGATTAAAAGTAATAGTAAATAATAACAGGGGAACTTTAAATGAAATATTTAAGATTAATAATATTCAAGATTTTTGATAAGGGTAATACTTATTTATAAAAATATTTATAATAATAATGATAATAATAATGATGATAATAATAATAATAATAGTTAAACAATGGTAATAATAATATTACTAATATAGTGACAATACTAATAACAATAATGATAAGCATTAATAGTAATAATAGTAATGTTAATAACCGGTTTTAGGATGACGAGAAAATGACTCAATGTGTCGATTCATAATAATATTTAAATGTTTATTTGTGCTGCGGATAATTAAAATTAAAGAAAACAAAATCATTAAATAAATTTAACAAAAACCAAAAAATAAAATAAAAGACAAAACCTGTTGGGTCAGGTTCGGGGTTTGGGTCAGCCTGTCGGACCAGGGGAGTGGGTTAGGATTATTTTTAATAAAATATTAGTTAAATTTAATAAATAATAAAGTTATAACGAATTAAATACTCAATGAATGCGACGTTTTTTATTAAACGAGTGACCCTAACCCTTAAACGGGTCGGGTAACGATTACAAGAAAAAAAAAGAAAAACCTGAAATGTTACAATAGGAGGGACCAGACCCTAATAATATCTGAGATAGAGAAGAATGGGACCAGACCCTAATAATAACTGAGATAGAGAAGAAAGGGACCAGACCCTACGAATATCTGAGATGGTAAAGATAGTTATGTATGTATTATGAAAGTATGAAAGCGTGATAGTTTGAAAAAATGTATGAATGAATATATGAGAGTATGAAAGAAAGAAAGTATGTATGTATGAATGAAAGAAAGGTAACAGGCTAAGTATGTAATATTTATCTTCGGATACGTATGTATGTAAGTGTGTGAATGTATTGTATGTTGCCTGATTAACTAAAACTCACTTAGAGTAGCTGACTTTTAGTATGCACGCAGGTGAATAGACTGAGACAGTTGGCTTGAGGGGGACACGTGGCAGGATCTGAAGAGGCTGGCATTTGAAGATTTGTCATGATGTTTTGATACTACATTTTATTATATGTTTAAAAGACAAGTTATGAACATTTGTAATGAATGGTTGACTTTTAATATTATTCCGCGAAAGTTTTAGCTCACTCTGATATTTAGAACCGTGTTTATGAGTATATCCAACGCTAACGTAGGGCACCGGGACCGGGGCCTTACAGAGAGATACTTTGTACTTGGCATGCTCTTTATGCCATAAAAGAGTAGCCTTCTTATTCATTGGTCTTTTTACTCTTTGTTCCTCCTTAAAATATTGATTTCAATATCTTTGATTTCAACGAGTCTGTTTCATCACTCTTTTCCCTCAGTTTTTTGTCTAAGGCTTTCTCCTTAGCCTCTCTTTCATTTCTTAGCACTTCTTTCAACCTAGTAGCCTCTTAAGTAGTTTTGTTAGCAGAATCATATGGCTTCTTTTCAACTTCTCTCCTTCAAGCATCAAGAATGATTTCCCCCCTTTTCGGCATCGTAGCAGCATCAGCTTGCTCTGGAAACCACGGAGCAGGAGAAGCAATCCCTGAGAAATCTGCTAGTTGATTTCTCTAGTCAACCATATGTTTCCTTAACTCATTTGCAATAGTATTTAAAGAATTTCTAAGCATGGTAGTGTCTGTGTTAACCTTGATTTGGAGAATTTATAATTGGGTGGTGATGAAGGATTTTAGCTCAGCATACTCCGGTGTGAAGGTGGTTATACCCTCTAGTATGCTGGAGCTTTGTGTGGTTGGTGTCTTTATAGTGACTAATTGGTGGATGCAAGTTTGAAATTCACTTCAGATGGAGGCCAATAATTAGGTAAGATCTTGGGGTTGTTGGACTTGAGTTTGAGTCATATTGGTGATGAGTTTCTTGAGGTGCAAGACCTTAGAGCTCAAACTTTTGACTTGTCAATTCCTGAATGATTTTTGTATCAACTAACTTAATAGTCTCATATGTTGTCCTGTTATTAGTAATTTTGCCTATATCAGCAGTTTCATCTAACACAAGATCAGGATTTTCATCATGAGCTTAGTCAGATGACCCTATGTCTTGGTACTGGAGACTTCCAACTGATGTTGATATCAAGATATCATCAGTTGTTGCCGGGATAGGAGTCTTAGTGCACAAACTACCGTCCAACTGAGAAAGAGTTGTTTCAGCAGTTGTAGAAGTTGTTCATAATACCATATTCAAATCATCTATAGTGATAAGGATATGAGTCTTCGATAACTCTAGGTCAGCAATGCCTATCTCAACATCAGCAGTTTGGGTTGTGGTTTTCCTTTCAGGCGATATGGTAAAGAAAAGATTGTTTTAAGTGATGTGAGACACTTTGGCAATTACTTGAGCTACATATTTGGTGGTAATGATGATATGATCCAAAGAGGGTGAAAGAGAATTAGCCTTGGGAGAAGAGCTTGGAGTTGGAGTGCTAATTAGCCCTTCAACCCTTTGACGTGTTTCCCATGTGCTTACAACAGTCTCCTTTTGTAAGGAAAACTAAGGAGATGGATCGGGTGGAGGTGCGGTATTTTGAGAGGAAGTAACAACAGTCAATTGTCTTTGTGGATTTTGTGTTATCGCCGATTATTTAGGCACATCAAGTTCCTGACCTCCTTTTTAGGTTTCTTTTGGGATTTGGGTTTTGAAAATTTCTTAAAAGATTTCTTTTTGGTGGTAGCTGTGGGTTTCAAATTGCTAGGTTGAGCACTTTGATCACTTGGAGCAGTGGGCTATTCTGTAATCGTTGATGTCGGAGCATCAGAAGTTTGGGCATGTTCTTCCTCATCAACCAAAGTTGAGGATTTGGAATCCTTCATTCTCGTAAATAACTCATTGCTGAGACTTTGACTTTGGAATGATGTTCCTTGAATCAAATCATATTTTGGTAATAGCTTCATGAGATATATCACTACGAACCTTGGAAACATCAAAATGGTTTTCCTTTTGGTGTTGTCATTGCTTTTATATTTGAAACTAAATCATTAATAAGTTATTTTGAAAAATAGTAATCTTCACCAGTAAGAATGGAGTTAGCCAAATTTTGAACATTTATAGGAAACTCATTCCAACTAGTTGTTTTGCAGTTAATACACTGGAGTAGGGTATGAAACAAGAATTTCATTGGAGGAGGGAAAACATTTTTGTAAAGAGTAGCCTTTTGTGTTGAGGCTAGATATCCCCTTTCAATAAATCCTATTTTTAGTGTATGTGAAGCAAATTTCGTTGTATAATCATCATCATTTAACTCAAGATGTTGAGGAATACGTGATTAAGATACAACAAACTCAGTCTTACCTACTATTATCATGATAAATAAGGGCCTCTTTTCATCAACGACATATTGGATAGAAGAATTCTTCCAAAAGTGATTGAGAGTTTGAGGATATAGTTTAGGATCAATCTTTAATATATTGTGAAATTTGCTATCAACGATTGTCTTGATAATACTATCATACTCTAGGTGGTGTTGGTTTAGTGTGAGGTAAGGTAACCAGTTGTGGGGCTTCTTTAATTAAAGGTTTCTAGAGTTTTGAGCCATATTTGTAGAGTATGAAAAGATGTTGATGGTGGAAAGAAAGTTGGATGAGTGAACTGTGATATGACGAGGTGTAATATAGGAAAAAAGCTTTTTTAGGATTAAGAATGATGATTATGGAAGGTAATCTTTGATTGCTGAAGGGCTATAAAGTTTTAGCAAGTAGATGATTAAAAGTACCGTTAAAACCATTGTTCTATTGAAAAACGGCTAGTAAATCCAAAAAACTATTTGAAACATGAAACAACTGTTGCTTGTTGTTTTATCAGTAGATTTAAATAAAACTAATCAACATTTTTGAAAAGTACTGATTGATATCAGTAGTTTGAAAAACAAATTGTCTAATTAGTTGTTTTCATTATTTTTCTCAACATCCGTTTAGAAAAAGAGTTTTTTTGAAAACATTGATCAATTGTTTAAAGAAAAATTGATCAGAACTTTTGAAAACATCAGTTTTCCATTAATACATCAAAATATGTATAAACACACTTTTTAGAGAAATTTGAATGCATTTTATTATCAAAACTCAATTGTAAACAATTGTTTTGATTATTCAAAAATGATAATTCATATATTTAACATTCCCGATCTCGAAATCAGTTTTTGGAAATTTGATTAAATAAGTGATTTTGCAAACACATTAGCTAACTAATTTTCAAATGAAACATGTTCAATTGAAATCAAACATTTTACATAGCAATCTAATGTGCTAAAAGTAGTCAAATAATTATTAACTAAATTACGTTAAACTAGACACTAAGTAATGCTCTAAACTCTTTAAAACTCGACTAAACTAATGACCGGAAAGTGAACCGAACGACTATAGTAAAGCTAAGTAAGTCCGGCTATCGAACCCACGAGACTCTTTTAATAACGTAAATTAACTAATTAGACTCGACAAACTAACACGACTATTTATTTTATAATTATTAAAAGGGGTTTTAAATTAATTAATATTAAACTAATAACATAACTAAATAAGAAAAGACAAGTAATAAAACAAAAGAGAATTTAGTTAACTGATTCAGATGGTGATGAAACCACCTATGCTGGAATCCCTAAAGTTTCAGTTATTAACTAAATTACGCTAAACTAGACACTAAGTAATACTCTAAACTCTTTAACTAAATTTGCTCGTTTTGGTGTCTCGAAAGCCTTGATCAGTGATCGAGGTACTCATTTCTGCAATTCGCAGATGGATAAGGAGTTGCAGCGCTATGGGGTCACCCATCTGTTGGTACATGTGTGTCAGTAGTTCATAGTCTAGCATTTGTAATCGATGCAATTATGTTTTGATTATGTTTATTTGTGTAATACGCGAAGTTGTCAACAAGTTCGCTATGGCGAACTTGTTGAATCAGCGAATTTATTGACAACTTCGCCTGTGGCGAAGTTGTCGTATATATAAACTGTTCAGCGGAACAGTTTATGGGTTGGTCGTTTAGGTTTTTGTTTCAGTTGTTCAGTGAACGTGTTTCGTATCATAGTCTGTAACAGTGACCTCGGGTCACGTGTTTGTTATCAATATAACGTGGTTGGTTTATTGCTTGCGTGTTCGATCTCTACATACTCTACACTCGTATCTATCTACGCAAGGATTCCGCACCTGCGTTGTTAGAGACATCCCGTGTACGATCCGTCCAGGAACCTACAATTGGTATCAGAGCTATCGGCTCGATTGTGAGGTTCGGGATTTCACGCGGGTGTAGAAATCGTCTCGTTTGACCTATTCGCGGGACGTGTTTTTGTTGGGATTGAGTTTTGCTCGTGCTTGACAGTCATTTTCAAGCCATTACATTGATCGGAAACTGCTGGATTGACGAAAACAGATCTGAACAGTTTCCTTGTTCATCGGGCGAAGTTACCGTTCTTCGGGCGAAGTTACCATTCTTCAGGCGAAGTTGCCGTCACTGGAATTAGGGTTTCGGCGAAGATATAAGGTTTAGCGAAGTTAACCACAACTTCGCTTACCTCATAAGTTCGCCTTAGCGAAGTTATCCGCAACTTCGCTTTCCACCCAAGTTCGCTTACCTACTAAGTTCGCTCATTCTAAGCGAAGTTATTTTTAACTTCGCCAAGTCTAGCGAATTTAAGAACTCAGCGAAGTTCTCTTTTCAGCGAAGTTAACTTTCAAGCGAAGTTATTCTTAACTTCGCCTACTGAGCTGTTTTAATATTTTTTTTTGTATTTTCAGGTTTTTCAGGTTTTCGCAAGGATGTCGTCAATTAACATCTCCGATTTGGTCAAGATGGAAGTAGAAGCGGGGTCTGCCACTAAGGCCCCGAGGCTGATGAAAGGAACTGACTTCGTGGCATGGAAGGACAGATTCATCCAATACATCAAATACCAGGATGCCAAAATGTGGGTGTGCATCCAGGATGGATATATCCCTCCAACTGCGCAATACGAAGGTCGCGATGTGGTTAAGAAGTACAGCAAAATGGAGGACGAAGAAAAGAAAATGTACGAGGCCGAAAGCAAGGCCCATGCTGCGATAACAATGGCACTTCCTCAAGAGGTTCTCCATACGTTCCGAAAGTACACTTCTGCGAGAGAGCTTTGGGATGCTCTTGAAAATAGATTCGAGGGGAATGTGGGTATCCGTGCATCAAAGATCAAACTCTTAAAAACCCAGTTCTCCGTCTTCAAATTTTTGAAGAATGAATCACTGGATGATATTATCACCAGATACTATCATCTAATGACAGAGCTTAGCAATTATTCAATTGCTTACCGAGAAGAAGAGATCGTTGAAAAGCTTCTCGATGCTCTCCCACCGAAGTGGGAAATGTACACCGTTCTTATGAGGGAAGACAGAGACTTTCCAAATTGTGATCTTGAAACGGCAGTAAACAAGCTCAGAACTTATGAGCTTAATATGGTTCGAAAAGAAACACCAACAGATCAGATACAAGACCCTGGTATGTATGGTGCAAAGGTTAACTCAGGCTCAAGTTCGAGGCCTGAATCTGCTGCTTATTACTCAAAAGGGGAGTCAGGTTCTGACTCTTCTCATGAAGGAAACGTTTCTGTAAACTCGAATGGTGATGTCTGTTTCGTTGCTGGAGGATCAAGTACTTCAAAGCCTCAAGCATCCTCAAGTGGTTTTTCTGCAAATGCCTCAAGCAATAATTATTCCAAGATGCCTATGAGTGTAAAATCTGCTGAAGAGCAGTTTGCAGTCTATGCATCATTTATTGCTTCCTATGAAAACTACATCCAGGGGAAGATTGTGGACCCTGCTGCTCTTGATGAGGATTACGACCAGATCGATGCTGATGATCTGGAGGAGATGGATTTGCAATGGCAAATGGCAATGATTGTGAGGCGTGTAAAACGGTTTATGAACAAAACTGGGAGAAAGTTTGTTGGTGGTAGGCCCGGGTTCGACAAATCCAAGGTAAGGTGCTATAATTGTCAACAGTACGGGCACTTTGCCAAGGAATGCAGAAATGAGAGGGTTGAACGAGGACAAGGTCGGCCTACACAACACTCTGGAGTTAACAGAGAGATTAACGCCATGTTGACCAGAGAAGCAGGTGAGTACAACTGGAACTCGCATTCAAGTGGTTCTGGTGAGCAAGCGAACATGGCTGAGGCTGAAGTTAAAGAATGTGAGAAGGTTGATGGAATTGAGAAAGCTACTGAAGAAGAAACAGCTTTCATGGCAGATGACAAGGATAATCGCTCCGAGGTAAGTACTAAGAATATTTGTACTAGTTGTGAGAATTTGTCTGAGCAACTTACAACGATAACTGATCAGTATGTCCGTTTAGATGCTGATTTTAAAACTATTAAAGAAGATCACCATTTTACGAAAGCAAGAGAAACAAGTTATAAAATTAAAATAAAAGCATGTGAAAGAGACATTCAAAGCTTAAAAACTAAACTTGCTGAGAAAATTGAAATAATTGATCTTAGTTATGAAGTTTTAGAAGAAAAAACTAAAGTGATTGCTGATCGGGATAAACAAATTGCTGACCACCAGGTGAAGGTGGTGGAACTGAACCGCAAACTTGAGCAGTTCAGGAATTCCTCGGCCATCCTTGATCACCTCGTGAGTGATCAAGGTACCTCTGCAAAGAGGGGAGGAATCAGATATCACGAAGTTCCACCACCCTTTAACCACAACTATACTTATAATCCGAGTGTTCAGAAATCTGTTGATTTCGAGGTTACTCAGACAACTCCAATCAAGATTACAAGGGTAGAACCAAGTGTTAGCTGTGGCGAAACGAGTTCGCCTGTTTCTAGTGTGAATATTTCTGTTTCGAGTCCAGCCTCATCGGATTCGGATAAGTTGTCCGAATCTGGTCAGACAAAAGAGAAGGTAGGGTTACCCAACGGTGGAGATAAAAATGAAATTTCTAAAAAGAGTTCTCCACTCAATCCGTACGTCCCACCTTATGTGAGACGAACGGCTGGTAACACTGCCTCTACATCCAAACCAACATTTGACAAGAAAATGGAGAGTCGATGTTGCTTTAGATGTAACAAGTTAGGACATCTAGTTGCAGATTGCCCTTTGAAGCCGAGATTCAGAGGTGTGAAGCCAAATAAAACTGAGCATAAGCGTCATTTTGTTACTGCTAAAAATGAAAACTTTAAAAAATGCCAAAATGTAACGAATTCAAGTTTTCATAAAAACAAACCTCAGTTTTACAACCAAACCACAAGATATAACACTTTCAATTCTCAAAGGTTTGGAAGGCATTACACTCAATCTGCAGGGAGATTCCCTAACAGGACTTACAGAAATTATCCTGATGCTAACTTGAGAAAGCCAGGGTACGGGACCTATCGATCCAAGACCAATTGGTCTTGGGTCCCAAGATTCTAACTCTTTGTTTTATTGTGCAGGAACAGTTGAACAGGGCTGCCAACAATCTTTGGATTGTAGATAGCGGCTGTTCCCGGCACATGACAGGCAACAAACACTTGTTGCAAGATTTAAAACCTGTTCAGGGAGCAAGAGTTAGTTTTGCTGGTGAGAGCGGTGGTAGGATTACTGGTAGAGGAACTGTGTCGAATGGGAGAATGACACTTGAGAATGTAAACTTTGTGGAAGAATTAAAACACAATCTGCTGAGTGTGTCGCAGATTTGTGATAAAGATTACACTGTCCATTTCACGAAGAATGAAGCGATCGTATTGAAGCCTGGTTTTCAAATACCAGACGAATGGATAGTAATGAAAGCTCCACGTGAAACGAATACATATGTGATGGATATGAGGTCTACTGAAATGGCCACTGGAGAATCCTGTTTAATGACAAAAGCAAGCGAATCAGAATCAGAATTATGGCACAGGAGAATGGGACATATTCATCTTCGGAAGATGAACTTCATTGTCAAGAATGGGCTTGTAACGGGCGTTCCCTTAAAAAGTTTTAACTTTGAAGACAAATGTATAGCATGCAAGAAGGGAAAGCAACACAAGAAAACCCATCTCACCAAGAAGATTAACTCAATTGCCGGTACTCTAGAACTACTTCATATGGATCTCTTCGGTCCCGTGAATGTACAAAGTCTAGGAGGTACCTCTTACTGCTTGGTGATCACTGATGACTACTCGCGATACTCGTGGGTATATTTTCTGAAAACAAAAGACGAGACAACTCAGATGGTGAAGAATCTAATTACAAAAGTTGAGAACGTCATGAGTAATTCAGTTAAATACATCAGAAGCGACAATGGGACAGAGTTCAAGAACTTTGAAATGGAAATCTTCTGTCTTCAGAAGGGAATTGAACATCAATACAGCGCTCCGTATACTCCACAACAGAATGGAGTGGCTGAAAGGAAGAACCGAACGTTAATTGAAGGAGCCAGAACTATGCTGGCAGACTCGAAGCTTCCTGTGATGTTCTGGGCTGAAGCAGTTGCTACAGCCTGCTATGTTCTGAATAGGGTGTTAACCGTTAAGAGACTTGGAAAAACTTGTTACGAGCTTATGCACGGAAGGAAGCCCAACTTGTGCGGTCTTGAACCATTTGGGTCTCCTTGTTCGATTTTGAAGACTAATTCGAAATTTGGTGAAGTAGCCGATGAGGGAATCCTAGTCAGTTATGTTGTTGGGACTCCCAACAGACGGGTCTTCAATACGTCGACTTGCAAGGTGGAGGTGGTTTGTAACACCGACATTACTAGTTACCAACCGCCAAAACCAAGCAATGGACCTGCTGAGCTTTTCGACTATGTTAAACTTTTTAAGTCGTTTAACGTACCTGATTTGGAAATTTCTGAAGAAGACGAAAGAGCTGTGACGAAGAT
Organism: Bidens hawaiensis; assembly: GCF_021521415.1. Classification (NCBI taxonomy): domain Eukaryota; kingdom Viridiplantae; phylum Streptophyta; class Magnoliopsida; order Asterales; family Asteraceae; genus Bidens; species Bidens hawaiensis. The sequence goes on from NW_027491674.1 coordinate 208,157, forward strand.
GATACTTGATGAGGAAGAGAATCTATTGCAACATCAGATGTTTGAGAAATCTCAACCTTCCACATCAAACCCTATCGATACCCCTGCGGCCTCAACTGAAGATGAGTTTATCAATCTTTTTCACTCTCAGCCAGAAACAACCATAGATGAGATCTCTTCAAACTTGGAAGACAATTTACATGTCGGTGCTGTTCCGACCACGAGAATTCACAAAGATCACCCATTGGAGAACGTTATAGGTGATGTGTCCTCCAGTGTACAAACCAGTAGTAGCTTGAATGAGCACACCTGTGTTTTTACAAGCATAAAAGAAACGGGTATAATGAATGAATGTTTGTACTCCTGCTTTATAAGCCAAATTGAACCAAAGAATTATCAAATGGCTTTAAAGGACAGCTCGTGGGTCGAGGCCATGCAAGAAGAGTTGGCTCAGTTCGAGAAAATGGAAGTTTGGACCTTGGTTGAAAAACCAAGAAATGTGCATGCTATAGGCACAAAATGGGTGTTCAAGTGTAAGAGAGATGATAAGGGAATTATCGTAAGAAATAAGGCGAGGCTGGTTGTTAAAGGTTTTAATCAGCAAGAGGGTATTGATTACAATGAGGTGTTTGCTCCTGTCGCCCGGTTAGAAGCGATTCGATTGTTTTTGGCGTTTGCTGCATTTAAAAAGATGAAGGTATTTCAGTTGGATGTGAAGAGCGCGTTTCTAAATGGGAAAGTTGATGAGGTTGTGTATGTTGAGCAACCTCCGGGTTTTCCTGACCCAGACTTTCCTGATCACGTATACAGGTTGAGCAAGGCGTTATATGGGTTACATCAGGCACCTCGTGCCTGGTATTCAACGTTATCGGACTACTTGCTGGAAAATGGTTTTGAAAGGGGAATGATTGACAGTACGTTGTTTGTGAAGAGAGAAGGATGTGACTTCCTACTGGTTCAAGTCTACGTGGATGATATCATTTTTGTTGCATCAAGAGTATCCATGTGTCAGGATTTTGAAGCTGTCATGAAGAAACGATTCGAGATGAGTGCTATGGGTGAACTAACTTTCTTTCTAGGATTGCAGGTTGATCAGAAGAAGGATGGGATGTTCATTCATCAAACGAAGTACGTTCATGATGTGCTGAAAAGATTCAAGATGGAGGACAGTTCTCCATATGATACTCCAATCTGCGTCAATCACAAATTGGGTGCTGAATCAGATGGTGACGCAGATGTGGACCCAACTCTGTATCGGGCAATAATAGGTTCATTAATGTATTTAACTGCTTCTAGGCCTGATATAATGTTTGCTGTTTGTCTTTGTGCACGTTTTCAGGCAAATCCGAAAGAATCTCATTTGAAAGGTGCAAAGAGGATACTACGGTATATCAAGGGCAAGCCGAAGCTGGGGTTGTGGTACCCGAAGGGAGGAGACGTTGAACTGGTGGCATATACAGATTCTGATTATGGGGGATGCAATCAGAGTCGGAAGTCAACCACAGGAGGCTGTCAGTTTCTTGGAGGAAGATTAGTTTCCTGGCAGTGCAAGAAACAGACATCAGTTGCAATTTCAACATGCGAAGCTGAATACATGGCAGCATCCAACTGCTGCTCTCAGGTTTTGTGGATTCAGCAACAATTACGCGACTATGGTCTGAATTTCTTACTCACTCCTATTTTAATTGATAACACTGCCGCCATCTCAGTAATTAACAATCCCGTGAAGCACAGTAAAACTAAGCATATTGACATTCGTCATCACTTCATACGGGATTGTGCTGAGAAGAAACTGATCAAGATCGAAAAAGTTGATACACTTGAAAATTTTGCTGACTTGTTCACAAAAGCGTTTGATAAATCCAGATTTCAAAACCTAATTGAGCTGAACGGGATGATCAATCCCGAGTAACCAGGCCTTTGTGTTTATTTAAAAAAAAAAAAAAAAAAAAAAAAAAAATTATTAAAAATTTTGTGTCATTATTGCTTAAAATTAGTCGGTTACCTCAGTTTGATGGACATATCCTCGGATATGTTTTGGTCCTCGTTTCGACTTAGAGAATAAGGATAGCCATTCACCGGAAGACTGAAAGTGACCTGGGCAGTTATGACATGTGTTCTTTCAGTTGCTGAAAATTAGTCGGTCATTCTTAGTAAGAAGGACACATACTTGTATGTGGTCGGTCCAGTTGATCCATTGGATCTTCAGGATAGCCGTTTACCTGACGACTTTGATGTGATCGGGGCGATTGAAATCAAAATTTTATAGGGAAATGAAATTACTTTTCAAGTCTATTACTTCGTATGAAGTTCTTTGCTGTGTTTAACAGAAAATTGATCCAACCTTGGAAAATGATATATATACTGATTGTGTGTGCTTAACTAGTGAAGTTATTAGGCTTAAAAGGCTTTAGAACAGTCATTGTATGTCATGGTAAATTTTCATGGTGCGTAATCGTGTATGTGATACTAACTTAAACTACTCGAATTTACGTGGAAACTCCTTAAGAGTTTTGAATGTCTTCACACATATCTTTCCGAATGATAGGCAGAAAAGCGACTACCCAGTCATACACGAGCCCGTGAGTGTTCTGATTCCCGTGAAGAAAGCATTTCAAGACACTGCAGTGATCCAGATACGGGACTTGCAGTGGTTTAGTACTCCGAAGTCAATAAGAATGTTTGGTTTTAAAAAATATATATATATATATATATATATATATATATATATATATATATATGTATAGTTTTAGTACTTATGAGACATAGTAACAATCAAGACTTCTCAATTCTGGAGTAAGAAGAGAACGGGAAGCAGACAACGAGTATATACAAGTTAATCAGACACTATGGGTCGAAGTCAACTCGGGGTGACTTGGGTATAGCCAAATACGCTTTGAGAATAGATAGAAGACATCATTATCTCTGAGTTGTTGCCAACTTAAAATTTTGAGCTTAACTGAACCTTAATCCGTATCACAGAAACGTTGAAAACCATTTAAATTATTTACATGCTTACAACCTGTTTCTCTATGTCATAATACAGCTAAACACGGATCCAAGTGCCAGTCACATAGTTAGTATGATTCCTGTTAGGATCTTTTCTAAAACGTAGTAGTCCCTGACTAGACTGAAATTTGATCCCTTATTTCGTTAACTTTTTTAAGTTTTTCTAGTGGTATTATCTTATAACTGGTTACTTAGACATGATCATTTTTGTTTAACTCTTTTTGGAAATTTCTAATGTTAAGTGCAAGATTATTCAAACTTAAAGGGCTGATTTTGAAATTACGGGCGAAGTTGTTGAATTTGGCGAAGTTGTGCTTAACTTCGCCTAGGCGAAGTTAAGCGTAACTTCGCCTGAACCAACTCTGCCCTATATAAGGCTTTTGATACAGTAACAGTATCATTATTTTCGAAATTCCGGCGAACTTATTATCAAAACCAAAGTATTCCGGCGATCTTGTTTACATTCCGATTTCGATCGTTTGTTTCCAGTTTCTTGTGTTCATTGACGGTATGTGTTGTCAATATCATTCCCAAACTCACTCGTTCGTTATAGTTTTACCCGGTTCGAGACCTCGGGTCGTCGAACTTTCAAAACCAAGTTTCTCACCCGTGTATTACGTGTTCATGGACGACCTTTACGTCTCAAAATCATTAATCTATGTTGTTCTTCACTCCTAAATCGTCAAATCGTTGCGAAAACATCGGATCTAAACCTTTGAATTTGAACAGTCGCCGTTTCAGATTCAGGCGAAGTTAAGGTTTAGGCGAAGTTATCCACAACTTCGCCAGGAGATTAATTTCGCCTGTGGCGAAGTTATCCGTAACTTCGCCTTGAACTCAAGTTCGCCAGTGGCGATGTTGTGATAAGGCGAAGTTATCATCAACTTCGCCTATACCCATTTACTTAACAGTTTTTAGACGAACTTACAGTTGACGCGAAGTTGTTCCCAACTTCGCCTCACCTATAAGTTCGCCTATACAGGTTTAATCACAACTTCGCACGTGGTACAATGCGAACTTGTTACTTGCTTAACTGTTCTCTAACTTGTTTTGTTTTGTGCAGATATGGCTACTGTTGGAGGTGCTGGTGGTGACGACGGTGATGATCAAAGACAATTCTTTCCAGCACATAACCAGTACATCACTTTAGATCCAGACGCACGAGGCGTAGAAGACTACAGGGAGATTATCATGTTTCTCCTGCGATCAAGAGTCTTTCACGCGCTCACAAATACACTGCCCATTTCTCTGCCTAACATTGAAGACTTTTGGCAGACAGTGTATTATGATTGCAGGCCTGAGCCTCCGGTGATGCGAGCAACCGTAAATGGTCATAACATACAGTTTTCCTCGGAAGACATACGGTTGGCTCTGCAGTTCGGTGAAGAAACAAGAGATGACCCAACGGAGTTCGTAGCTCCTTTCCGGGATGGAGCTTATTTGAGGATGGGTTATTCGGGTCCGCTGGGGGACTCGCAGAGGAGGAAAGGGTTTCTGCTGGATCAATGGCGCTTCCTGATGCATGTACTGATTGTATGCATGTCCGGCAGGAAGGCAGGAACAGATGGGATGGGCGCGACGATGCAGTCGGCCATGATAGCGCTGACTTACAACCGCAGATATTCTTTTAGTCAGCTAATTTTCTACGAGATTGATCGTCAGCGAAGGGCTATGGCGCGCGAGCGATTCACTATGTATCCTCGTTTCTTACAAATGATTTTGAATCATGTCGCTCCGTCGCTACCGCAAAGACGCCCAATAAGATACGTCGAATGCGTGACGAAACGTATCTTTGCTCAGTGCCGCACTTCGAGCACTCGTAGCAAGCCTGAGCTGCGTCCCAGGCATACTCCACTGTTCGGGTATCTTATCAACCCGGGGTATGTTCCTGCAGGAGGGGACGAGTTCAGAGACCCACAGCCACATCAGGCGGCAGCACCACATGCTGTATCAGCTGCGCCTGTTGTATCTACTGTTGCCTCTGCTGCTGTGCCAGCTGCGGTATCTACTGCTGTGTCTACTGCTGAAGATGTTGATCTTAATGCTGCCTTTGGCGTACATGGTGTGTTTGATATGGATGTCTCGGGTCCTCAGTTTGTGGATGTTACTAGAGCAGTTACTTCGGTAGCTGACTCCGATCTAGACGAAACGTTTGCTGAAGCGAGACGACTTATGGTGTCTCGGGAGAGAATTACGGGAAAGAGGCCGAGAACGGTAGACGAGGATGAGGACGAAATTGATGAAGAGGAGGCAGTGCAGATTGTGCTCAGACGTTTACGAAGAGAACGGACAGGTATGGGTTCCAGAGCTGGAGAATCTTCGAGGCTGGTACGTTTTGCTCCACCTGCCTTGTCTGGTATGTCTCTTATTCCTACGACAGCACAGGTTACTGCTGCCGAGACGTCGGCCCCAGCAGTTGTGTCTTTACCACCCCAATCGCTTACTACACCGGTGGTGGTTGCACGATTTGTGGAGTCGACCGTCACTACTACTGCAGGGTTACCAAGTGTACCACCTGCGGTCACTTCTGCTGCTGATGTCCCGCCAACTCCAACGCCTACTTCAGATTCCGAGAGGATTACATCACTAGAGCAGATTGTTGCTGATCAGACAAAGACCATTCAGAGCCTAGTGGAATCCAATCGACTACAAGCAGCCCTCCTGGTTGAACACGGAAAGGTGATAGATGCCTTCAAGGCATTCTTGGCATCTCAGGGGGAGAAGACGTGTAGGGGAGATGAGTTGAGGACGAAACGGAGAGAAGATCATGACGATGATCCCAATGCACCGGAAGGTGCAGGTGGTGAGCTGCCAAGAACCTCTCAGGCTCTTGGGGCTTCCACAGCTGAGGGGGAGTCTACAAATGCAGCTGGTGACGACGTGGTAGCTGGTGATGATGATGCTGATGTTGAAGATGTTATCGACGCATTGAAAGAGTTGGATGAGGAGGATGATGAGTTTATGATTGAAGATGATGTGTTGCCAGTTGATGAGATCGAGAGGATTGGAGAGCAGATTACGGTTGAAAACGTGTTGGAAGAAGGTGAGATTGTTGATGACTCCGTGGAACATGAGATTCCGGAGGTTGAGAGACCAGGTTTGGGTGATGAGAACGTGGAGGAAGATGCTGAGTGGGAGGAACAACCGAAATGGAAGGAGGGTTGTGCCCACTGGTTCGTAAAGACGAAGAAGCCGGCGGTCCCTAAGATGTTCAGAAAAAGTTACAATATTAAGGGATACGCGGAAGCCAAGAAAGGTATTATCTGCTGGTTATACGACGAGCAGCTGCGGCTCTTCGTGATCAAGAGATACGATGGCATTCAGTACTTCCAGAGAAAGTTGAGATCTCTAAACACACTGCCAGAATGTGAAATAAAAGATTTAGCCAGATTGGGATTGGTAAACAGAAGTGAAGACAACATGGCTAGAATCATTGCGAAGATCGTGTGGAAAAAGTGCGTTAAAGAGAAAAAGTTTGAGCTACTGAAACCACAAAAGGGGAAACTTGTCGAAGACAAGGATAGAGGTCTGAGAGTTGATGGAAAACCTTGGATGATCATGAAATACAAACCGATCCGGTGCCTTAAAGAAGTACCGATGAAGTTCATGCCCAAGGACGTGCTCAAAGATCTAAAATGGTGGTACGTGGATTGCGAGACAGCTGAGGCGGTAATGGAAGATGAGGATGAACAAGAAGTACTTCGGGTTTACGACCCGATGCATCTTGTTAATCTATCGCAGGCTGATCTGAAAGTGCTCAACGAGAAGAAGATCTTCTACATTCCTGCTTGGAAGGATCAAGCTAGGAAATATCAACGGGTGGTATCGGTATGTGTTAGAGAAGGAGCGCACGCGTAGAGATGCAAGATTACAAGACTCAAGATTTGAAGATCAAGATATGAAGCTACTGCCAAGGGGGAGTCTGTTGGTACATGTGTGTCAGTAGTTCATAGTCTAGCATTTGTAATCGAGTCTGTAATGCAATTATGTTTTGATTATGTTTATTTGTGTAATACGCGAAGTTGTCAACAAGTTCGCTATGGCGAACTTGTTGAATCAGCGAAGTTATTGACAACTTCGCCTGTGGCGAAGTTGTCGTATATATAAACTGTTCAGCGGAACAGTTTATGGGTTGGTCGTTTAGGTTTTTGTTTCAGTTGTTCAGTGAACGTGTTTCGTATCATAGTCTGTAACAGTGACCTCGGGTCACGTGTTTGTTATCAATATAACGTGGTTGGTTTATTGCTTGCGTGTTCGATCTCTACATACTCTACACTCGTATCTATCTACGCAGGGATTCCGCACCTGCGTTGTTAGAGACATCCCGTGTACGATCCGTCCAGGAACCTACACCATCAGCTTGCAACCGCCTACCACCCACAGACTAGTGGGCAGGGGGAAGTGAGTAATCGGGGAATCAAACGTATTCTTGAGAAAATGGTTGGTTCAAATCGTCGGGATTGGTCCGGCAAATTAGATGACGCTCTGTGGGCCTTCCATACAGCCTACAAGACTCCAACTGGTTCCACACCATTTCGGATGATTTATGGGAAGACATGTCATCTTCCTGTTGAGTTGGAGCACCGTGCTTTATGGGCCCTTCAGAGGGTTAATCTTGATTTATCCGCCACAGAGGACACTCGGTTTCATCAGTTGCATGAGTTAGAGGAGCTCTGGGATCATGCATATGCACAGTCATTTAAGTATAAGGAGCGGACGAAAGAACTTCATGATAGAAAGTTGAATTGCAATAAGCAGTTCAAGTGTGGGGATAAGGTCTTATTGTATAACTCTCGGTTGAGGTTATTCCCGGGAAAGTTGAAATCCCGATGGTCGGGACCGTTCACGGTCACTGAGGTATTCCCGTATGGAACTATTGAGATACAAGATCAGAGCGGGAAGTTTAAGGTGAACGGACACAGGTTGAAGCATTACATAGGCGACCCGATAGCTGATCAGACGGTCGAGGTGTTCTACCTTTAGTCATTCACCGAGGCATAGACGTGTTGGATGCATCACTCGGGAGACTACTCGAGTTGTATAGTGTGTATTATGATTTTCTTTATTAACATTTTTACGTTTTTTATTTATAAAAACATAAAAATAAAAAAAATCAAGAAAATCAAAAACACAAAAATATGTTTATTTCTTATGTTTCTGTTAATAGTGTTGTACGCCGCTACATGCGAGCGAGTTTGAGTTATTGCAGGTACTATTATGTGCATGGTAGCTCTGATGGCGTTTTGGAACTCGTTCTCCCAAGGTTGCAGCCGCGAATGAAATGTTATACGGTCGCTCGATTGATACACAGCTGATGAAGAATCTGAATATAAACCAGGGGAGTAACCCGTTCTCTATTTTACTTTTTGCTATTTTTAGTTTTAATTTTATTTTATTTCTTTTACTTGTTCTCATCGAGGACGATTTCGTTTTAAGTGTGGGGATGGGAATTTATTTTACTTATTTGTAGAAAATTTTTTATAAAAAAAATAAAAAAAAATGTTTTGTTATTTCGTTGAAAATTATGTCTGTTACTCAAGTTTGAGGGACATATACTTGTATATGTTTGGTCCGTTTTCTACCTGTAGATGTACGGTATTGCCATTCACCCGAAAGCTGAAAGAGATTGGGGCGACTGAATGTGAAAAAAAAAAAGTTTCAAAGAAAAATGTCCCATGAAATTTTTTTTTATTCTACGTTAAGCAGGAAATGATATTATTACCGATGTGTTAACGAACTCTCGGAACTTTTAAAATATATAATATAATAATATAAGAAGAGATGGTTTTCATATATGATTTGGGATGTGTCGGTGGGCCCAACTAGGTTTGATAGTTCCCTTTAGCAGTTTTTATATATATAATAATTTGAAAAATGGTGAAACCGAATTTCGATGGTTAGGAAGGATTACCATAATCTGAAAACTTTGAGATGGTAAGAATTAAATGCATTCAAACAAGCACACCACCACATGTCCATCTTTTTACGAGCTTAGAAATAGTTATATACTTTAGGGTGATATAAAAAAATTGAAAAAAAGAGAGAAAAAGAGAAATATGTTTTGAAAGTTATGTGTATTATCAAAAGTTGTTCAACAAAAGCAAATGCTTGTGAGAAAGTTATGTATTGTAAAATGCCAAAGAAGAATTTTTTAAAGTTAGTAAAAGGGGTAAAAGATGCATATACTAGACGTGACTTAAAGTTTACGTGTTACCAAGGGGATACTGACTCTGAGGATACGCTATTGGGGCTCGAAGGTTCTTAGTCAATAAATATCAAATTAGGAATTTATAGGACAAAGTCCAATAATATTTAGGAATAGCTCTTACGACCTCCACATGACCATTCATCCATCAAAATTTCACCGAGTGCATCTAATTGGTACCATCAACGAGTCCTTGGCTTATGGTGATTTGTCGAACCAGTTTGCTTCGACTCTAGTTGTTCTAGCTCTCTTTGTCTGAAATGGGGTAGGTGTAGCCTTGATTTTTGGACTTAAAACGCTTAAAGCAACGGGGGGCTTGATTGGTTGGTGGCTGGGTTTAATTGGACAACAATATCGGCAATCGCGATCAATATGTCGAGCTGGTTCTTATGCTTTAATAATGATAAATAATCTGGGAGTTTGTTGTTTTTCACTTGGTTATGATCCTGTGTAGATTTATTTTTCAGGGACGAAAAAGTCTTAAGTTTGGGCATGTTTGATGTGTTGTAAAACACACATAATTTCCATACCTTTTACCATGTTTTAAGTGCTTAATAGTATAATAAATAAGTTATGGCTTGTTTTTGCATGATCTTACAAAGATTGATAATTGATTGTAGGTTATGAGTTTTAAGGGAGAAAAGTTTCAAGTTTGAAGACTCTGGGGCCTTTTTGATCAATTTTCAAGACTACAACTCAAGGCCCAACCCAAGCCCACAAGATCCAAGCCTTTTATACCATAATATATGATAATTAAAAAAAGAAAAAAAAACCTAACCAACCCTACTAATCCCGATCGGCAATTCAGCAGCCACCAAGGAAGAAAAAAGAAGAGTTTGAAGCTTTGTGGCGGCTAGAGGAATAAGAAGAAGGTTAAGGAAGACTTGGTGCAGCAGCTAGGGTTCATCTACATCAATAATCTCAGCCATAATCATTGAGTATACATCCATAAACTTTGTGTTCTTGTTCAAGATTTATAACTTGTTGATTTTGATCTTTAACTTGAATTGTTTTGCAATTGAATTGAAGATTAGTTGTGCTGGATTGATATTGATTATTGAATGAGTTTAATTATGTTTTGGTTGAGTTTTATGATGTTTACATTGATGTATACCTGCTGTCCAAAAATCATGTTAGGCTAAACTTGTTAGTTCTACCTAGGTTTGATGAATATTGTTAGGTTTTAGTAAGTAATATGGATTGTTTGATCATCATGACTTGATTTTTTAATGAAAGTTTGGTTTAACATTGAACTAGGTTGTGTTTATTGGTTGTGATTTTGTTAATTATACTCATACACCCTTGCTTTTATTGATTGAATTAGTTTTGATTAATTGTTGCTTGTTTGACTCTTTACTTTGTGTCTAGAGATTGTTTGCGGTATGATCAACCGTAGGGTTTAGTTGGGTATGTTAATTAGTTAAATTCAGTGGGTAGGCACCTTCTTAGAGACCGAGAGGTGATAGGAAGTAAGGTCGTCTCATAGCTTTTACTTGTTAGGATTAGGATCACGCGAGAGCGGGTTCGGTTCTTGTCGGGTTTTGGTTTGTGAGAGATTAGTTGATCTTGTTTAAGTTAAACCAAATGGTTCCACTATCCTTGGTTGCGTAGTATTCGTTTCCATTACCTTCGTGTGTTGGTGAGACCGAGAGGAGATTCGACATTAGAACACTTTAGCAATTCGTTTCCCGGTTTGTTCTTAAAATCAAGTAAGTGTAAGTTTGGGTTTGTTAGTGAGACCGAGAGGTGATCTAGCTTTCTTGAGCAAACCTTAGTTGTGCCATCCTTAGATACCGGTGTCGTGAGATTATTCAATCCATTAGCTTATTAAACCTTCAATAGGATTCTTACCTAGGCAGACGTTTTCTCCATTGTTAAGTCTCATTCTTAAAGTTTCGTTAAGTCTTGTTAAGTTAAGTCTTTTAATTTGGTTAAAGTAAGTTAGGTTAAGTAGTTTAATAATTAAAAATAAATTTAAAAAATATTATTCTTAGGAAGGTCTTTTCTAGGGTTAGTGATCATAGATGTTTTCACGTGTCCTCGTGTTCGATACTCGGACTTCCTTAGTTCTATAGTACTTACGATCGGTACACTTGTCGGTTGTGTGTAGTTTTAATAAGAAAATACGTTTTATAAATTTAAAGCTTAGTTGTGAGCTCCGTAGAAAGAAACACCCTTTAGACACAAATTAGAACTGGGATCATAAAATAGACACTTAAAATAAAACCCAAACAGGACCCTTGACCCATCTCAAGAAGGTACCTATGGGATTCTAAAAAGTTTTAAGACACAAACACCAGTTTTATATATTAAACTTCTTACGATTATTTAAATAATTATGAAAGAGTACCTTTATAGTGAAATCCTACCTTATAACGCGGAATCAACGGTAATTTAATAAACTCGACTCGATAGACAATGTTAACCAATCAAACCTAGATGGATTCCTTACGAAGAACTAAATTTAGCAATCTTAATTGTAACAAGCCTGATTTTAGGGCCTATTTTTTTTTTCTTTTCATTATCTATTTAGTAATTGATTTATGTATTACCATTTGCTTGACTGCAAACCTAGGATAATATGGAATACAATTTAGAACCTGTTACACACTAAATTTGTTTATAAAAGTAACATGCCCGTACAATAAGACCCAAGAAAATTACATAAACGTGACACCAATACATTAAGACTACATAAACCCATCATAAATATATATGACTCCCCCATCTAATTAATCCTTGCCACAACATATGTACACATTTATAAAACTAGAACGCTAATAATTTATATTATTGTCTACGAGTTCAAATTACTCTTTAATGCACATACATATTATGTAAAATGGTGTCATTCTATTCTACATACAATAATAATATATTAATAATTACGTATCGTTTACCTACACAATTTACATAACTATTAATAAATTAGTGTTATGGTTAATAAGATTGAAATAAACTACTTAAATATTTAAGTCCATGTATAACCTAGTAAAATCCATATATCTTTAAAAATTAACAAACTTAAATCATATTTGTATGAGATAATGTTAAATATATAAAAATACACCTTCTAGATGATAGTTGACTTAGCAAAGATATTACAAATATTGCAAAGATATCCATAAGTCAACTTCTTGGACTCCTCAATATCTTGAACAACCTTACACTCCACTCCAAGATCTTAATAATCTACCAAATCTTTCACTATCTCTATTCAGATTCTTCCAGCTATAAAAAGTCAACTTTGAAGATTAATATCTCACTCCAAACTCAACGGAATTGCTCCACATTATTCTTCTATAATACCCTTCAATCTCCTCCTGAAAGATTCTCACTGGTCTCACTTCGTTTTATCAAGGTTTCGACACCCAAATCGACTTAATGTCAATACTGCGCAAGAACTGAAACTGCAGTGATACTTTTAATTCGTCATCTTGTTTAAGGTATCAAATGAGCTCCAATTTCGTTGATTACTTTTTCCCACATCCAAGGATTTCAATAATGTTTAATTTGGTTGAATTCCCAGGTGCATTTGATGTCCAGAAACTACCTAACATCGGTCCAAAAGAGTCACGAGTTCTAGAAGCATCATAGGTGAGTTTTCACTTTTGTTGTTTTGTGAGTTCAAAAGCCCTTATGCTCATGAAACTCTTCTAAACTCTTGCTAGGATCATAGTCCCTCAATCACAGCCAAAATACGCCTTTGAAACCTTAAGATTGGCTGGAGTCAAACAAAGGAGAATCCGCTAAGTAATCCCTAGAAGTTTCACGCTCCTACGTGTAAATTTCATCATTTTTATCTTAATTCCAACTCTCAAGTATCATAGCTCTAAATCCAACCTTGAATCCGACCTAGGAGTCCTCTGATCCTCTCTCGGTTGTTTTTGTGTTCTGCCAAGACGAAGCCCCGAAGCACCCTTAAACCGAGTATCACACCTACATACCAATATTATAAGTTTCATACTCCTAAGTGCACATATGGTTTGTAATCTTTCTTAATATTGTTTTCATTGAATGTAATCGGCCTCTTGTGATCCTTGTTCCAGGCATACTTCAACCCCACTTGAAGCCCCATAGCCGCCTTCAACATGGTAAACCCGAATCTCGACTTGTTTCCTTTGAAATTCATGTTTACTACTAACTATTGTACTAAACCCTTACTCCTTCTAAACCCACGAAATTCACAGATGTTTGGACCCTCTTAAAGCCCTCTACTTGTGTGTGAAATCAACCCTAATACAAGGTACATGAATCCTAACCAAAAACATTCATTAAATACGTCTATTATTGAGTTTTACACATCATATAGGCACAAATGATATCCATAACAACCAAAACATCACAAACGTTAAATTTCCAGTAAGCTAATCACTCTAATCTCTACACAATGGTCCTTTGCTTGAAAGCCCATTTTACACAACATTAAAACTGTTAGACCGACATTATGTATGTATATAAAGCATTAAATGTAAAAATCGTACAGATTTTTCTCAAAAGTACTAAAAGTAAACTTTTACATCAAACTTAAAGTATTTTATATGTTTTAGCAACAAGAATCACCTTGATTTGATTTACGAGTCAATGACACGATGAAACAGATTTAAGCGCGTTAAAAACCCGAAACAAAATAAAGTTAATATTTTCTAGAACTTTTTACACAAACATGGTCTTTCCATTAAATTACACTTACAAGTATTATAAAATGTTTTCCTAAGTTTTAAAATAACAAGTTGTATTCTAATTAAACAATTACGCTTTATAAACGCGATATCTACCTAAACCAGCAACTACAAACGTATATTTTCAAACCACGTATATTTTCTATAAAATACATAAATCCAAACTATATATTTTTACTATTTATATACTGAGATAATTTATTACTTAAATACCAAAAAAATTATACTTTCGTGAACTTTGAGCTTAACCTCATAACTAAGAAGCTAGTTCGTTTTGTATATATCTTGAAGTTATATCCTAAGAACTAATCTAACCCAAAATCATATTGCTTATAATATGAGAATGCCTAACCATTTAAGTGCGAATAAGTATAAATATGTAAAAGCTTACGAATCATGTTTAGTAAAACCAAACGGTTGACCATTATTAAACCATACTTAGTAATCGAAACTAAGACATAAAATATTATCATCATCATTATTTTTATTGTTGTTATTGTTACTATTAATAATTAATATATGTGAACTACATATTTAGATATATATCAATCTAGCATGAACCTTAATTCTCATGAGACAAAACTCGAAAATACTAATAATTAAGAAAATTTTGTTCCTTCACATATTGCTATAAGCAACCATAACCCTTCATAACTTAGATAAAAACATAACCTTAACATACATAGGCCACTTGCACATATAATTTGATGCATATTACGTTTAGTGACATGTTATATGAATTTAGGAATATTTATGACTTGGATCCGTTTTCCCGAATAGCATGCAAATTCTTTAGTGTTTTTATCTTCACGCATATGCATAGGCCAATGTGAGTTCATGCACTACCCTTTTTCTTAAATTTTAGGGTGGATACATGCTTTAATATATGTTTTTAGAACTAGTGGTGTATTGTAAATCAAGACCAATTTTGCTGCCATAAACAATCCCCGACTTTATAGCACAATCATTAACTCCATTAGGAGCCACAAGATATATGGGTAGTACTATCTGGGAGACCCCCACACACAATGGGTCTATATCATGGATGACCTCCCACTGAATGATACAATGGTTATCATGTGACATATATCTGTGCAATTTTGTATCTTATGTTGGCAGACATAAGTAAATTTGACCCATAACAATAACGGGTATGGGTAAGGGGTGTATATATATTTTAGATGTTCACAGGTCGTGGACACAGGTTTGATTGTGAACTTGCTTAATGTGCACCATACTATTTAGATCATTTTTATTTAAATGTTTTCATAACTTAAACTCATGAACTCTCCAACTTTTAGTTGACCCAATTATTTTAAGCATGTGTTCAGGTACCACTTTTCAAGATGTGGAATATATAGAAAATTAGATATGAGCTTGTTTGGAGATAAAAAAAACCCTCTTTAGAAGACTTACATCAAACCATAGAGATTAACCCAAAGAAACCATGATGGATTGTAGAGCATATCTTCTAATTAGATGGTAGTTGAACTTATAGCTTGTAGTTGTACTTGACATTTGATTGTAACATTGACCTAGTGTCTTAATATAAATTAGTTACCATATTTCCGCTGTGTATGGTTGGTATTCAATCGTCACGTCCAGCCCCCTAGTCGGGGTGTGACACTAATCAACAAAGATCTAACAAATAACTTATCTTCTTACAGCTTTTTGGGTTAGTAGCACACTTTTATTCGTTTGACTAATAATATTATTCCTATGATATTATTGCAAATCAATCATAAACTATTTAAGAACATACAGTAAATGACCTAACAAAATCCTATTATATGATTGAAAATCACCAAGGATAATGTGAAATAATAAAATTCATCAAACAAAACCAAGCACACATATGCATCAATCAAATAATATCAAACAGTTTACTTATTTATAAAACCATAATGAAAATCATAATCCAAAAAAAATCAAACATCAACAAAGGTTCATCGATAGCCTAGGCAGTCTTTAACGTTTAGCCTAGAATCGGAAAATCAAACAAAATACATTGGGAAAAACAATAGAAACGAAATATTAAAGGCGATAATACCCGTAGTCTTCAATCTTGATCAAGTAGCGCTTTAACGGATGATTCCTTGAATTCAAAACCGTCAAATATTACAATCCTAAGCTCCAAGAAACTCCAAATTCAGCTCTGGTTCATAGGGTATTTTTCAGGTTAAGGTTAAGGGTGTTTATATAGTGAACTGGGCTTTAACCTGACCAAATTACGAAACTTTCTAGGCGTCGCGCGACCAGGGCCTAACCACCTGGCCGCATGGCGCGGCGTACTTCATAGGGGGGAGGGCCGGTCCGACAAGTTCTCCTTCCGGTTCATTTCCTGATGGGTTCCGGCTTCTCGTTTAGGCTTATTTTGACTCGTTTTTATCTCTTTTAAACTATGTTCAACTTTCGGAACCAACAAAACATAAATAAGTTAGTATTATATAAATTTTAACTAAAACAAAAAAAAACTGATATAATATTATATAAAATATACAGGGGAAATATATATAAATATCGGTATATCAAATATCCCCACACTTACTCTTTTTTGGTCCCTGAAAATGTCTAATGCAATGGAATCAAAATCGGAAAATATAGTCTTAAAAACATATAGATTATATTAAAGCTTTGAAAAATGCAAAAACAGCGATTACCGATATTGTTGTCCGCATAAACCCATGCCTTGATCTTTACCGGAAAAAATAAGATCCAACAGTTTATATATATATATATATATATGTATATATATATATATATATGTATATATATATATATATATGTATATATATATATATATATATGTATATATATATATATATATATATGTAGGACCGGTTCGGGACTCGGTTTCCCAACGATTCACGGGGCAACGTGTTAGAGTGCGGAATCCTCTAACACGGCGATTCGGTGGTGATCAACGGGCACGTAGGTACGATTCCTAAAGGTGTTTGACGCCTAGGATTGGAGGAAACGACCAAGAACACGAAGAACGCTCGAGAGTGTTTCGGGGGGCTGCTGCTTCTCTGATTTACGTGAATGTGAGTTGTGTTGAAAAGTCTGTATGAAATTTCCTAAGTAACGTTTATATATCGAAAACTGGTTCGATCGAATGAGATACCCATTCGATCGAATGAGATCTGGTTCGATCGAATCAGTGACTGATTCGATCGAATCAGCTTCGTTTGACATTTTCAGTACGTTAACTTGGTTTCACGATCGTTGGTTTCTTGTTGAACCAACCTGATAGAACTGGGGACATACATGTGACATTTCATGTCCTAACAAACTCCCCCTTGGAGCCAGTTCTATTTGCTTGTAACCAATCGAGTTCTCTTGCTCGACCGTAACTCCCCCTTGGAGTTATCTCACTCTCTCTTTTCTCAAAACTAGTGGTGCATACGTTGCATCCACAAACTCCTTTCTTCATGGAGTTCTCTCTTTACCAAATGGTACAGTCAGTCAGACTTACCATAGGTTCCGCATATCCTGAGACGCTGTCAATTGGAATTTTGGATTAACATTTAAGCACAATTGTATTAGATTTGCAAAATAGACATTAAAGCATAATCTATCACAATATTCCAAATCATATTTCATTCAATTCAAAACAATTACAACCAGAAGATTTAACTTTGAATTACAATAAGAAACAAGATAAATGATAGACATGACAATTAATCTTCAGTTTCTTGGGCATACTTCTTCTGTTGTTCTTTCCAATTTGATCCTGGATGTATGTCATAGGCAAAGCAAATCCTAATGACATTTCTGTACGTTAACGCTTGCTCTATGTCTTCGGGAGCGTAAAGAATCTCTGTCTTGTACAACGTATAGACATCCTCCCTTGACAAATTTGTGAGCCACATTGGATCAAAAATACGAATTGTGCTCCAATTTCCATTGTTATTGAGCACAATAACTGCCTCATGCAGTTTACCATCATAGTACCAATGCCTGAATGATTTGTAGAAGTCCTGCTTCATCTTTCTAAGAGGAATCTTCTTCATTGTGAGTGGTGGCATGTACTTCAAGATAACTTTTGGCCTGTTGGTGATCGGATCGATCTCTTTTTTGCTTAGATATCTCTTCGGCCTTTGTGGTGTGATCATCTTCCATTTTGTGTTGTACTCTTTTCGCAACACATTCTGATAATACGTGGCAAATGGAGATGAGTTGGCGTATAGCAGATCAAGATATTTCAGACGGTTCAGATCATGAGTAGGAAGGGTCTTCAAATCAGTAATACGTTGAAAGTATTCAACCCCCCTTTCCCTCTTGACAGCTACGCAGTTAAGATCCTTCAGACATGCCCAAGCGATAATTTCTCCTGAAGTTCTGCGACCCTTCATTTTATATGACGTTGTATGAGGAATGGTCGGCTTCGCTTGTTGTCTGGATCTTATCTTCTCAAGAATAGCATTGAATGCTTTCTTGCATTCCTCGGTTTTCTCTAAAAATTCGGCTTGATCCGCTTCAGAAGGCTGTTCCATATTGTTTGACCTTTCTTCAGCCTTTTTCTGCATTTCCTCCTCTGTTACATTTTGGAAGAAACTTGCAAAGTTAGGAAGATCGTCATTTTGAGACGTATAGTATTCAGGATACTCTTCCTTTGACAAGTCTTCCATTTCAACGTCATCAAATTGAGAGGGATCGACGTGTGAGGGATCAGTGGCCGTAGATGATGATGATTCAGGTGTAGCAGCAGAAGAAGACGTTTGTTCTGTTGGAGGCAAAGCCAGATACTTGCTTGTTTCTACGTTGGATAACTCAAACATTTGTTCCAATTCTTCTTCTGTGAAATTATGAGAAATTTCACCTTCTTCCAAGTCTCCACTTGCGAAGTTTAGCTGCTCATTTGGATTGTCCAGTAGAAACGTGAAAAATTCTGCTGCTGTTTTTGATTGCAGCGGTTGGACATTAAACGGATTATCATCACCTGTTTGATTAAACAAACACAATGTAACAACAATTGTAAATAAACATATGTAATATCATAAACATGAAATACAATATCATTACATATGAAACTGAGTTTATACAAAAATCATCATTTAACAAGATTTAACATTTAAATCCTCACTACATCCACTCAACTCACTCTTTAGTACCTTCACCACCATCATCTGAAGAGTCAAGTTCGTCTGTGTCCACATCAACATTTGTTGGACCTTCCAAACGTAGAACATCTCCTTTCAGTTCTGTTACTTTCGCCTCAAGGCTTAGATTCGACTCTCGTAGTTCCTTGATAGAAGAGCCCTGTTCGGCGACAGTCGCATTCAGCTGAGTGTTTTCAATTCTGAGCATGTCGTTTTCGGCTTGAAGTTTGGCAATCTGCTCATCTTTCAGTCGATTTTGCTCTTCTTGCCGTCTATTCAGCTCTTCTTGCTCAGTCTTAAACATGAACATCTTCATCATTGCCTTGTGAAGATCAGCTAGTTCTGTTGCAACCTGAGGAGGTATAGACATTTCTGGTTGAGGTTGAGTAGTCGGTTGTGGTGCTGATTGTGGTGCTGGTTGCTGTGGTGGTGGCGGTGCTTGTTGAACGGGAGGAGCAGCAACGAAGTCCCAACTGATTGTAACGGTGGAGGACGTGGGAGATCAGAAAATAGACTACGATACTTCCTTGTAACCTTCTTCTTTTGCCTCTTCGCATGCCTTTCTTCGCCCGCAATTATATCGGCCAGTTGCTCCTCGGCCCTAACCTCACCAGCAAAGTGCACATCTGATGCACTTGCTTCATCACCAGCATCCAGATCCTCAACGTTAAAGAATGAATCAGCCTCTTTTTCGGCATCTGTTCTGGTGTCTGCCGGTACCGCCTCCTCCTCAGTGTCAGACTCGTCACTGGTTTTCTGATAAGGTAAGTTCTCGACGTCTGAATCACTGGCGGCTTTCCTCCACTTCCTCTTCGGAGGAGCCTTGTAAGACTGATTTGCCACGTGCCCAAAACACCTTTTGTGTGGTGGCCTTGTGGGGCGGTCCTTGTATGATTTTAATCGGTTGAGGGTTTCGTTCTTCATGTGGTCCAGTTTCACCACATCACCCTCATTTTCTTTCAGTAAACCCAGAGCTTGACTATCGACGATCATTTGCACAAATCGCGGGTACTGTAGAAACTTCTCACCCGCCCCTTGTTTTATTGTAAGATTCTCCACCATATGGCTGAAGGTCATCTGCGAAAAGTTGTAGGGGCGGTTCATCACTAATGCAGCCATTGTAAACTGCATGCTTTCCCTCAATTTATCAAAACTTGTTCTTTGAGGCCCTAAGCATGCATCACCACGTGTGCCAGATATTTGAACTCTGGACACAGATTGGCTTTATGGAGTAGACCGGCATTTAGGTCACCGTCGTACTTCATTCTGGCAAAACAGCCTCTGGTTCCAGCAGGATGTAACACAGTAGGATCTGAATCAGAATCTACAAACCCACAGACTTCCCTAAGGATTTGGGCAGATATAACAATTTCGTGCCCTCTAACAGTGGAGCGAATTACCGACGGCACAACTGTTTTGTCGTGCGTGGCATTCCTCCAGAATTCCTGTTGAACTGACATGACGGGTTCGACTACCCTAGAGATAGGTCCGTGAATCCTGGACCGTTTCAGAAATTTGATCATAGTTGCAAAGTCTTTCCCATGGCTTGCCTTTTCGTCAAGAAAGGCTACAATGTTGTGCTTGATGGATGTTTTGAAAGGCACAAAAACTTCTGCAACTTCAGCCATTTTATCTGCAAACATAAACGTGTTAGAACGAACAGATATCGAAAAGATTGAATGCGTTTAACATTTTCAAACTTTCTGGACTTGTTCAATCGAATGAGTAAAGATTCGATCGAATGAGCTACTCATTCGATCGAGTGAGATCTAGTTCGATCACAGACAGTCGAATAAGATAGATTTCACCTTTGACCTCTGATTCGATCGAACTACTGACCGAATAAGTCTCATTCGATCGAACAAGAGACTCGTTCGACCGAAAAAACTGATTCGACTCATTCAAACGTCAGCCCAGATTTTGAAGAATCCCGATCGAAATTTTCGATCGTTTAAACGATACACAACACACAGATAGCATCGATTGTAGTTTGTGAACATTTATCAACATTAAACTACAAGTTTTAAACGGTTAAAAACAGTTTATTGTGTGTTTCTTTCTAATGTCCGATTCCGAGAACAAAACGACCAAAAACTTGATCAAAACACGGTTATAATCCAAAAATTCTTACATATTTGTGATGTACGTGAAAAACCGAGTAAGATGTATGGATCAAAACGAGGGATTCGAGAAAACGATTTTGAGAGCAGTTTTCTGGAAATTTTTTTGAACATTTCTGACCGATCGAATGAGTCTGAGTATTTATAGTGTTTCTGGACTCATTCGATCGAACGAGATGTAATTCGATCGAATAACATTCCTATTCGTGCGAATGGCAATTCAGTCGTACGAATGAGATTTCATTCGATTCACAGGACTTGTTCGATTGGACCAATCGATCGATTGTGAGTCTATTCGATCGAATAAGTCTCTTCGCAACACTCTCATTCTCGCAACAACTGACTCGATCGAATCGGCTCATTCGATCGATTTACTCGATCGAATAGTCACATATTCGATCGAATGAGGGAAAACTTTGAAAAAAAATAAACTTTTAAACTTTTTATTCCCCGCCATCGATCGTGGTGCCTTTGAACCTGCAAGAAAACATAAACTTTTGACACTTGGTTAGTTTTCTTAGACATTTTCCGATAATGTGAGCTTAGTTCCTACAGAACATATAGACCATAAAACATTAGTAAACATTTAGCAACCATAAAATATCAGGCACAACCATCTTTGGGTTTTCTTGCCACTTCTTCTTTCTTTCATGCACAGCCGGTTGCGCAGATAAACATTTAGCAACCTGCATGAAGTTTTCTTTCATTCCTACACACTGGATAAACATTTAGTAGGAATAGACAGGGATCAGACTACCTGTCACGATGATTTCTCATCGATTTTCAAACAAACAGAACTAAATAAAATGAAAAATAAATAAAAATAAAATCTTTTGTTTGTTTTTTTTTTTTTTTTTTTTTTTTTTTTTTTTTTTTTTTAAGTATTTACAGGGAGGGACAGGGATTAGACTACCTGTCACATGATGATTATTCATCAACATTAAAGCAGAATAAAAATAAAAAATAAAAATAATTCAGAATAAAAATCTTTTTGAATTTTTATAATATTCAAACTGAAATAAGCAACTGTACAAAATTTAAAGTACAATATTTTTGGTTGAGAATGATCTATAATAAGAAATCATACAGACTTATTTGACTATCTACTGAGACTTTTCGTGATTTTTCACATGTTTTTGATTTTTCTGAATAAAAGAATATACAATATTAAACTAGACATAATGAACATTCTTTTTGTGAGAAAGATCCGAACATGGGATCAGTACTGACATTGTAGCACTCAGTAAGTTCAATTCTTATAATTTCTTTTGGTCGATACATATTACCGATGCGATTATGGGTATATTTGTCCATTTAAACTTAAACAAACATCCTCTCGTCTGTCAATGACCATTTGATAATTGCTTTAATCATATTTCTATGATAATTGCTTGTGATCACAGCTATGTGTCCCACCATAATTTTGATTGACTCATGTAGGACCTCACAACATATTGAACAGTCAAATCGGCGCATCTTATTTTTGACAAACGACCATAAGCTTATAGGATCCCCTTTGTTCGCTTTTCATCAAATTTTGTTGCTTTTCACATTCTTGCGAATTTAATTAGCAACTTGATGATTTTATCATGTTTTCATGTAGATTAGACATGTTTTTCACATACGTGTTCGGTATTCATCTACTTGTCCCAAAATCATTTATTTTTTTTTTTTTCAGGAGATATCCAAGTTATCAGCGCTGTCCAGGTCGATACTTACGTATCACAGAGGGAGATAATAACTTTAGATATACCAGCATGGAAGAGCGCTGTCCAGGTCGATACTTACGTATCACAGAGGGAGATCATTCCAAAACCGGTGGAGTATAAGATATTTAATACAGATATCCAAGTTATCAGCGCTGTCCAGGTCGATACTTACGTATCACAGAGGGAGATAATAACTTTAGATATACCAGCATAGAAGAGCGCTGTCCAGGTCGATACTTACGTATCACAGAGGGAGATCATTCCAAAGCCGGTGGAGTATAAGATATTTAATACTCCTCCTTAATCAACGCATAAAGCATATGATTTAGAAGGGACTTTCGATGAAATCAGACCTGCCACACGAAGATCTAACATTCTTTAAGAATTTAGGTTTTGGGGGAACCAATTTGGGCCGATGGTAATTCGTGTACGCGTGATAAGACATATCCTCAATTGATATTGGTCTTTAGACAGTGACGTCTCGTCAATTTATCTTAGATGTACACCCATAGCTGACAATCTAAATGATTTAGATAGGTCAAATCCAGACTCAATTCAGTAAGATAAGCCTACCAATATATCACATTAGTACTATGCATGACCAATTTTTCACTTTATATCTTTTTAACATCATGCTACTGTCAGTGTGCCATCACTTCCCAAAGGTTGGATACAATTTCTCATTTTCTGATTATTTGAATGTTTTTGGATTTTTTCAATATAAGGAAAATGAAAATAAGCTATACAGAAATAAAAATCTTTTTGATGTCTCAGTATGATAGCGTCTGTGTACTATCATCTTTCTTGTAACAAGATCAACTTCTCAAAATTTTAAAATTTTTGATGTTTTTGGGTTTTTGTATTTTATATTGTTTTTGGTTTTTCTTGAAACCTTTCTCCCCCTAAAAATTATAAAAACAAAATCTTTTTGGATTTTTCAAATTTTTTAAGAAAAGAAAAAATGAAAAACAATTTAAATGATATCTTCAGGAACATCATCTGATTGACGTTTAACGCCGTTGATCTCTAGCAAATATAAAAACCGTGGTTTGTCAAATGCTTTAGTGAAGAGATCAGCGCGTTGTTCCTGAGTGGGGATTTTTACCACATCGATTAACTTATTTTCGTAACAGTCACGAAGGAAGTGATATCGAATTTCGATGTGCTTCGTTTTGCTAAATTGGACAGGATTTTTGGTAATTGAAATTGCAGCAGAATTATCAAGATATATGGGAGTAGTAGAACATTCAATACCGTAGTCACGCATCTGTTGCTGAATCCAAATAACTTGAGAACAGCAACTGGCAGCCGCTATATATTCCGCCTCAGCTGTTGAAGTGGAAACTGACGTCTGCTTTTTGCATTGCCACGTTACTAAACGACTTCCAAAGAACTGACATCCTGCTGTTGTTGATTTGTAATCGAGTTTACAACCACCATAGTCCGAATCACTATACGCATGTAGATCAAAGTTATCATCATGAGGATACCAAAGACCCCAATCTGGAGTACCCTTCAGATAACGCAAAATTCTTTTGACTGCAATAAGATGGGAGACCTTCGGCTTTGACTGGTAACGTGCACAGAGACACGTAGCAAACATTATGTCCGGCCGAGAAGCAGTCAGGTACATTAGAGATCCGATGATCCCTCTATAGTGAGTTGGATTGATCAATTCACCCTTCTCGTCAGGATTAATCCCGTGATTAACCGCTAACGGAGTTCCCTGTGAAGAGGAACTCAACATCACGAACCGTTTCAAGATGTCATTGACGTATTTTGTCTGGTGAATGAAGACACCGGAGTCTATTTGATCAACCTGAAGTCCTAAGAAGAACTTCATCTCACCCATGGAGCTCATTTCAAATTTTTCTTGCATCACTTGTTCAAACTCCTTGCATAGTGTTTTATTCGTGGACCCGAAGATGATGTCGTCCACGTACACTTGTACCATAATGAGATCTCCTTCTTTCTCCTTTGTAAATAACGTGCAGTCGATCGTTCCTCTTCTGAACCCGTTGTTCAGAAGGTGTTTGGATAGTTCCTTGTACCAAGCTCTCGGGGCTTGGTGAAGACCGTACAAAGCCTTGTTGAGCAGGTAGGCTTTGTCCTTGTGATTTGGGTCTTCAAAACCTGGAGGTTGTGCCACATATACGGTCTCTTCGATGTGACCGTACAAAAAGGCACTCTTGACGTCCATCTGATATACTTTGAATCTCTTGGAAGACGCATACGCCAAGAACATCCGGATTGCCTCCAAACGCGCAACCGGAGCATACACTTCATTGTAGTCTAGGCCTTCGATTTGCCTAAACCCTTGGACCACCAGGCGGGCTTTGTTGCGAACAATCACTCCACGATCGTCGCGTTTACATTTGAGTACCCACTTAGTGCCAATTTTCTTCTGTCCTCTGGGGAGATCCACCAGCTTCCACACACCAAGTCTCTTGAACTGCAATAATTCTTCTTGCATGGCTGAGACCCAGTTAGCGTCTTTCAACGCATCGTTGATGCTGCTTGGTTCTTCTTGTGCTAAGAAGCATTCATGGGCATTTAGCGCAACTGATCCTGACTCCATCATTTCAGTGTAGAGGCCAAAATTCAGCTGTCGACGTGTTTTGACACCCTGTTGAATGTCCCCTATAATGTTGTCTTGTGGATGATCACGTTCAGTCCTAACCACAAGGATTGTCAGGAACGACAACATTTTGTTCCAAGTTAGTTAAGTTCGGCTCAGGAACTGGAGCGGTTGGTGCCTCTGAAGTAGACGTTAGAGGCTGTTCTGCATTTGGCGCTTCTTGATTTGACGATGAAGGTTGTCGAGTAACCTGTGTCGGCGCCGATTGTACATCATCTGCTGGTGATTCATCTTCAGAGTCAGATTCGGATGACTCTTGAACTTGCTCGCTAGACTCTGTGGAGGAAGACGATGATGGACCAGGATGAGGTGAAGATTGCTGTGATTCATCAGGAGGTGCATTTTGCGCCTCATACATCATCTGAATAGCAACCTCATCCAGATTGAATGACTTGAACAATTTGTCAAAATCAAACAACCAGTCTTCTCCTAACCCCTTGGCTGGTTCTGTGTAGCGTTGAACGTCGACATGGTACCATTCTTCAACTAATTTTGTTGATCTGTTGAAGACCCTTTTGAGAGGTACACTGTAACCCAGAAAATAGCCGTTGACGATCTTCTCCTCGAACTTATTATCGACTTGCCTTTTAAGTAACGTGCAAAGAGCTCCAAATGGTTCCAGGTGCTCTAAGTTAGGCCTCCGTCGTTGAAGAAGCTCGAAGCTTGTCTTGCCGTGGCGCTTGACAATGCCTACCCGATTCAATGTGAAACAGGCGTTGGCAATTGCCTCACTCCAAAACGTGACAGGCAACACTGAGTCTGCTAACATTGTTCTAGCTGTCTCGATTAACGTTCGATTTTTCCTTTCAGCAACCCCGTTCATTTGTGGAACGTACGGGGCACTGAACTCCTGGACAATGCCTCTTTCTTTGAAAAAGTTTTCCACATTCGCATTCTTAAACTCTGTCCCGTTATCTGAATGCATTCTCCGAACCTTCAGATTGTACTGTGACTCAAGAGTTGTAACCAGCAGATTTATACACCCAAATGTCTCGGACTTTGCTTTCAAGAAAAACACCCAAGAGAATCTCGAATATTCATCAGTAACCACTAGGCAGTATGAGTGCCCAGAGATACTCTTGACGCTTATTGGGCCAAAAAGATCCATATGAAGGAGTTCCAATGGTATATCAATCGAGTGGAAACTCTTAGACTTGTGGGACCTTTTTACTTGCTTTCCCGCTTTGCACTTCACACACGAGTCAGGGAGACTGAAACTTCTCAGATTAACTCCCTCAACTAGCCTGTTGTGCACAAGCTTATTCATGTTCCTGACATTAATGTGACCCATCCGTTTTTGCCATATGACAGTATCACGTTCGGATGCCTTAGACACAAAACATGTCGCCGTTGGAGACGATGACTCTGCCTTAGCCATATCCAGAATGTAGAGATCACTCTGGCGTGCGGCTGACATTAAAACTTTGTCTTCAGGAATGGTGAATTCCTTAGCCAAGATGTGGCAGTCTCGGTCATCAAACATAACTTTGAAACCCTTGTCGCAGATTTGACTTATCGACAACAGGTTGTTCTCCAACTCCTTGATGAAATTAACCTTGTCAAACGAAATTCGCCCATTTGAAACAATTCCTTGGGCCGTGATGTAACCACCTTGAGTTCCTGCAAAGGAAACTGCACATCCTTTTATCTGTCTGACACTGGATAGGAGATTCATGTTTCCAGTCATGTGCCTGAAAGCTCCTGAGTCGATGATCCACATGTTGAATCTTGGATCATAAAGAGCAACCTGCACACAAAAAGCAAAAGGTTTAAACATCATTGGAAACCCAAGCCTTTATGGTCTTAGGTTTTCCATTTTCGTCACGAATTAACAGTTCAATCCATTTACCCTCATTAACACTGTTTTCTGGTTTGACATTGTTATCAACAGTGTTGTTTTCCATTTGTTTCCAACTGTCAGTCTTCTTCTTAGCCTGTTTGACATAGCTGGTTGAAGACTGACTTTCACTTGTTGAAGTGGAAACACTTGGGTTTGAGGGATCAACAACTTTTGTTTTAACATTTTGATGTTGTTGTTTCTTCGGTGATCTGTGTGGTGAGGTTGACTGAGGTTTCCTAGGAGAAACCGACCGCGGTGTGTGAGACCGTGTTTGACTTTGAATGTCAACGGTCGGTCGCCTCATAGGAGTTGACTTGACATATCTAGGATCCGGAGTTGAAATGTATTTCTTAGGATCCGTGTACTTGTAGCAGAATCTTGCTACATGGCCAACCTCTCCACATGAGAAACAGTAGTTTCTCTCCCTTTGACGTGGTGGAGAGTAACGACTTTGTTGTTGTTTGTTACCATAGTACCCCTTGGATTTGACATTTTGGGGTGAAGTTTGTCTGGGAGGGGGTTTTGGAAAATTATGTTTTTCATTAAAGTTACCCTCCTTGACAAACTGGGTACCATGTTCCACATGCACTTTCTCAGATTTATGATTAAACTTGTTCTTCTGAGAATTACTTGTTGTTGCCTTTGATTTAGATGTGGATGGGCCTGACTTAGTTGTGGAACCTAAGTCTGTGGCAACAACATTTGGTTTTGGCTTGGTCTCAGGAGCCGGGTCAATGACTTCTTTACCCTTGGACTTTGAAATTTGTTTTGCGTCCTCGGGTGTTTTAACATTTGAGTCATCTTCTGGCACAGCTCCTGGTGTGTTCACAAATTGGTTCAGCACTGGGGGTGGGACATTGTGATATCCCACACCTCTTTCCTTATTGCACCGGAACTTGGGGATAATGTGTTCTAGCAAATAAGAGGAATTGGAGTAACTCTTTAACTT
This sequence comes from Bidens hawaiensis, assembly GCF_021521415.1. NCBI lineage: Eukaryota > Viridiplantae > Streptophyta > Magnoliopsida > Asterales > Asteraceae > Bidens > Bidens hawaiensis. Next base: position 236,390 of record NW_027491674.1, read on the forward strand.
GAAAGTCAATGATTCAAGATCAGCTTTTGTGTTCTCCATTTCCTTTTTCAAGACATTATTTTTATTGATATGAAAGTTTATAGAGTCTTGTTGATTTAGAACACATATCTCCAATTCCTTGTTCTGACGCTTAAGGCTATCAACTTTTTCTTTATAAGCAGACTCTTTCTGCTTCCAAGCCTTGTTTTGAGCAAGAGCGTCAGTCAGTTCAATTAAGGATCTTGAGGCTGCTTGTTTATAAGCCTCGAGATCTTCAATTCTCTCTTTCAGAGAATGAATTTCTTGTTCAGACATTTCACATTTTAAACATTTGGTATTTTCTGGTTTGGGAGTAGTCGGGTTAGAACTTACCTTGGCATCATTTGACGTCTCTGCCATGAACGCAAAGTAAAGATTCCCCGCTCTTTCCAGAAAAGATGCAGAAGTTGCTTTTGACAGTACTTCGTTGACTTCTTCAACAGTAGCAGCTTCTGCAGGAATTGTTGAACTTGGAGATGATTGAGGAACATTTGACTCTTTTGCTTGATCCTCCTTAATCTCCACTGATGACACTTCAGCTTCATGCTCTCCTTCATTTACTTCAGTAGCTGGCTCCTCGACAATGTATTCTTCATCAGTTGAGGAATCATCAGACCCAGATTCTGAGTCTCCATCCACAACGGTGATGTCAGCCATGTTAATGCTGAAGTTCCAGGACTCGCCTTCATCACCTTGAACAGCAAGAGCAGTTTCATTGTTGATGTTAGCGTTGTTTGCTGCTGTTTGATTCTGAGGGACCAGTTGTCTCTCATTGTTGACATTTGCAGCGGCTGCAGCAGGAGTAGATGAAGTTGAAGTAGTTCGGAAGGGATATTGGTGACCTTCCCTCTTTGGTTTAGTGCACTCCTTGGCAAAGTGACCAAGTTCGCCACAGTTGTAGCATTTAACTTTGGTTTTATCAAAACCAAACTTGGATTTATTATTGATTGAAAGGGCTTGGCCTGTTTTCTTAGCCCACTTTCTAGCCCTACGGAACGCGCTGCCAAGTGCCCACATTATGTCGATGCGTTCCATATCGTCTTCATCTAGCTGTTCATAGTCATCGCTGTCCAGATGACTGTTGCCAAGTTTACCAGCCACCATTAAGCTGTATGATTCAATTATTGTGCCTAACGTTGCCATATGTTCTTTGGCAACTTCCACCGTTACCTTTCCCAAGCCTTCGGTGTTTAACGTTGCCTTTTCAGTTGACTTGGGTCCGGAGTTAGAACTTGAATTTCCGGAATTTGATGTTGGTGGTGCAGAAGATCTCGTTTCGGTCCCCTTAGATTGATTTGACATTGAGGAGACAAACGCAGTCTTCATTGGAGCATGGTCATTTGAATCTGACATTGGTGAATTTGACATGTACAGCGACTTGTCAGATGTTGCTCTGGGTTTCCTGGAGGATGCTCTTAATTCAGCATCTTCCTGTCTGATTTCTTTTATAAAGTCAGAAAGAAGAATCGTCTCCAGTTGATGACTTCTTCTCATCACAGTCAAGAAGGTGTTCCAGCTTGTTGGGAGTCCTTGAGCGAGACATCTAACCTTTTCAGTCCCAGTTGTTTTGACATTATAGGACTTTAGCTCTGACATAAGATGATAGAATCTTGACAGCAACGATTCAATGTCTTCGCCGGATTCTGGACCAAACAAATCAAATTCACGCTTTAGCTCCCGTGCGTGAATTTCTCTAAGCGACTCAGATCCTTCGCATCGTTCTACCAGTGCGTTCCAAAGAGTTGACGCTGTTGTGAACTGGTTAAATTGATGGAAGAGATCGCTGGAGAGAGCTTGAGACAGTAAAGAGAAGGCTTTCTTCTCAGCATCAAAGGCTATCTTTTGTTCTTCTGACAGCCTAAAGTAGCTCAGGCTTTCACCATCATCGTTTGTAGGATGCACCCACGTTGTCTGAACCGCTTCCCATAGTCCAGGATTCACACCTGTGATATGGATCTGGAATCTTGTCTTCCAGGTAGTAAACTCATTGAGTGCCATCAACTTTGGAGGCTTGTTGAAGCTTCCAGATTCTGAATCACTCTCAAGGATCGATTGGATCCTTTTGTTTGCACTTGAACTGGCAGACATGTTTGCTTCTTTGTTTCAAACTTTGATCTTTTAATCGAATGTGACGTGATTCGATCGAATGTGTTCTTTATTCGATCGAATGTGTCCTGATTCAATCGAGTGTCTGACTGATTCACAGTTCTGGTCTTCTGAAGCTTATCCTATCGAACTAGATCTCACTCGATCGAATGAGGTGACAAGTTCGATCGAATGAGTGTCCGGTTCGATCGAAAGAGTTCTGGCAGTCGAATAAGTAGGAGATCGAATGGGTGGATCGAATATGAGACTTGTTCGATCGACTGGAAGCAGGTTCGATCGAATGGATGAATTGATTCGATCGAATGGACTTGGCGTAAATCACGGCGCGAAAAACTGATTCGGTCAAAATTCAAACTGGTTCGATCGAATAGAAGTCTTATTCGATCGAATGAGTTCCAAAAATACGACTTGTTCGATCGGGATTTTCGGAATTTCCAAACTTAGAAGATTTGACCAGATTTTCGGTTTTAAAAGCACTAACACGAATCCTAATCGATTTAGAAGCAAAATAAGACTCTTTTAAGTGTTTTAACACTTAAACAAACAAGCAAACACACAAAAATGGATCAAACGTTTAAAAAACGAAGAACACTTTGAATGTTCTTGATAAAATCCGAAATTTTAAGAGCAAACATTGATGATTTAGACGTGTAAAACGAACACAGATGATTAGAATTGATTGAAAATCAATAAACCAACACTTTTAACACCAAATTTTGAGATCAAAAACCAAAATATTTGACTTTTTATGAGTTTTTGATAAGAACACTAAGAACACCAAGAACAAAAACACTTGTTTTCGAAAATTTTTCAAGCAAAATATATGTTTTTGACAAGAAAAACACGAATATCACCACGAATCTTTCGTGAATCAAGAACCTGAAGCTCTGATACCACTTTGTAGGACCGGTTCGGGACTCGGTTTCCCAACGATTCATGGGGCAACGTGTTAGAGTGCGGAATCCTCTAACACGGCGATTCGGTGGTGATCAACGGGCACGTAGGTACGATTCCTAAAGGTGTTTGACGCCTAGGATTGGAGGAAACGACCAAGAACACGAAGAACGCTCGAGAGTGTTTCGGGGGGGCTGCTGCTTCTCTGATTTACGTGAATGTGAGTTGTGTTGAAAAGTCTGTATGAAATTTCCTAAGTAACGTTTATATATCGAAAACTGGTTCGATCGAATGAGATACCCATTCGATCGAATGAGATCTGGTTCGATCGAATCAGTGACTGATTCGATCGAATCAGCTTCGTTTGACATTTTCAGTACGTTAACTTGGTTTCACGATCGTTGGTTTCTTGTTGAACCAACCTGATAGAACTGGGGACATACATGTGACATTTCATGTCCTAACAATATATATATATATATATATATAACTCAGTGGTTTCCACAGTTAAAACCTGTTTATTTTCAATTTTTACCGGACCAGGCCACCCCAACTTGACTTGAACCTCAAAATTAGCAAATTTAAAATTTTGTTGCTCTTTTTGCATGAATTGTTAAGACGATCAAAGGTATTCTTTATCCACCTAAATTTAAGCATCAAAGTTTTCCAAAGCAACCAATAGATACAACTAAGGTATAATTAATTAATTAGCTAGTGTTCCACACAACATGACATACCCCCGTTATCAAACAATACCCTGGATCCATCACCATAGGTGAGTATGCACGAATTCATCTGTAGGGTTTACATGTGGCGTGTCCCTTGTGGTCTGTTTCTTAATGAGACACGAGAAAGGGGACCCCACATGCCTATCAGCGTGGATGATCAAGTCAGTGGTGTATTTGTACTTTAAGTACGTAATGATCAAGTTTAATGATTTATGTTTGGCAGAAAATCGCGGGTTTGCTCTTTTTAGCATTTTAATATTCACAAATCCACTTAGGAAATGTGAATACCCATATGATAAACCGCATACAGACCCATAGTCTCCGGACTGTTAATGCACGGTTTCGGTTTCCGTAGCGATCGAATAAGTTATAGGTTGTCTCATCTTGTATTTAATCTATATTTATTGTGAATTGGGCTTTGGCCTATAAATAGGTAGATTATGTCATAATTTAGGTAGAGAACTTGTACATAGATCTAAATTATCCTCTCCATAAGTTATCATTCTCTCTAATGTATTTACTCCGTATTTATCAATAAAGTATTATATTTAAAGTAACGATTTCGTGTTGATGTATCGTGTTAGCGGCTAGATCTCGGTCTCTATAACATTTTCTCAATTGGTATCAGAGCAGGAGCTGCTAATAAGTTAAATATGAGTTTTCATGTTTTTCGTGTTCTTCGGGTTTTGGTCAGACTGGAGTAATTTAGTGTGTTATTGGTGGATTTGTTGGTGAATTCGTGTTTATTAATGGAAGAGGGAACTTCCTGTGTAATTTGGTGTTGAGTTATGGTGTATTGAGTGATTCACCATGGAAGAGTATCTTAACTTTTGATTCAGTTTATGATGATTTAGTGAGTGTTAAGTTAATTGGATGATGGATTTGTGTTTATTATTGAAATCCGCATGTTTCTGTGGATTTTGGTGGTTAATTATGGTGTATTGAAGGTTTTGCCATGAAAGAGCATGGTTTCGGGTTGATTATTTGGTGATGAATAAGTAATCGTTAACGTATTTGGATTATGGATTTGGAATCGTGGTGAAAAACCGGGTGTTCGGGTAGAATTTCATGATTTATGATGGTGTTTTGATGATTTCACCATGGATGAAGCTTGAAAATGCAGTTTCCGGCCAGATCTGGTTTTTCCGGCCACTGTAACAGAATTTTCCGGCGAAATTCGTTTTTCTGGCGAACAGTTCAGATCCAACTGCCTAATTCGTTATTACTGTAGCTGATTCGTTACCTAAGTCTAACGAACTACTGTAGAAATTCGTTATGGAAAATTTAACGAATTAAGTTAATTCGCTAAGGTAATTCGTTAAGGTAAATGTAACGAATTAAGGTGTATTTCGTTATGGCAATGATAACGAATTAAGGTAATTCGTTAAGTTAATTCGCTAAGGTAATTCGTTAAGTTAAAGATAACGAATTAAGCTAATTCGTCAAGGATATTCGTTAAGTTAATGATAACGAAGTAAGGTAATTCGTTAATGGGTATGACGAATTGGAAATCTTAACGAATGGGAGGCCATTCGTGTAACTATTATAACGAATGAGGATTGTTATAACGAATTAAGAATGGTAATTTATAACGAGTTGAGTTGATTCGTTAAGTGTATAACGAATGAGTTATTGGTTGACGAATGGAGAACACGAACTACTGTGACGAATGTTGTATATCTATAACGAATTAGAGAGGCACGAACTAATGCACGGTTTCGGTGTCCGTAGCGATCGAATAAGTTATAGGTTGTCTCGTCTTTGTATTTAATCTATATTTATTGTTAATTGGGTTTTGGCCTATAAATAGGTAGAGAACTTGTACATAGATCTAAATTATCCTCTCCATAAGTTATTATTCTCTCTAATGTATTTACTCCATACTTATCAATAAAGTATTATATTTAAAGTATCGATTTCTTGTTGATGTATCGTATTAGCGGCTAGATCTTGGTCTCTATGACGTTCTCTCACGGACCCGAGGCATCCCATTAATACAAGATTTAAGGTTCTAAAACCATACGCCAATGAAGTGTAGAACACTATAAATAAACGGTTTAAGATTTATATCACCGGCTACTTGGCATACTCTAACGTTAAACTTACCCAAGCATCATATGAAAACGTATTCAAATTTAAAATTCATAATATTTATAATATTTCACATCCATACCAAGTGTAAGACCCTGACCCCGGTGCCCTACATAGGACGTTGGATTTACTCATAAACACAGTTCTAAATATCAGAGTTAATTAAAACTTTCACGGAATAATACAAAAGTCAACCATTCATTACAAACATCCATAACTTGTCTTTTAAAAAACATAACATAAAACATGGTATTTCAAACATCACGACAAATCTTCAGATGCCAGCCTCTTCGGATCCTTCCATGTGTCTTCCTCAAGCCAGCTGTCTTAGTCGATTAACCTGCGTGCATACTAAAAGTTAGCTACGTTGAGTGAGTTCTAGTTAATCATACAAAAAATAATACATTCATAACTGCGCACTTCCACACGTACTTCATACTTTCATAAATTGTTCATAATATACATACTTACCCTCATACTTTATTCTAAACTCTACTTTACATTATTCAAATCTGCCTCAGATATTATTTGGGTTGCTTCGGATATTATTAGGGTTCAGTCCCTTTTCTGCCTTGAGTATTATTAGGGCTCAGTCCCTTTTTGCCTCGAGATTTATAAAGGGCTCGGTTCCTTTTCAACCTTGAGTATTATTAGGGCTCAGTCCCTTTCTGCCTCGAGATTTATAAAGGGCTCGCTCCCTTTTCTTCCTTGAGTATTATTAGGCCTCAGTCCCTTTCTGCCTCGAGATTTATAAAGGGCTCGATCCCTTTTCTGCCTCGGATATTATTAGGGTCCGGTCCATTTCTACCTTGAGTATTATTAGGGCTCAGTTCCTTTCTTCTGTACCTAGCTATCTCTTACATTTATTCATAACATACGTACATATCATTCGTACATTATACATAATATTATAACTTAACAGTACGTGCAATATTCGAAGATCGTTCACGCGCCGTCAAGCATTCATTCATACATAATCATATAAGGCATACACTTACCACTTAAGGTAAGTGTATTAACTAATCACATTGAGTATGCACACAGCCCCGAAAACATAACAAGGAAATGGGGCTAGAAACTCACCTGAACTCGGTTACGTACACCGTTAATGGTTATTCCTTTCTTGAGCTGTGCACAACTAACTGTATAACAATTACACATATCAATTTAACAATCACTACCCATATCGTGTTTCCAGTTTAATTATTACCCTCGATGAATGGGGGTCCGGGGGAAGCGCCCCTGGCAGCGATGTTCTAGGGGCGACAGCCACTAGCAGGGTCCAAGGGGCAGAGCCCATGGCTGGGGTCGAGCTGATCTGATTCGTTAGATTAGTTCATTATCTTTCCTGATCAGATCCGCTAGCTGGTTCGTTATTCTTGTTCGTTATCTTAGTTCGTTAGCTAATTCGTTATCTTGACGTGACCTGATTCGTTATCTTATCATAACGAATTGGGTGATTAACGAATCACCTCATTCGTTATCTACTCATAACAAACTGGGGAACTGATTCATTTCCAGGCCATGACGAATTGGTTAACCAATTCGTTACCTTATCATACGAATTGCATCAATCTTGACTTATAGGTCAAAGTCAAAATCGATATGAACAATAAACAGTCAACAGTCATAGAATATCCAATAAATCCTCATTTCTTGATGAAATATCACGAATCTGGTATCAATGGATTCTCCATACCAGCGCCAACAACCCCCAACCATCCAATTAGCCCAACATTTACGTTTAAGGGGTGCGATTTCCTTGTTTATAACCTGATTATTCATTGACAATTTAGCTTATCAAACTATAATAGATTTCAGTAAGGTTTTCTTCGTTGGATTCGTTTTTATCATTTTCATACAGATCTAAGATTTCCCAAACAAAACCGAACCTAAATGAACGATTTCTAATTATAAACATACCTTAAACGAGTCGATCTATGAACACGATCTAGTATTGACGTTGGTTTGGTTCGTCACAACGTTCTTGCACCAACAAACTCGGGTTTTCACCTTCGGATATTGGCTCGGGAAGTAGGCTGATGTTTATGTGTGTTTTTTATGGTGTAGGCTATAGTGCAGAGATGGATAAATATGGAAAGGATTAGGGTTTAAGGGGTATTTATACTCCCTTAAGCCCATTCACCTAAGGCCCATTCCATCTCTTATTCCATCTTCTATAGTTTATTATCTAAACCGGTAAACGACACACTATAAAATAACGAAATTTATTTTATTATTTCTTGTCGAAAGTAGGATGTTACATCAAGAATTGAGGCTTGAGTATGGCCCGACCTTTCATTCCTTATTTTCCACGGACAAAACTCATCACCCACTAAAGATTATATCTATACGTTACCCATCAAATTGCCCTTTTCATTCTCAAGGCTGAGCCTACCGACACATCCGAAGTTAAGTATGTTTTCTTTTATATTATCTCATACTTTTTGTAGTTTGAAAAACCAATTTCCGATAATTATTATCATCTTACATTTTAATGCAAAAACAAAATTTCAAAAGACATTTTTCAACATTTTAATTTTTTTAAAATATTTTTTTATCAAAATTTTAAACTACGAATCAAATATCATATCCCCACACTTAAAATTTTTTATTGTCCTCAATGCAAGGATAAGGATGACTTAAAATAAAAAAAATAAAGTCGGACTACAAAAAAACTAAAAACCTAATAATTAAAAAAAAAAGTTAAAAAGTTAGATATTGGAAAAAGACTTAGTTGGTAATATGCGCATGAAACATGATGTCGAAGTCTTCTTCCATGAATGCCCTCCAACTACATACGTGCTCAGCAAATGGTACCTCCTTCTCTCATACACGAACGAAAGCGGCGAAAATTCAACAAATCATATATAATAATATATCTTATAAAGCTGATAGATATTATGCATTTAAAGTATTTCATCAACATGACCAAAATATAATACAAAACATGAATAATGAGCAGCAAATAATAAACATAAGGTATAAGGCTCAGTTGCTCCATTCCCCCACTTGTCTTGTTCATTAAACTCTTCCTTGGGAATCGTCTCTCTAGCTCACTCAATATTTCTTCAACCTAGCAAAACTTAAAAACACAAAAACAAAGAAGACTACAAAATACTACGTTAGTGACTCGATGACGTATACAACTCGAACAACTAGACCGTAAAACACGACTCAAAATACCAAACTAAGTATAAGAAATCACACATGAATGATAACACAAGGAATAACACAAAAAAAATAAAAAATATAGGATCTAAAAATGTCCGCGCCATGCGACCAGGAGTGATGCCCTGGTCACGCTACGCGGCGTGTTCCGTCTATCCATAAGGTGGTCACGCTAGCCGGCTAGCTCCCTTGACCTCTTCGCGCGGAGCGATGAGCCATTTTTTCCAGAAAGTTTCAAGTTTTGGAAGCCTCAATGCCTTAGAAAAATAAGAAAAATTACCAATCTTTCCTAAACCCATTTCATATTATTTTTACATGCAAAAGTAACCTGGAACTCCGACTACTCCTAGATTCCTCTCTCCATGATGGTAATGATTCTTTGAATAGACTCAACGACACAAAACAAAACTAATAAAAACTGTTGTTAGTGACCCAGAAAAAATAAAACGAAAATAGAAAGAAAAGAATAGGATAAAATATACAAACTCTACAGTTGAGTTCACTCAAGAACTCTTGATATGCGTATCACGTGGCTGTCCGAGTGGAGCTTCCTCCACCTCGGTAACAATTCCCTCCAAGATATTGAATCACGATTCGACCATTCATCAATCTTGCTTTTCTTCTTTCTAACTCCACGAACCTTCTCAAACTTTCGCTAACAACCACCACTTTCTCTGTCACACTTCACCATCACACGAAAATGTGAAACCTCTCGCTCCTCCTTCACACAACCTCTGACCGGACGGACATAAACAAGATGTGTATTAATGCTGGAAATTAATGATTCTAGCGAGTAAATTGAATGACATTTATCAATGAGACCGTCTTGACCACTCTGATGTCACATGGATTTAGAAATATCAGTGGCACTATCATCGCCGGCTCTAAGAGTGATATTTCCTTCAAAACGTCAATGACTGCCCTAGCAGTATGTAAAAACAGATTACCTAAAGGTATAAGAACTCTCTCATTTGTCTCCATATCTAAAACAACAAAATCTGCAGGTAAAACCTAATTATCGACCTTAACTAGCAAGTTTTCCACGACCCCCTAGGATACTTAATGGAATGATCGTCTAAAGACAATGTCAAACGAGTAGGGGTAAGCTCTCCTAGGCCTGGCTTTTCCTATAAAGAATACAACATGAGGTTTATGTTAACTCCGAGATCTGCCAATGCTTGGCACATCGTGTCCCTTCCGAAAAGGCATGGAATGGTGAAAACGTCGGGATCGGGTAATTTTTATGGTAACCTATTAAGAACTACCGCATAACACTCTCCGTTCAGTGGAACAGTCGAAAGCTCCTCCAACCTATCTTTCGTTTAAGTAGATCTTTCAAAAACTTGTCATATTTAGGCATATGCTAGAGGGCATCAATGAACGGGAAATTAATTTTTAACTGGCAGAAAAAATCAAGAAACTACCTGTACTCCCTCGTGTACTTTTGATACTTAATGCGAGCGGGAAACGGAACACAAGCATGTCAATAAGCGGTGATGGCCTAACCTCTCTTGATTTCTTCTCTACACCCCCTTCCACTATAGGCTCACTGGTTTGTGCGAAACTTGTTGAACTAGTTTAGGTTGCACCCTCCTAGGCGTCTCCATCTCTATTTCCTCATCTACCAACTCATCTTCCCCATCTTTCTCAACATCTCTACTAACTCTCCTCGGACCAAAACCCATACCACTATGAGTGGAGATGGCTTTTATTTGAGCAGTCGGATTAGTTTGAGCCTGAAAAATAACTTGGGGGCCTCTCTTCTAAACGACGAGCAACATCACCAGGCCTCTGAATATGAAGAGGGGCAGACTGATGAATCTTCAAAAGAAAATCATGACCAGTTAACGTTCTATGCGTGGCCTGATCTCTAACAAGCATCGATTTCATCATCTCCTCTAGTCTTCCCATTCCACCACTTAAATCTTGCTCATTACTCACACTTTCCCATTACTCGAACTTTGAACATTCTAACCCACATTATACTGATCTTGCCCATTGTTATAAGCAGTTTGGAAACCAGGTGGTGCACCGGATGGACGCCAGTTTGAATTGCTTTAATTCGGGTTCTTGTTGTTGTTCCAATTCGAATAGTTGTTACCATTATAAGCATTTGGGAACCTGTTCTGACCAGCAACAAAATATACCTCTTGATTCATCAACGGGCATTCCAAAGTACAATGACCACCCCTTCATAGCTCACACTTATCAAATTTGGCTTTTAGCTCCTTCACATCTCTATTTAAACTCTTCAAAGCAGCAGCTACACTAGTGCCCAAATTAACCTGGTGCACTCCCCAAGAGGATGAGGTGTAACATCCCATTTTCTCGTTTCAGTTAATAAAATAAATTGTGAGATATTATGAGTCGGGCTTGTGTTGGGTTAAGTAATATGAGTAATGGACTTGGGTTAATAAGGAAAAGAGGAAAAGACCATGGGCTTAATCCCATGACCCACCATATAAATACAATAATTATCATTAATTAATTCATTCTCATCCATTCCATACATCACCCAAAACACAAACTTAAACTCCCACTCTTATTCTCTCTTCTCTCTAGCCGAAATAACCAAGAAGGACCGATCCCGACCCAAAGTAATGATAATATGATAACGTATGGATCCAAACCTGCTAGATCTAGCCGCGAAACGACGAGCCGACACCCTAAACCGTTAAAGTCACGAGATTCGGAAGGAACCGGGTATAAACCGATCAAAAGATGATCAAAGGGGTCACCCTAGCTCAAATCTGGATCGAACGGGGCGTAAAACTGTGAAAACGGTGGTGAAACAAGCAAGATCTCGCTTTTCTGGGCAAGATCTCCTTTTTCCGGAAACGGCGGCGCCGGAACAGTGTGGAATGTCAGATAATGTCAGAGAATGTCTCTGACCTAACCCTAATTAGTTAACGGAAGTTTAATGAACTAGCCCTAATTCGTATGCTAATTCGTTAAAGAAAGAATGACGAGCTAGCCTTAGTTCGTATCCAAATTCGTTAAGGAAAGAATGACGAACTAGCCTCATTCGTTAAGGTCCAATTCGTTATGAGGACCAGTTGGTCGTAAGGTCCAATTCGTTATGAGGACCAGTTTGTCATAAGGTCTAATTCGTTATAGGGACCGGTTCGTTCTAGTAACCAATTCGTTATGAAGGCAGATTCGTTATGAAGTAACGAATGGGTTCATTCGTTATGAACCCAATTCGTTAAGAGTTCGGTAACGAACTAGAAATGTAATAAAATGACAGAATGGTCCCTGGACTTAGATAAGAATGATTTAATTACAAAATAGTCCTTGGACTTTTATTAATTTATTGGCGATACCTTAAAGAATTAAGAGGTTAACAATAAAATAATAATTTAAATTCTAATAAAAAATGTGTTAAGACAGTTATTGGAAATAAAATATTTCCAAGCTGACTTGGCAGCTAAACCCCAGCCAGGGGCTCTGCCCCCGGGACACCGCTAGGGGCTGCCACCTCTAAAACCCCGTTGCCAGGGCGCTACCCCGGACCCTCGTTCGTTGAGGGTAATAATTAAACTAGAAACACGATATGGGTAGTGATAGTTAAATTGATACATGTAATTGTTATACAGTTAGTCGTGCACAGCTCAAGAAAGGAATAACCATAAACGGCGAACGTAACCGAGTTCAGGTGAGTTTCAAGCCCCATTCCTTGTTATGTTTTCAGGGCTGGGTGCATACTCGATGTGATTAGTTAATACATTTACCTTAAGTGGCATGTGTATGCCTTACATGATTATGTTTAAGTGAATTCTTGACAGTGCGTGAACGATCTTTAGATACTGCATGTACCGTCGGGTGATAATTTGAATATTTAAATGACATGTATATAAAGTATGAATGAATTCTTGTCGGTACGTGAACGATCTTCAGATATTGCACATACTGTCAAGTTATAATGTTATGTATAATGTACGAATGATATGTACGTATGTTATGAATTGATGTAAGAGGCAACCAGGTACAGAAGAAATGGGACTGAGCCCTAATAATACTCAAGGTAGAAAGGGACCGGACCCTAATAACATCCGAGGTAGAAAAGTGACCGAGCCCTTTATAAATCTCGAGGCAGAAAAGGATTGAGCCCTAATAATACTAAAGGCCGAATATCTGAGGCTGAAAAAGGACCGGACCCTAATAATATCCGAGGCAGAATAGAACAATGTAAAGTAGAGTTTAGAATAAAGTATGAGTGTAAGTATGTATACTATGAAAAAATTATGAAAGTAGGAAATACGTATGGAAGTACGTAGTTATGAATGTAATGTATGTTGTATGATTAACTAGAACTCACTCAACGTAGCTGACTTTTAGTATGCACGCTGGTTAATCGACTGAGACAGCTGGTTTGAGGAAGACACATGGCAGGATCCGAAGAGGCTGGCATCTGAAGATTTGTCATGATGATTTAAATACTATGTTTTATGTTAAGTTTTTAAAAGACAAGTTGGGTGTTTGTAATGAATGGTTGACTTTTATATTATTCCGCAAAAGTTTTAATTAACTCTGATATTTATAACTGTGTTTATGAGTAAATCCATCGTCCAATGTAGAGCATCGGGGTCGGGGCCTTACAAGTTGGTATCAGAGAAAATTCGAGAGATTTAAGCATCCTACATGGTTAGACTCGAACAGAGAATGGGATTTAAGTAAGAAAAGAAAGAAGATGCCAGTTCAAGATAGCCATGTGTCACTCAAGCAAGCTCAGTAACGGTGTAGTGTATGGTTATATAATGAATGTTAATGTTAGCTTAATTGCTAAAGAAAGAATATGTATGTTAGGGATAGGATTTCTTGATTGTTTGATTGATTAACTGTTTAAGAGTAGAACCATCACAAATAGACTCATAAGGGGAAATGCATAGGACACGAAGAGTAACGTGATCAGCTAATCACAGTTGGCCACTGTTATTACCTATTAGCCTTACTATCCTTCTACTAAATGGTTCCTTAAGTGATGACGTTTGTGTTTCCTTATAGAATACAAATGGCTAGAGCAAGAAAGGTCGTCAGACATGGAGGTCGTACGGGACGTCGCAGTTGGCCACGCATCTTACGAGAACCTTCTGTAGAATCAGCTGCTAACACAAGGGAAGAAGGAAGTGCAGATGGTCGAAATCTGAGTAACAACGAAGGGTATCAACTTGACCCTGCCATTCAAGCTGCCATTGCTCAAGCGGTAGCAGCTGCTGTGAAGAACCGGAATCCTGAAAAGTCTGCTGGAAGTCATGCGAAGACCGCTGAGAAGTCTGGGAAAAGAGTAAGAAAGATGATGAAGGAGAGAAGGAGGCCTCGAGAAGGAGGCCTTGATGATAGGAGGAGATGCCGAGGTGGGTGCAACTACAAGTCATTCAAAGGTTGCGATCCGCCGAAGCTAACTGGTATAATGTTATGTATAATGTACGAATGATATGTACGTATGTTATGAATTAATGTAAGAGGCAGCCAAGTATAGAAGAAAATGGACTGAGCCCTAATAATGCTCAAGGTAGAAAGGGACCGGACCCTAATAACATCTGAGGCAGAAAAGGGACAGAGCCCTTTATAAATCTCGAGGCAGAAAGGGACTGAGCCCTAAGAATACTCAAGGCTGAAAAGGGACCGGACCCTAGTAATATCCAAGGCAGAAAAAGAGACCAGACCCTAATAATATCCGAGGCAGAATAGAATAATGTAAAGTAGAGTTTTGAATAGAGTATGAGGGTAAGTATGTATATTATGAACGAATTATGAAAGTAGGAAGTACGTATGGAAGTACGTAATATGTTGTATGATTAACTAGAACTCACTCGGCGTAGCTAACTTTTAGTATGCACGCAGGTTAATCGACTGAGACAGCTAGTTTGAGGAAGACACATGGCAGGATCCGAAGAGGCTAGCATCTAAAGATTTGTCATGATGTTTGAAATACTATTTTTTATGTTAAGTTTTTAAAAGCCAAGATGGTGTTTGTAATGAATGGTTGACTTTTATACTATTCTGCGAAAGTTTTAATTAACTCTGATATTTAGAACTGTGTTTATGAGTAAATCCAACGTCCAATGTAGGGCACCGAGGTCGGGGCCTTACATGAGGGCGTACTAGTGACGGGAGCCGAATTCCTTTGACGTGGCCTTTTTTCATATTCTAACTGGGAAAAACTTTCAAACATTTCATTGCACTCTGTGACATTCTTCATATTAACCCCCGCAACAGTGTTGAAACGAGTTTAAGTTTCATAATTCAAACCATTGTAAAACTTCTCAAAAAGAGCCCATGATGTGAGACCATTCTGTTAACAACGAGACAACAAATTTTGAAAACGCTCCCAAGCTTGACAATAAAGTTCATCCGGTTTCATGTAAAATGAGTAGATTTGATCACGAAGGTAAGATGCTTTAGTAGGCAGGAAATACTTCATGATAAATGCAGAACGAAGCGCCTCCCAAGTAGTGAATGTTCCTGCTGGTTGTGAATCTAGCCAAGTGACTACCCGTCCTACAAGTGAAAAAGGAAACAAATGTAAGAATATAGCATCTTCAGTAGCACCTTGTAAATTAAAAGTCTTAAGAACACGGTTGAGCCGGTTAATGTGTGCTGGTGCATCTTCGTCTTCACACATGAAACTGGTTAGTTTGGGTGAGAGCATTCATGACATATGATGGAATCTGCCATGAATTCGAGTTATCGATCTCATGATTGATGATTGACGAATGGTTTCCGGTGAGACCACCAAAAGCTTGCTCAGAAACAATTCTGTTGTTGTTCACCATTTGAATGTATGGTAAACTTCTCGGAGTTGACAGTGGTGAACTTTGTGGTGATGATTTCGATGTAGAAGCAGACTCTGACGGTTGTTTTTCTACAGATGAACTAGCCTCAGACTTCAACGGAGAAGGTCCAAGATTATCCTATGGTGGTCATAGCGAACGAAGATGTGTCATAAATCTAAAAACACAAAAGACTAAATAAATAGACTTCAAAACTTAAAAATAAAACAGAAGTAAACTAAAACTTAAATTAGACTCCTACAAATCAAACAAAATAAAGAAAGAAAATAGCTATGTAGCAAGTAAGTCTAATCGAAGCTGATAACGCAATCGCCAAGAGTCCCCGGCGATGGCGCTAAAAATTTGATGTGCTTAAAGTAGTCAAATAATTATTAACTAAATTACGATAAACTAGACACTAAGTAATACTTTAGACTCTTTAAAACTCGACTAAACTATTGACCGGCAAGTGAACCGATCGAATCCAGTATAGCTAAGTAAGTCCATATATCGAACCCACGAGACTCTTTTAATTACGTAAATTAACTAATTAAACTCGACAAGCTAACACGACTATTTATTTCATAATTATTAAAAGGGGGTTATAAATTAATTACAATTAAACTAATAAAATAACTAATTAAGAAAAGGCAAGTAATAAAACACAAGAAAATTTAGTTTAACTGATTTAGACGGTGATGAAAAACCACCTACCCTGGAATCCCTAAAGTATTGGTTAACAAATAGTTGGAAAAAAGTTGTTATGGAACTGAGATCGCAAAATAGACACTTAAAAGAAAAACCGAATAGGACCCATATGGGTTTCTAATAAGTTTTAAGACGCACACACCAGTTTTATATATTAAACTCCTTATGGTTATTTAAATAATTATGAAAGAATACCTTTATAGTGAAATTCTTCCTTACTGCAAAGGTAATATCATAAACTCAATTGACTCAATAGACAATGTTAACCAATCCAACCTAGAGGGACTTCTTACGAAAAGCTAAATCTAGAAATCTTAATCAACAAAGATCTAACAAATAACCTATCACCTTACAGCTTTTTAGGTCAGCAGCACACTTTTATTCGTTTGACTAATAATATTATCCTATGATCTTATTGCAAATCAATCATAAACTAGTCAAGAACACACTGATAATGTGGAATAATAAAATTCATCAAACAAAACCAAGCACACATATGCTTAAATCAAATAAAATCAAACAGTTTACGTATTCATGAAACCATAACGAACAGCATAATCCAAAGAAAATTAAACATCACGAAGGTTCATCGATAGCCTAGGCAGTCAATAATATTTAACCTAGCATCAAAAAATCAAACAAAATAATAATAAAGGAAAACATGGTGAAAAACAGTAGAAACGAATATTAAATGCAATAAAACCCGTAGTCTTCAACCTTGATCAAGTAGCGCTTTAGCGGATGATTCCTTGAATTCAAAACCGCCAAATATTGCAATCCTAAGCTCCAAGAAACTCCAAATTCGGCTCTAGTTCATAGGGTTTTTTTCAGATTAAGGTTAAGGGTGTTTATGTAGTGAACTGGGCTTTAACCTGACCAAATTACAGAACTTTCTAGGAGCCGCGCGACTAGGGCTTAACCACCTGGCCACACGGCGCGGCGTACTTCATAGGAGGGAGGGCGGTCCGACGGGTTCTCCTTCCAGTTCCTTTCCTGATGCATTCTGGCTTCTCTTTTAGGCTTATTTTAACTCGTTTTTCGCCCTTTTAAACCATGTTCAACTTTTGGAACCTACAAAACATAAATATGTTAGTAATATACAAATCTTAACTAAAACAAACAAAAACTGATATAATATTATATAAAATATACAAGGGAAATATTATATAAAACAAAAACTTTTGGAACCTACAAAACACAAATAAATGAGATGTTATAACCAGGTTTTAAAGCTAATGAGGTTTGATTAGATTTTAATTTTATTTATTATATAAAAGTTAATATACTTAGTATTTGATGAAAGGGTTTCATATATAAATGAGATGTTATGACCCGGTTTAAAAGCTATTTGGGTTTGGTGAGGCCTATGACCCGCTTATTTTTTACTATAAAATAGTTTTTTAATTATAAATAATACATATCTTTTTTTAAAGAAACCATATATTAATTTTTAGTATATTTATAGGCTTTTTACATCAAATATTTGGTGAGATTAATTTTTAATTTAATGAAATATTATAACCCGTTTAAGGAATATCTGGGTTTGGTGAGACCAATACCCATGAATTCGGGTCAAATGCATGAGAATCCTCAATATACGTATAATGAAATCTAGTGGCTTGAAAAAATGTATGGAGCAACCACAGAGCTTTTAAATATTTCGTTTACGAGGGTTGTTTTGCATTATTCGTTTATAATATTTATATACATTTTAGATTTTAATTTTATTTATGTATAAAAGTTAATAATGTACTTAGTATTTGATGAAAGGGTTTCACATATAAATGAGATGTTATAACGCGGTTTAAAGGCTATTTGGGTTTGGTGAGGTCCATGGCCCGTTTAGTTTTTTTACTATAAAATTGTTTTATTAATTATAAATAGTATATATATTTTATAAAATAAATCATATATTAATATTTAGTATATCCCTATTTTATAGAACTTTCACATCAAATATTTGGTGAGATCAATTTTTAATTTAATGACATGTTATAACCCGTTTAAGAATATCAGAATTTGGTGAGACCTATACCCGTGAATTCGGGTCAAATGTATGAGAAGCCTCAATTTACAAATAATGAAATCTGGTGGCTTGAGAGAATGTAGGGAGCAAACAGAGAGCTTTTAAAGGTTTCGTTTATATATATGATAGATTTAACTGATTTGTGCTATTATTTTTTGTTTACTTTATTTATTAACTCGTTAATACTCACTAGGTAAAATGTTTTAACTTTTTTATTATAACATACCATTGTACTGAACTTTGAACATTTAACGGTATATTTTCCTACAAAAACAACACCCCAAATCGTCAAAATGGAACCGTTGGTTCTTTAATTGTTTTCCCTGCTGCTAGTGTTCTGTAACAACTCGGGTTTTTGAACTTATACCTTTACCCGACTCGGTTCGATGTTCGGGTTATTTTTATTAAATATATCACGTTTATCAAGCTAAATTGAGTATTTAATTAATACTTAATTATTTATAAATATATCTTTAGTGTCTTTACACTTTTAACCCAAAGTATAAAGTTTTAATCTCTTTTGTATCCAACTTCAAACTTCAAGGTCCAAACTGAAAATAAGTTATAACCCATTTTGTTATATGGATATCCAGGAACCCATAACCGTACCCACTTGGGTTGTCTTGAACCCGGATTCAATAATCACTAACTTGGACCTCAATTCTCGTTTAATTGATGGATTTAATCTTGTATATCTCGTAAACTTAGTAATTTCGGTCTAACCAATGATTTATACCACCTAATTATACCTTATATTGATCCGCCTTACCTTTTTAAATAAACCGACACTAATGTATCTTCTAGAACACGAAATAGCTAGTTATAATTCAATTAATTAGCAAGATACGATCCTCAAACCCTAACTATTCTAAGCCCTATATATAATTGAATTATAATCATCATTTAATGGTTCGTTTTTACCTCGTCTGGCCGTCATCTGTTCGTCCAAATTAACCCGTCATATAACAGCTTGTGAGGTAATTAATTACATGGTTTAGATCGCATTGATTCCGAACAAAAGCCCCAATGTTAATTTGATTATGTATGACGAAATTGATCAAATTGATTTGTTAGGGTTTATGTTCATATTGTTGGTGTATGTTATTGTTTATACATTTTATGAACTGGGTATTGTTGCAAGTGTTTGATAGCCTAGTTGGTTAAACACTTAAGTTGCAGGGAGGAGGTCGCGGGTTCGACTCCCTGTACCCCGTTTTTTTTGGAAATTTATATTATAAACTCTTTTTAAATGATTAAAAATTATATAAATAATATTAATAGCCAAATAAGATTATTTTAATATAATCGACTTTTTAATACTCGTTTAACACACGTTTCATACGCATATATATACATATAAGCATTTGTGTGTGTGTGTGTGTGCATACATAAATAGGGTTAGTATCCTTTAAGAACTTTAAAAAAGTTAAGAACTCTTAGGAACTCTAAACAACCAAACTTTTTTTTAATTTTTTTATATATTAACATTATTTAAAAGTAGTCTTATCATATTTTACATAAAAATTGTTGATTACATATATTAATCACAAGTTTACATATGTGTAAAATTTATGTACTAACAAATTTACATAAGTGTAAAACAAAATATAGATATGTATAAAAACTAATTTTTAAAATTATAATCTTAAATATATATATATATATATATATATATATATATATATATATATATGATAAAGCTACACTTAAATAACATTAACATACAAAAGATTTATAAAAAACGTTAGTTTTCAAGGGTTCCTTCAAGTTCTTATATAATTTAACAGTTCTGTAATGATACTCATCCTACATAAATATATATTAACTTAAAATCTAATATTTATATATAGAAATCAAGTAAACTATATATATACTTATATTTATAAAATTAAAAGTAAGATTTTTCAAGATATGTTTTATTAATTTAACTAATTATTTTATGTAACAAATCTTTATGTATAATATTATATTATTATAATATTTACTTATTAATGGTTATCAAGTTGTTGTAATCGATCTTACCATTTACTTAGCGTATCCATTTTCTATTTGTTCCTCATCAGGCTTTATCGTTCGCGTGTGACTTTCCTGCAATCTTATTATCTTAATCACCTATGTTCTTCTTCGATGTGGGTACCATATTCCCCTATTTTACTTATTTTTCCACGTTTTGGGGACATATGCGTAAGTTGTATTTCTCATATATACTTATACACAAAACTGCAACTATTGTCTTATGTCTTATGTAGTTCTGTAATGATACTCATCCTACATAAATATATATTAACTTAAAATCTAATATTTATATATAGAAATCAAGTAAAATATATATATACTTATATTTATAAAATTAAAAGTAAGATTTTTCAAGATATGTTTTATTAATTTAACTAATTATTTTATGTAACAAATCTTTATGTATAATATTATATTATTATAATATTTACTTATTAATGGTTATCAAGTTGTTGTAATCGATCTTACCATTTACTTAGTGTATCCATTTTCTATTTGTTCCTCATCAGGCTTTATCGTTCGCGTGTGATTTTCCTGCAATCTTATTATCTTAATCACCTATGTTCTTCTTCGATGTGGGTACCATATTCCCCTATTTTACTTCTTTTTCCACGTTTTGGGGACATATGCGTAAGTTGTATTTCTCATATATACTTATACACAAAACTGCAACTATTGTCTTATGTGTTAACAACTTATACCTTACTTGTTTATGTGTTTATTTGCTTTACGTGAACCGCATTCGGAGATGTCCAACATAATCTCAGAATAGTATGATCATCCGCCAGTCGTTAGCCTTTGTGCTTCTCGACATCTCAGTTATACTTGCTCTTTGGTTAATTTGTTATTCTCATATGACTTGTTGAAATAACTTATTTTTATATATATACTATATGTACATTTAAACTGGTGTGTTGCTCACTCAACCTTGTATTGGCAAAACTATTTTATTTTCAACGCATATGCAGGTTATCGTGTGGCGTGATTATCAAGATTGTTTGAAGCAACTTAGGATGCATGTTAGAGAAAATATATAAGAACTTAATTTTGGATGTTTAATGTAATTATTTATTTATGAACTTAATGTACTTGATTATTTAACTAATTTAATAGATATTTCCATACTTAATATGGCATAATAGTACCTTGAGAGCTGTGGGCAATCAGTTAATGCATCGACATTTCCGCCGTAGGCTGGGGTGTGACAGATTTGTATCAAAGCCGAAGGTTTAAGTTAGGTCGTTAGAAATTGCCTTAGACACATGTTTAGGAACCTTATACGTGCCTATCTGTTTACCTTTATGTTTTCAGTTTTAAATTTTTTACAGCTTTCTTAGATAAGTGTTTATCATTTATTGTTATGCACACACATACAAACTCCGAGGTTATGCCTCAACATTCAAATAAAACTTTTCAAAAATTAGATTGCTTTTATTTTCGCGAAATTCCTTAAGAATTCCCTACTTTTGTTTTTACTCCTTCATCTTAAGGCTAGGTAGCATGACAAGTTCCTCTCGGCCAAAAAGGAACACAACTGTCATACGACCGACACCGTAGGTTGATCTTAAACCGAATTCACGGTGATTCGTGGCTAAACTCGGTTTTCCCGATTATTGGGTTCCGTTATTTAAATGATTAGTTGAGTGAAAAATCCATGGAACCCATGGCACTCCTACTATACATTTCTTAATTTGTTTTCGTATTTTTATTGGAGTGATCAAGGTGGTGATTCACAAGATACTCCAATTACCCATATATTTATTTTGATAGTTCGTTATTTAGTTTGATCGGTTAAAACGCTATGTAACGCTCATCGGGCCGAAAAACTATATTGCATTGATAATTCATTAATTGGTTGGGACAGTTAAAATGGCATGTAATGCTCATGGGTCGTCCAACCCACCCGTTTTAATCGTTATTTAGTTGGTACAGTTAAAATGCCATGTAACGCTCATGGGTCTCCAACTACCTTACTATTATTCGTTAATTTTGTTGGGCCACTCAAATTGCCATGAAATGCTCATGGGAGGCCAACATCTACAACTTATATTTCGTTAGTTTATTGTAAACTTAATAAAAGTATAAATTTTAAACCGACTTAACTCCTCATG
The DNA here is from genome assembly GCF_021521415.1 of Bidens hawaiensis. Classification (NCBI taxonomy): domain Eukaryota; kingdom Viridiplantae; phylum Streptophyta; class Magnoliopsida; order Asterales; family Asteraceae; genus Bidens; species Bidens hawaiensis. The sequence continues at coordinate 259,032 of NW_027491674.1, forward strand.
TAGTCTTCACACATTAATCATATTGACTACATCATCTAATAACTATTTACGCAATGTACCCCCCCCCCTCCTCATCTTATAAACTTCTACTTTTAATTCTCATGAAGCAATTCCTCTTACCTCTTAAGACAACGTTATTATAGGTTATCTAAATAATTAAACATTATCCTAATGTTTTCTTAACTTATCCTTAATCTTATAAACCTTTATTTTTGGTCCTCGTAGAATGTCTCATTTAAGAAACCACCGTTATCCTCGACATCAATTGTTTGATTCTCACGACCACCTTATGGCTGAATGTATCGCCAAAGAGATAGGTGCTGCGATCCCTAGGATAGTGACCCGAATTCAAAATATCAGTGCAACCAATTCAACTTTTCCCACTAATTCCTCTGCTTTTCCCACAAACCATCTACCTCCACTCATCCTCATAACAAAAACGTAAGAACCTTGCTACAACAAATCCTACCCACCCGCAAGTCTCCTCAAACAAGAAACCTTACCTCGGTCCTTACTCGTTATGCTCCATTTGCAACCATCATCACCCAGTTAAATCCCTATGCCGTCGTTGCACCCAATGTAACCGTTATGGCCATCTTGCTAATACATGCCGGGTCCCGCCTAATGCACAAGCCGTCCCGCAACAACCTACCCCTCATGCTCAACCCGGTGTTCCTGATACCCGTGCTTGCTACCATTATGGAAACCCAAATCATCTCCGTAATGCATGCCCTCAATTTTCCCAAGCTCATCAAGCCCAATTTATAACTACACCCTACTACTTGCCCATGCTCAAACCCATAAACCTCATGTCCCTCAAGCTCCTCCCATCAATCAAGGTCAACCTTACTTAACCCAACACTACCAAACCTCGCAACCACAAGCTCAAGTTTACCAGACATATTTCCACCAAACAACTCTCTTGCAAACCGTTCAAGCTCCAGTTTTCCAAGCAACGCCGAATCAATCTACCCCAACTGCTCCTACTCCTACAAATTCTCGTGGTGCCTCAAGTCATGCCAATTAAGCTACTCAATGATCATGAAGACCTTTTTCCGTTACCCTTTATCTTAATTTCTTTTGTCTTTTTTTAATTACGTATTGTAACGTCTCTTTACGGCTTTGAATTATTTCCTTATTTGAGCTATTTATCTTCTATCTCTTGAATAAAGTCCCTTTTGTTTAAATAGATTGTTTATTACAGCCTACTTATATCTTATTTCCTTACCTCCATTAACCTTAACTATTAATAAGTTATCTTTTCTTCAACTTTAAATACTTATCTTTTACGTTTGAAAGATGTTTCTTTGGTTTATTAAAACCCACTGCAACTTTTGGAATTATTTTATACATTGGTGATTTTTCTAATTTAAAACTTCTTAAAATTTTGTTTCCTCAAAATCATGTTTTACTCAAATGTTTTGTAACTCACACAATGGGACGAGTTATGTGGACCATCCGACGATCTGAGTAATTATGGATGCATACGTAATTACCAAAGTCCTCGCATGGAAATCATGATCCGAATGATTGTGTGTCATAATATATAACCTTAAGTAGTTGAGATAACGGTACAAATGTAAAGATGATAAGGACATGGTGGATACGCCGCTGGTACATCCTATATATAAGTGCCCTTATCGGATTTTCATTCGGAGCGTTCTTTTAACTATTCAAAGTTCTGTATTATGATTTAAACTGTATTTAAAGTTTTCTTCTATTTAAAATTTTATTTTATTGGTGTTGATATAGTTTTCTTTAATTTCGGGACGCAATTCCCTAAAGTAGGGGAGACTGTAGCAACTCGGGTTTTCGAACTTATACCTTTACCCGACTCGGTTCGATGTTCGGGTTATTTTTACTAAATATATCGCGTTTATCAAGCTAAATTGAATATTTTATTAATATTTTATTATTTATAAATTAATCTTTAGTGTCTTTACACTTTTAACCCAAAGTATAAAGTTTTAATCTCTTTTGTATCCAACTTCAAACTTCAAGGTCCAAACTGAAAATATGTTATAACCCATTTTGTTATATGGATATCCAGGAACCCATAACCGTATCCACTTGGGTTTTCTTGAACCCGAATTCAATAATCACTAACTTGGACCTCAATTCTCGTTTAATTGATGGATTTGATCTTGTATATCTCGTAAACTTAGTAATTTCGGTCTAACCAACGATTTATACCACCTAATTATACCTTATATTGATCCGCCTTACCTTTTTGAACAACCGACACTCGTGAATCTTCTAGAAAACGAAATAGCTAGTTATAATTCAATTAATTAGCAAGATACGATCCTCAAACCCTATCCTAATCCCTATATATAACTAAATTGTAATCATCATTTAATGGTTTGTTTGTACCTCATCTGCCGTTATCTGCTCATCCAAATTAACCCGTCATATAATAGCTTGTGAGGTAATTAATTACATGGTTTTGATCATGATTTGATTCCGAACAAAAGCCCCAATGTTAATTTGATTATGTATGACAAAATTGATCAAATTGATTCGTTAGGGTTTATGTTCATACTGTTGGTGTCTGTTATTGTTTATAAATTTTAAGAACTGGGTTTTGTTGCAAGTGCTGGATAGCCCAGTTGGTTAAACACTTAAGTTGCAGGGAGGAGGTCGCGGGTTCGACCCCCTGTACCCCGTGTTTTTTGGAAATTGATATTATAAGCTCTTTTAAAATGATTAAAAATTATATTAATAATTATAGCCAAATAAGATTATTTTAATAAAACCGACTTTTTAATACTGGTTTAACTCACGTTTCGTTTGTATATATATATAAGCATAGGGGATGGTTCAAGAGAGAAATCATTTTATTGCGAGAAGTGCGAGATGTTAACTACAACTCTTGATTAATTTGATCTATGGCCTACAATCAAAATGGCAATCTTGTAATATTAATATTCATCTTTTAATGTATTAATTGTCAAAATGGGTATATTAGTATTTTAGAAACAAGAAACTTAAGAAAGAGAAATGTGCACATTAATAGCATACCAAAACTATGACCAACATAATCAACCATTAAATTATATTCCAGACATAATATAAAAATATGTGGTTAACATTATCGCTCATCTTATATCTACGTTTATTACATTGTAAACAAAAATAATAATAATAATAATAATAATGCATGGTTTCTACTCATATTTTTATATATATTACAAAACCTTCTACAACTCTACATACATTATTAACTTTAATGATTTGTGGTTAAAAATACAAAAATTGAGTTAACCGTTATTTTTGTAAGTATTGTTTAGGCAGTGTACGTTGTTTTAAATACCACTATGTAGGATGCGTATGATTAGGTGTAGGAAATTTCATAGTATGTTTATGCATGCTAGTTTGACGATATATGGTAGTTTTAAACGGTCTAGGTTATTAAAATAATTTTTAGGTTAATATAACCAATTTGTGTAGGTTATTTAGTATTACAATATGTGTTTCAACTTTTTTTTAAGTGTAGGTTACTAGCATAGACTGTGTAGGTTAATATGAATATATGTGTAGGTTAATATGAATATATATGTAGGTTATTAATATGTCTGTGTAGATTGTTAAATAAACTTAATTAACACATGAATTAACTAAAATAAATTAAATTAAAACCTCAAAGGCTTTAATATAATGGTTCTGTAAAATATATATTATTGTTTGATTAACTTTATTATTGTAGTTATTTTTGGTTTGTTAATTAAAATTTGTAAGTTTACTATTATCATTTTTTTGATGTGAAATCGTCTAAACTTTTAATATGGGAATTCAAAAAACAATTACGTAGCAACAAAAACAAAGCATTGTTCATTGTGACATACTTTTAATTAAAAATATTGATTAAAAGAAATAAAAGATGATCATATAAAATATATTGCTATGCGATTTAATTAATGTATTGTCTTGTTTATTAAATTTAAATACCAAAATAAATGTGCCAATAAAAGAATAATTGAAACTTTCAAAAAAAAATTATGCTTTTCAAAATAGACTAATTAAATCTTTACCTTTATACCCTTTCATTTAACAAAAGGAAAAGAATTAAAGAAATTTTGTGATTGGTTGGGATGACTTTTTACACTTCTTGTAATAAAATGACTTTTCTCATGAACTTAAACATATATATATATATATATATATATATATATATATAGGATTAGGTTCATTTCAGAAGTGTTTCTTAGTGCGAGAAGTGATTCTAGCCAATCAAATGATTTCTTTTTAATTTTATAATTATTTAAGTAAAAGGGTATATTAGTAAAAACAATAAAGTCTTTTGTTTTGTAACCAATAGTCATTAATAGTTGAATTAATGATAAGTTATTAACTAACGTAAGTTACAAACTATTTTTTTTATTATTTCGTCTAAAATTTGAGCCACTAAAATCCATATGATCAAAATTCATTTTATTTTAAACTTGGGTAATTATTATTTTATTATTTCATCTCAAATGTAAAAATATAAAGTGTATTAATTTGATTTTCAACAAAGTAATATATATTGTTGGCTTATCTTATGTAATGTAAATATAGCTGCGTAATGTTGCGTAGGTACACTTTCAGATGTTATGTACTCGTAACTAACGTAGTGTAGGAAAAACTAGTGTAATGTAGGCACACTTTTAAATGTTGCGTAGTCATAATTAATGTGGTGTAGAAAAAACTAGTGTAGTGTAGGCACATTGTTAAATGTTACGTAGTCATAACTAATGTAGTGCAGGCACACTTTTAAATGATGTGTAGTCATAACGAATGTTGTGTAGGAAAGCATAACGTAGTGTAGGCACACTTTTAAATTTTGCATTGCCATTACTAATGTAGTGTAGGCAAAACTAGTGTAGCGTAATCACACTTTTAAATGTTGTGTAGACATAGTTGATGTAGTATAGGCAAAACTAATATAGTATAAATACACTTTTAAATGTTTAAATGTTGTTGTCTTTTAACTAATAATGTAATGTAAAATTAATGTATGTTCTATAATCTATGGTGGCATATAATTCAAAAAATACTAAAAAATTTTCTCAAATTATTTGTTAAAAAACGTTGGCAAAGAACAAATATAATATCCATTTCAAAAAAGAACAAATGCTAAATGTAGCTAATATATAAATCGTTTTATTTTTTTGATAATTATAAATGTTTTTAGCTTAGTTTTAGGAGTAATAGGTGGGAATTTCATTATTAAGTGTTCATTTAAAATACAAAACTACCCCCTTTCACATTAAAAAACATGTATATAAGATTACTAATAATTACCAGTTTGCCATAATCAATATGTACCTTTGATCAATGTAATCAATGGCCCGGATTGATTTCTCGCACTTCTCGCTATAACTTGACTTCTCGCATGAACCATCCCCTATAAGCATATGTGTATATATATATACACATAAATATATATTAACTTAAAATCTAAAATTTATATAAAGAAATCAAGTAAACTATATAGATACATATATTTATAAAATTAAAAGTAATATGTTTCAAGATATGTTTTATTAATTTTACTAATTATTTTATGTATCAAATCTTTATGTATAATATTATATTATTATAATATTTACTTATTAATGGTTATCGAGTTGTTGTAATCGATCTTACCCATTACTTAGCGTATCCATTTTCACTTTGTTTCTTGTTAGGCTTTATTGAACGCGTGTGACTTTCCCGCAGTCTTATTATCTTAATCACCTTTGTTCTTCTTCGAGGTGAGTACCACATTCCCCTATTTTACTTCTTTTTCCACGTTTTGGGGACATATGCGTAAATTGTATTTCTCATATATACTTAAACACAAAACTTCAACTATTGTCTTATGTGTTAACAACTTAAACCTTACTTGTTTATGTGCTTATTTGCTTTACGTGAACCGCATTCGGAGAGGTCCAACATAATCTCATAATAGTATGATCATATGCCAGTCGTTATCTCCTTTGTGCTTCTCGACATCTCAGCTATACTTGCACATTTGGATAATTTGTTATTCTCATATGACTTGTTGCAGTTACTTATTTTTATATATACTATTTGTACATTTAAACGGGTGTGTTGCCCACTCAACCTTGAGTTGACAAAACTTTTTTATTTTCAATGCATTTGCAGGTTATCGTGTGGCTCGATTATCAATATTGTTTGAAGCAACTTATAATGCATGTTAGAGAAAATATACAAGAACTTAATTTTAGATGTTTAATGTAATTGTTTATTTATGAACTTGATGTACTTGATTATTTAACTAATTTAATAGATATTTCCATAATATTGAATAATAGTACCTTGAGAGTTGTGGGCAGTCAGTTCACGCCCCGACATTTCCGCCGTAGGTTGGGATGTGACATGTTCCGGAAGGAATAAGCACCCACGTACGAGACGTGGGTGTTGAATGGTTTGGGCTATAAACTACGTCAAAACCGATTGAACTTGACTTGTAAATTGTTGCATGTATGTTAGATATTAAATTGTTATACGTATGTCAGAAAACCTAGACATCAATGAATTATTAACAAACTAATATATTAGTAATTTTGTAAAATGTAGTGTACATCTTTTCAAACAGTATGTAAAATATTAAATGGCAGCTTATTCATATTGTTTTAGACCTTTAGTGCTTTAAACATATTTTTGGACCTTTATAAGTGTATTTTGTAGGCATAGGATCTTCATATACCACCTTGGATCTTTTCACACCGCTTTTCATCTATACGGCTCGTATAGGCCTATACAAGTCGTATAGGGTTGATGTGTTAAAAGTCGTTATATAATTATTAACTAAATTACGCTAAACTAAACATTAAGTAATACTTTATACTCTTTAAACTCGGCTAAACTACTAACCGACAAGTGAACCGATCGACTCTAGTAAAACTAAGTAAGTCCGGATATCGAACCCACGAGACTCTTTAAATTACATAAATTAACTAATTAGACTCGACAAACTCACAAGACTATTTATTTTTTATAATTGTTGGGGGGGGGGTGTTTAATTACTAATATTAAACTAATAAATTAACTAATTTAGAAAAGACAAGTAGCAAAACACTAGACAATTTAATTTGACTAATCAGATGAAGATGAAAAACCACCTAGGCTTGAATCATCTAAGTTGTAGTTATCAATTATTTAGAAAAAACTTGTTATGTAACTGGGATCAAAAAATAGAAACTTAAAAAAAAACCTGAACATGAACCTGACCTTTCTCAAGAAGACACCTGTGGATTTCAAATAAGTTTTAAGACACACCAGTTTTATATATTAAACTCCTTTAAGGTTATTTAAATAATTGTGAACGATTACCTTTATAATGAAATCCTACCTTACAACGCAGAAATCAAAGGTAGTTTAATTAATTCAATTGACTCGATAGGCAATGTTAATCAATCAAACATAGATGGACTCCTTACGAAGAACTAAATCTAGCAATCTTAATCAAAAAAGATCTAATAAATAACCTATCACTTTACAACTATTTAGGTTAGCTGCACACTTTTATTCATTTGACTAATAATATTATTCATATGGTTTTATTGCAAATCATCCACAAACTAGTAAAAATACAGTAGATGACCTAACAAAATCCTATTCTATGAATCAATCACCAAGGATAAAGTGGAATAATAAAATTTATCAATCAAATCCAAGCACACATATGCATTAATCAAATAACATCAAACCATTTATTGATTCATAAAACCATAAACGAAAAGTATAACCCAAATAAAATCAAACATTAACAACGGTTCATGAAATGCCTAGGCAGTCTATAACGTTTAGCCTAGCATCGTAAAATCAAACACAATAATAATAAAGGAAAATATGGTGAAAAATATTAGAAATGAAAGATTAAAGGCGATAAAACCCGTAGTTTTCGATCTTGTTCACGTAGCGCTTCACCGGATGATTCCTTTCCTCAAAACCACCAAATATTGCAATCCTATGCTCCAAGAAACTCCAAAATCGGCTCTGGTTCGTAGGGTATTTTCCAGGTTAAGATTATGGGTGTTTATATAGTGAACTAGGCCTTAACCTGACCCAATTACGGAACTTTCTGGAAAATTGGGTTCTAGGCGTCGCGCGACCAGGGTATGACCACCTAGCCGCTCGACACCGCGTACTTCATAGAGGGGAGGGCCGGCTCGGCTGGTCCGACCGATTCTTCTTCCAGTCCCTTTTGTTATGCGTTCCGACTTCTCGTTTAGGCTTATTTTGACTCGTTTTTCGCCCTTTTCAGCTACGTTCAACTTCCAGAACCTACAAAACACAAATATGTTAGTAGTATACAAATCTTAACTAAAAAAACTAATAAAATATAATATAAAATATACAAGGGAAATTTATATAAATATCAGTATATCATAATCTCTTATGAAGTGATGTCTGATCTCAATGTGTTTGGTCTTTGAATGTTGAACTGGCTTTTTGATGATGTTCAAAGCAGCTTCACTGTCCAATTTCAATAGTGTTTTCAAAGCTATTATCCCATAATCAGTAATTGGTTTTGTAGCCAAAGTAGTTAAGCTGTGCAGCTTGCAGCAATAATATATTAGCTTCGGCAGTTGAGTTTGAAATAGTAGTTTGCTTCTTGCTCTGCCAAGACATCAATGCATCTCCAAAGAACTGACATCCTTCATATGTTGATTTTCTTGTCATTTGACAACCTGCATAATCACAATCTCCAAAACCAACAAGTTGGGTCTTTGTGCTAGATGGATACCAGATACCTAAGGTAGGTGCATCTTTGAGGTATGTAAATATCTTTTTAACAGCACTTAAGTGAGATTCTCTTGGTGAAGCTTGATTTCTTTCACACACACATGTTGCATGCATTATATCAGGCCAAGATGTTGTTAGATACATTAAAGATCCAATCATGCATCTATACAAGGTTTGATCAACATAGTCAACAGTTTCATCAGGTGATAATGGATCAATTTACTCATGGATGGGGAACTTGTATTGCAATCAATCATTTTAAACTTTTTAAGGAGATTTTTAACATATTTTGATTGATGTAGAAAAATTATTTTTGTAGTTTGTTTGACTTGCAAGCCCAAAAAGTACTGTAACTCACCCATGTTACTCATTTCAGATTCAGATTTCATGAGTTTTGTAAAATCATCATACAATTTTGGATTGGTGGATCCAAATATGATGTGATCTATATAAATCTAAACGAGAATTAAGTATTTTCCCTCTCTTTTGGGAAACAAAGTTTTATCAAATTATCCTGTTTTAAAGTGATGTGAAATCAAAAATGAGGAAAGTCTATCATACCAGGCCCTTGGAGCTTGTTGAGTCCATAAAGTGCTTTCTTAAACTTGTATGCATAGTTTTGGTTGAATGCATCTTCAAAACTTGGTGGTTGTGTAACACATACTTCTTATTGAATGTCACCATAAAGGAAAGATCCTTTGACATCCATTTGGTATACCTTGACGTTGTTAGTGGTTGCATAAGCATGAAACATCCCGATGGCTTCAAGTCTTGTAACATATGCAAAGGTTTCTTCATAGCCAATACCTTCTTCTTGTCGTTAACATTGAACTACTAACCTTGCTTGGTTTTTTTTATCACAGTCCCTCTTTCATCAATCTTGTTCCTGAATACCCATTTTGTTCCAATAGGTGTTACACCTTTTGGTCTTGGGCATAATTCCCAAACATGCATCTTTATAAACTGAATGAGTTCCTCTTACATAGCTTCTACCCAACTATTTTCTTTTATAGCAATTTGATACTTAGTTGATTCAAGTTGAGATACAAAACCAGAAAAGAAGCAACCATTTGCTTATTGACTTCTGGTGAGAACACCATGTTGCATGTCACCAGTTATCTAATTTTGAGGATGGGAAGGATGAAACACATAACAAACAATGGCCATTATAGTGTTGGAATAAGTCGATGGTGAGACTACTGATGCGGAAGCAGTTGTTAAAGGTGAAGGCATTGGGGGTAAACAACTGCTTTGAGAAACAACAGGTGAACTTCCAAAAGTGGGATGAGGACGTTCATTTTGGATATCAGTTGTTTGAGCATTAGTAGTTACACACCCTTGAATTCCTTATCAGCAAATTCCATATGATCAGTAGTTTGAATGAAAGTGTTGATATTCTCTACATCAGATTCTTCAAAAAAAGTATAGCCTTTCAGATTGAATACTTGCATCAGCAGATTCATTAGTTTAGGGCTCATACTTTAAGATATCAAGATTGAACAAATCAGCTGGATTAGATGGAATTTTTATATCAGACATGTCATTATATTTACATTTAATATTTCTTCTATAGCCTTTATTCATAGGGTGTTTTCTCATGTCTTTGATTTATTAAAATTATATTCTAAACATAACCAGCAGTGTTGACTGCTTCAACCTAAAGTATAAAGGTAATTCTGAATAAGCAAGCATGGATCTAGCAGCTTTGTTGAACACACGGATCTAACTCAGATCTATAACAATTAATGATTTAGATCTAACACAGTGAAGGATCTAGTTCATGATTACTCTATAATTATGTGTTATAATAGTTTATATTAGTTGTATATCTGTAATATATTAGTAATACTTTAATTAGATTGAAGTTTTGATCGAGAGGAAACTTGGACAGCAATTCAATAATATTAATCAAAAACTTAAATTAACAGAGGTGTTCACCTCTATATATAGAAGATGGATCTAGTTCGTTACACATTCCGTAACGAACTAGCCTCCACTTCGTTATATTACATTACAGATAATAAACTTAACGAACTAAACTCCCATTCGTTAAACATCCTTAACGAATTGGGAAGAGCCTTAACTTAACCATCTAGTTCGTTAAACATCCTTAACGAACTAGACTGACTTTAACGAACTAACTTAATAATTATTATTATTTCATTAATAAATACAAAACATAAATACAAAGACTCGAGACGTAAAACCGTGCACTAACAGACACCACCTCGTCTTGAGCTCTTTGTCTTTAAGTTACTTGAAACGCTTGGACTGCCAGTCTCTGCAGCTGTGAATCCCATGCTCATGACACACACTAACAATGCGTTGAAATCGCATTTCTCGGTCATAGTCTTCACTACGCTCTATCAATATTTTATTCTTGAACAGCACGTCATTGTCAGTCTCTGTCAAGTTCACAAGCCACATTGGATCAATAATCTTTATCAGCTCAGTCTTCAAGCCCTTGCCCATAACAATAACAGTCTCGCCAGTTCGATTGTCATAATACCAGCGGTTGAAAGATAAATACATGTGTTGGTTCAGCGTCTTGACTGGTATACGCTTCATCGTCCTTGGCGGCTTTACTTTAAGCACCAGCTTTCTCCAACCCGTTCTTGGATCGATCTCATCAATACGCTTAAAGAATTTAAATCCGTGGTTCACCTCAAAGAGCAAATGTTGGTGAAACCAACTTGCTTGGTGTTTCCCGCCACGGTTAATAAACGGACAGTACGCAAGAGTCCGTACATCCCATCTTGGCAACGAGAGAATGTCAGTAATCTTTTCATAATATTGCACATCGTTCTCTCATTTGATGATGCATACTTTCAAATCAGAATCAAAAAGCCATGAAATAATATCACCTCGAACTTTAGACATGGCCTTGAAATTAGTCATCTGATTTGCTTTGGCACGTGCAATGGCTTCCACTTTCAACTCTTGATCGACGTATCTATATGCATCAATAATCTTACGAGTCCTCTTGTCTCTAAAAGCAAACCAGCCTCGAATATCTTCAATTGATGGATCAGTCGTTGAATCAAATCTTGTATCAACAGCTTTGCCCTTTGATTCCTTCTCCAACTGATCCTCGGCTGCTTTGACAGTTTCTTCAGTGAATATCGGAGAACCCTGATCAACGTTAGAGTGTTGAAATAAGTCAGGATACTCCTCAGCCGTCACGTCCTCAATCTCTATCTCGTCGTCTTCATAAATAAAGACGTGTTCATCTGAATGTTCGGATCATCAAAGACCTCTTCATCATACTAGACCTCCACATCCTCCTCAGCCTCTAACAAGGTTAATTCATCGTCGTTTAGACCAAGCAGTATAGAAATCTGCTCTCGTGTTAGGGATCGCTCAACAAACTGCCCGACCTCAATTTCATTAGCATTAACAATGCTTCTTATCACCCCCTTATCATCAACGAATGTAACAGTGTCAGCCTTTATCGACTCAATCGGCTTGACATTCGTCGAATCATGGTAAACAACCACCTGCTTACTCAAATCACCAGCCTCAGCACTAGTACCTGCACTAGAGGATGAGTCGTGAGTTTGTTTCGTCTCACCGCCAGCACCGGACTTGTCAGGATCTTCCTCATCATTTCTCAACTTCTTGAGTGCATCGCCTTTGCATTCAAGCTGCAAAATTATGTCTTCTTGCTGTTGTAGTTTCACCACCTGAGACGTAACAATCTCACAGAGGGCTTTGGTCTCTTTTTGGCAGAAAGAGACATAGCTCAGCAAATTCATTTGATTCTCCATCAAACGTTCTTGATTAAGACGATCAGCAGCCATCTGATTTTCATATAGATGAAGTAAGCTCAAGAGCATATTCGTCTGTTGATCCTGTGTCATGGCATGAAATGACGGAGGAACTGGTTGAACAGGACCCTGAGGACGATTGAACCTCATAAATGAAATATCCATCGGCGGCGGAGGCATCATCATTGGTGTTGGTGAAATCACCAAGGTAGCAGTTGTAGGCATTGGCAGAGTAGATAAAATCGACTGTGGAATCATGCCAAGCCTCGGATCGGATGTGAGTGTGGTCGTTAACGTAAGTTCCGGGGTGCTAGTAGTAAGCGGCACCGCCGGGCGTTGAATAATGGACGACCTTGGAGGCTGAAATCCAAATGAAATACCTGCCCCAGCTGTCACTCGACGCTTCGAGGACCCTTCACATGCCACCGCTTTCCCCTTTCTTTTGCGTTCAGCAGCTTCAACAACAACTGCCTCAGCCTTAACACATTGTTGTTGAGCTAGATCACCATCATTACCACCATCACCACCATCATTATCATCACCCTCATCACCATCGTTCCCACCTGGTCCTTCCTCATGCTCAGAATTCGAGTCATCATGGATCCAGCGATCATTGTCAGGACATACATAATCTGGATTGGAAACGTGACCAATCAAACGTTTGAATCGCGGAGAAGGATCTTGGCGATGCAACTTCTTTCTCCGCATTGTATCTGCTGTCATGTGGTCCAACTTCGATTTATCATCGAGGCGTGTTGGATCAAGCACCAAATCACGGATGGCATCTTGAACGAACTGTTAGATAAACCGAGGATACATCAAAAATTTCGTGCATCGTTTCATAGCAATACAATTTTCTTTGAGATGATCGAAGATCATCTCTGAGAAATTGAACAGTTTGTTCAGTATTAATGAACGAACGCCAATTGAATCATGATTCGGCATTCGTCAAAACCCCCTTTACGTCCACCAAGGCAGTGTATAAGAACGTGCAGTAAATACTTGTATGTGGTACACAAGTATGCCTTGTTATACATGGATTCATCAAGATCGCCAGAATAATATAATCATCCAAACAACCCTTTGATCAGCTCTTTGTGGTACTCACTCGGATCATTAGTAGTATCCTCGAACCTCAGCATCCTTCAAACAGTCTCAGTTGATATCTCAACTGGTCTAGCATTCACTTTAGCAGTAATGTCGTTCTCAGTCTCCACATATCTTGCAGTATTCCAAAATTGACGAACGATGCTGAATCTGACATCAGGATTAGCAGTGATAACATAATGAATACGCGAGTGACGTAAGAATGCCAACATCCCTACAAACACATTCTCGTCAGCAAAATTCGTACCGAAAAAGGCACAAACATTGTATCTTTTATCATATGGAAGTAAAGGAATATCATGTGTTTGTTGTTGTTGTTGTGGTGCAGCAGCGGGAGGATCTTGATCCACATTATCAGCCATGACTGATAAATTAAATTCAAGAAGTAGTAAACTAAAAATTAAAATAACATTATACTATTTTTTTTTTTAAAAATAATTATTAAATTTATATTAATAAAATAATTTAAAAAATGTCATTCGTTAACTTAGCTAATTCGTTATAACGAACCGGTGATTCGTTATGACGAATTGGCTATTTCGTTATCTAGTAAATAATACGAATTGAATCTTAACGAATCAGGTATGAAAGGATAATGAATTAAAATTTGATTCGTTATAAATAACGAATGAAAATTTGATTCGTTATCAATAATTAAAAGTATCCTTATTCGTGTGAAGTTTATAACGAATTGGACACGAAACAGTTCCAATTCGTTATATCTTAACGAATGCCTCCTAAAGCTTAATATTTGACTAATCTGGTCAAGGTCAAAATTACCAAGAACAATGAAATGTCAAAATTGCAAACTGAAATCAATACGAACATGATTAACGATAGAAATCCAAATAAATGATCACAAGGATCTCGGAAATACATCGCAAACTCAGTTGTATCAAGCATTTGTACTAAATCATGGTACACCATAGTTTAATTAAGGTTTTAAAGATAACTTAAAAACCGGTAACAAACTCAAGCAATTAACCCAGAAAATGTTCATTATATATGACGAAAATCATTACGCCTTGATCGCATATACCTTACGATTCTCAGAGAAAATTTTGGCAGAGTGACGTTGCTTAATGAAGAAGAAAGGTGAATAGTGAAAACGAATCGCCTTCACATATCCCTATATACTCTGACGAAGCACATTTCTAATGTGCTGAGTCATCTGATTCGTTCAAATTTGAATTAGCGAATCAGATGATTCGTTATTGATGTGTTGTAAAACACACTTATTTTCCGTACCATTTTGTCATCTTTTTATTACTTATTTATATAATTAAATAATGTTTTTAACTCGTTATAACTTGATCTTAAAAAGTTTATTATTTTGTGTAGGTGACGAGTTTTAAAGGAGAAAGTGTTCGGGTTTTTTTAAGACAAAAGAGACCTTTTTGATCAAGTTTGAAGACTACAACTCAAGGCCCGACCCAAACCCACATGGAGAAAGCCTTTCTTGCATGATATATAATATAACACTAAAATAAAAAAAACCCTACCACCTATCTCACTTTGCGGATCGGAAAATCTCAAGAAAGAAAGAAATTTGGTTTGTTGTTTGTGTGGGCAGCACTAGAAAGAAGAAAATAATTAAATCAACATCAAGTTGATTGAAAAAGACCCTAACAGCCCTACTATTCCCGATCGGAAATTTGGACAGCCACCAAGGAAGAAAAAAAGAATATTTTGGAGCTTGTGGAGGCTAGGAGAAGAAGAATAACATCAATGGAGGTTGTGGACAGCAGCTAGGCTTCATCTTCAACGTTTATTTCAGCCATAATCTTAAGTATAACTCTTATAAACTTTATGTTCTTGTTCAAGATACATAACTTGTTGAATTGATCTTTAAACCTGATTTGTTTTGCAATTGAATTGAAGATTGAGTTCTTATTGATCTTGATAGATTGTTGAATGATTAATATGATGTTTAAGTTGATTAATATTGTGTTTAAACTAATGTATACCTGCTGTCCAAAAATAATGGTAGGCTAAACTCATTAGTACTACCTAGGTTTGATGAATATTTTTAGGTTTTAGTAAGTAATATGGATTGTTTGATCATCATGACTTGATTTGTTAATGAAAGTTTTGTTTAACATTGAATTAGGTTGTGTTTATTGACTGTGATTTTGTTAATTATGCTCATATACCCCTTGCTTTGATTGATTGAATTAGTTTTGATTGATTATTGCTTGTTTGATTCTTGACTTTGTGTTTAGAGATTGTTTGCGGGGTGTAACCGTAGGGTTTAAGTCAGTGTGCTAATTAGTTAACTTCAGTAGATAGGCACCTTCTTAGAGACCGAGAGGTGATAGGAAGTAAGGTCGTCTCATAGCTTTTACTTGTTAGGATTAGGATCGCGCGAGAGCGGGTTCGGTTCTTATCGGGTTTGGGTTTGTGAACGATTATTTGAGATAGTTTAAGTTAAACCAAATGGTTCCTCTATCCTTGGTTGCGTAGTATTCGTTTCTATTAGGTCGTGTGTCGGTGAGACTGAGAGGAGAGTCGACATTAGAACACTTTAGTAATTCGTTTCCCGGTTTGTTCTTAAAATCAACTAAGTGTAAGTTAGGGTTTGTTAGTGAGACCGAGAGGTGATAGTGAACCTTAGTTGTGTCATCCTTAGATATCGGTGTCGTGAGATTATTCAATCCATTGGCTTTTTAAACCTTCAATAGGATTCTTACCTAGGTAGACGTTTTCTCCATTGTTAAGTCTCATTCTTAAAGTTTCGTTAAGTCTTGTTAAGTCTTTTAATTTAGTTAAAATAAGTTAGGTCAAGTAGTTTAATAATTAAAAATCAATTTAAAATATATTATTCTTAGTAAAGTCTTTTCTAGGATTAGTGATCTAAACGTTTTCACGTGTCCTTGTGTTCGATACTCGGACTTCCTTAGTTCTATAGGACTTACGATCGGTACACTTGCCAGTTGTGTTAGTTTTGTTAAGAAAATCTGTTTAATAAATTTAAAGCTAAGTTGTGAGTTTCATAGAAAGAAACATCCTTTAAACACACATCAGTTATTATAATTGTACACGTGGCATAACGAAATAGAGTTGATTCGTTAAAGTTTAAGACGAAACAATAACGAATTAGTTTTAATTCGTGTGTAAGTCGTTAAATTATGTTTAACGAATTAGATGTCATTCGTTACAGAGTGCGGAAGCGAATTATGTTAACGAATTGGAATTCAATTCGTTATGAATGACTTTAATTCGTTATGCATGACTAACGAATTACCTTTATGTAATTTTAAATTAAATAATTAAATCAATTAAATAAAAAGAATAATTGAATATTGATACAAATTGAATAAATAAGTCAATCAACGAAATCCCGTATCTCGATGATCAAAATACTTTAACGTGTTTCACGCTTAAAATACTTAACTTAAAAAGAATTAAATAATATGTAAATGAAAAAGCAAAATCTTTTTGGTATTTTGAATTTTTTAATGAAAAAATATTTACCAGAAAAAATATCCAAAAAATTGAAATGTAAAGCAGAAAAATATTGTTGTGTTTTTGTATGAGTTTTCAAAAGCAGTACGTTATTTTTTTAGATTTTGATGAGTTTGAGCAGAGAATCATATTGACCAAATTGCACTTCCATCATAGTTTTATATTTCAGCGATATTGTGACTGGCGTTAAGTCGGTCGTTGATATTGTTGTCCACTTAAATCTTATAACAAACTTTCAAGCATTTTTGTGATATGATTAATGGTTCAATTAGAGCACAGAATAACATAAACTATCAGCCTCTAATCTCGGTTCAAGCATAATTTGATTTTTGCCTTATCACCCCAACTTGACTTAAGCCATTATATTGCTTATCAAAATTTGAAATTTTTTTTTATAAATTTATAAGCAATGCATTGATTTTCCTTTACTATGAGTGAGTATGTACGAGTCCATCTGTCGGCTTACAGACATTGTATCCCCTGGGGTCCGTTTCTTAATGGTATTGAGAAGCACGCAAGGGAGAAACAAATGATGACAAACATCGGGATTTGATCAAGTCAGTAGTTTAAATTTGTACGATGTACAGCAGTAATCAAGTTTAATGACTTTGGGTTTGCTCTAAAAGCGAATGGAATATTCATGCATATGAATACCCAGATGATTAAGCCGCATAAAGACTCACAGTGTCCAGAACCTCAACGCTTGTTATTTGCTTTATATTATTTTTGGTGATCAAACAAATATAAGGCTTGAGTATAACAGGTTATTACATTTCTGCCATCCTCACCGAGATTTTTGTTAGAGACTAACACCTCTTTCAATTTGGCATTTCTTTAGGTTTATATCACATACTTTACTCTAACATCTTATTTAAGACCTACCAATGCACCAATGCAATTAAGCACACAGTCTTGTAAGCTTATTTATTGCTGGATATGGAGTCAAATGATCAATGTACTATCATTTTCTCTTTTTTCTTCAAAAACTCAAAATTTTAAGGAGCATAAAACAAAATGAATTTAATCGCCCCAGTTACATTTAGTCTATATATTAATGTCTCTCCTATCAATTCACAAGAAAATAATAGGACCAAGACATGCAAGCATGCTCTACAAACTTAAATAACCGACATAATTCTCAGCGAGAAAATAAAGTGAAACGCATAACTAACGCCCCAACTACTTTCCATTGTCAGGTAAATGGCTATCCTGAACATTTACGAATAAATCTCAGGACCAAACATATATAAGTATATGTCCTTCAAAAATGAGTAATTGACATACTTTTCAGTGAACGTATGCAAAATTCTTTATGGTTTTTCTCTTTACATACATAAAACACAATCTTTTTGTCTTTTTCAATTTTCTTATCAAACATAATAAAAGCTTCACAATCTTTTTGGTTTTTTGGATTTTTCTATACAAACTGCAAACACAATATTTTTGGTTTTTCAAGATTTTAAAAGTGTAGGTTCCTGGACGGATCGTACACGGGATGTCGCTATCTGCGCAGGTGCGGAATCCCTGCGTAGGTAGATACGAGTGCAGAATATGTATAAATCAAACACACGAGCAATAACCGAAACACGTTATATTGATAACCGAACACGTGACTCGAGGTCACTATTACAGACTCTGACTTGTAAACACGTGACTCACTGATACACGAAATGAACTCGCTCTCAAAACGCTCAACTTAGTCTCCCAAACTGTTACGGCTGAACAGTTTAAATAAGCACGACAAGTTCGCCTCAGGCGAAGTTGTCTATAACTTCGCTTGTTCAACAAGTTCGCCTAAGCGAACTTGTTGACAACTTCGCACATACAAAAACATAAACATAATCATAATTACATTACAGACTCGATTACAAATGCTAGACTATGAACTATTGACACACATGTACCAACAGACTCCCCCTTGGCAGTAGCTTCATATCTTGATCTTCAAATCTTGAGTCTTGTAATCTTGCATCTCTACGCGTGCGCTCCCTCTCTAACACACACCGACACCACCCGTTGATATTTCCTAGCTTGATCCTTCCAAGCAGGAATGTAGAAGATCTTCTTCTCGTTGAGCACCTTCAGATCAGCCTGCGATAGATTAACAAGATGCATCGGGTCGTAAACCCTAAGCACTTCTTGTTCATCCTCATCTTCCATTACCGCCTCCGCTGTCTCACAGTCCACGAACCACCATTTTAGATCTTTGAGCACGTCCTTGGGCATGAGCTTCATCGGTACTTCTTTAAGGCACCGGATCGGTTTATACTTCATTATCATCCAAGGCTTTCCATCAGCTCTCAGACCTCTATCCTTGTCTTCGACAAGTTTCCCCTTTTGTGGTCTCATCAGCTCAAACTTCTTCTCCTTAATACACTCCTTCCACACGATCTTCCCGATGATTCTAGCCATGTTGTCTTCACTTCGGTTTATCAATCCCAATCTGGCTAAATCTTTTACCTCACATTCAGGCAGTGTGTTTAAAGATCTCAACGTTCTCCTGAAGTACTGAATTCCATCGTATCTTTTGATCACGAAGAGCCGCAGCTGCTCATCATATATCCAGCAGATAATACCTTTCTTTGCTTCTGCGTATCCCTTAATATTGTAACTCTTTTTGAACATTTTAGGGATCGCCGGCTTCTTCGTCTTTATGAACCAGTGAGCACAACCTTCCTTCCAATTCGGTTGTTCCTCCCATTCAGTATCTTCCTCAACAGTCTTATCACCCATCTCTGGTATCTCAACCTCCAGAATCTCGTGTTCCACGGAGTCATCTACAATCTCCCCTTCCTCTATCACATTCTCAACAGTAATTTGCTCACCGATCTTCTCAATCTCATCAACCGGCAGCACATCTTCTTCCAGCATAAAATCATCATCATCCTCATCCAGCTCTTTTAATGCGTCGATTACGTCTTCGACATCATCATCATCATCAACCGCTACCACCTCGTCACAAGCTGCACTTGTAGACTCCCCCTCAGCTGTGGAAGCCCCAAGAGCCTGAGAGGTTCTTGGCAGCTCACCACCTGCACCTTCCGGTGCATTGGGATCATCGTCTTGATCTTCTCTCCGTTTTGTCCGCAACTCATCTCCCCTACAAGTCTTCTCCCCCTGAGATGCCAAGAATGCCTTGAAGGCATCTATTACTTTCCCGTGTTCAACCAGGAGGGAGGTTTGCAGTTGATTGGATTCCACTAGGCTTTGAATGGTCTTTGACTGTTCAGCAACGATCCGCTCTAGCGATGCAATCCTTTCGGAGTCAGAAGTAGGCGTTGGAGTTGGCGGAACATCAGCAGCAGAAGTGACCGCAGGTGGTACACTTGGTAACCCTGCAGTAGTAGTAACTGTGGACTCAACAAATCGTGCAACTACCACCGGTGGAGTAAGCGACTGGGGTGGTAGAGACACAACTGCTGGAGCCGACGTCTCGACGGCAGTAACCTGTGCTGTAGAAGGAAAAAGAGACATACCAGACAAGGCAGGTGGAGCAAAACGTACCAGCCTTGAAGATTCTCCAGCTCCCGAACCCATACCTGTCCGTTCTCTTCTTGAACGCCTGAGCACTAGTTGAACTGCTTCTTCTTCATCAACTTCCTCATCATCATCGTCAACAGTTCTCGGCCTCTTTCCAGTCGTTCTCTCCCGAGACACCATTAGTCGTCTCGCTTCAGCAAATGTTTCGTCAAGATCGGAGTCAGCTACCGAAGTAACTGCTCTAGTAACATCCATGGCCTGAGAACCCTAGACATCCATATCAAACATTCCTTGGCCGCTAAAAGCAGCATCAAGGTCGACGTCTTCAGCAGTAGGCACAGCAGGCGCAGCTGATACAGCATGAGGTGCTGCCGCCTGTTTTGGTCTTGGGTCTCTGAACTCGTCCCCACCAGCAGGAACATACTCCGGGTTGACAAGATACCCGAACAGTGGAGTATGCCTGGGACGCAGCTCAGGCTTGCTTCGTGCGCTAGAAGTGCGACACTGAGCAAAGATACGCTTCGTCACACATTCAACGTATCTAATAGGGCGTCTCTGAGGTAGCAACGGAGCCACATGATTGAGAATCATTTGTAAGAATCGAAAAATACATAATAAATCGCTCACGCGCCACAGCCCTCCTCTGACGATCAATCTCGTAAAATATCAGCTGACTAAATGAATATCTTCTGTTGTAAGTCAGGGCAGTCATGGCAGACTGCATCGTCGCGCCCATCCCATCAGTTCCTGCCTTCCTCCCAGACATGCATACGATCAAGACATGCATTAGGAAGCGCCACTGATCTAGTAAAAAACCTTTCCTCCTCTGTGTGTCCCCCAACGGACCTGAATAACCCATCCTCAGGTACGCTCCATCACGAAAAGGAGCTACGAACTCCGTTGGGTCATCCCTTGTCTCTTCTCCAAACTGCAAAGCCAACCGTATATCTTCAGAAGAAAACTGTATAGCATGACCATTTACGGTTGCTCGCATCACCGGGGGCTCAGGCCTGCAATCATAATATACCGACTGCCAAAAGTCTTCTATGTTAGGCAGTGAAATGGGCAGGGTATTTGTGATCGCATGAAAGATCCTTGAGCGCTGGAGAAACGTGATTATCTCCCTGTAGTCTTCCACACCTCTTGCGTCTGGATCTAACGTGATGTACTGGTTATGGGCCGGAAAGAACTGTCTTTGATCATCACCGTCATCACCACCAGCACCGCCAACAGCAGCCATATCTGCACAAAACAAAACAAGTTAGAGAACGGTTAAGCAACTCACAAGTTCGCTTTGTACCACGAGCGAAGTTGTGATTAAACCTTTACAGGCGAACTTAAAGGTGAGGCGAAGTTGGGAACAACGTCGCTTCATCTGTAAGTTCGTCTAAAACTGTTAAGTGAATTGGTGTAGGCGAAGTTGATGATAACTTCGCCTTATCACAACATCGCCTCAGGCGAATTTGAGTTCAAGGCGAAGTTAAAGATAACTTCGCCTCAGGCGAAATTAAGCTTCAGGCGAAGTTGTGGATAACTTCGTCTTAGGCGAAATTAAGCCACAGGCGAAGTTGCGGATAACTTCGCCTAAACCCTAACTTCGCCTGAATCTGAAACGGCGACTGTTCAGATTCAAAGGCCAAGATCCGATGTTTTCGCAACGATTTGACTATCCAGGAGTGAAGAACAACACATAATAATGGTTTTAAGACGAAAAGTTCGTCCATGAACACGTATTACAAGGTTGAAAATTTTGGTTTTGAAGGTCCGACGACCCGAGGTCTCGAACTGGGTAAAAGCTATAAAGAACGAGTATGTTTGTGAAAGATATCGACAACACATACCCTCAATGAATAATAGAAGCTGGAATCAAAGATCGAAATCGGAAGGAAATAAAATTCGCCGGAAAACTGCTTAAGTTCGCCGGAGTTATCGGAGTAAGTTCGCTGAAAGTTGAAATAATAAATTGTTCACTGTGTAAAAATCCTTATATAGGGCGAAGTTGGTTCAGGCGAAGTTACGCTTAACTTCGCCTAGGCGAAGTTAAGCACAAGTTCGCCTAATTCAACAACTTCGCCCGAAATTTCAAAATTAAACCTTATAGTTTGAAGAATTTTGCAATTAACATTGGAAACTTCCAAAAAGAGTTAAACAAAAATGATCATGTCCAAGTAACCAGTTATAAAATAATACAACTGCAAAAATAGAAAAACTTATAAAAATTTAACGAAATAAGGGATAAATTTCAGTCTAGTCAGGGACCACTACGTTTTAGAAAAGATCCTAACAGGAATCATACTAACTACGTGACTGTCACTTGGATCCGTGTTTAGCTGTATTATGACATATAGAAACAGGTTGTAGGCATGTAAATAACTTAAATGGTTTTCATCGTTTCTGTGATACGAATTAAGGTTCAGTTAAACTCAAAATTTAAGTGGGCAACAACTCAGAGATAATGATGCCTTCTATCTATTCTCAAAGCGTATTTGGCTATACCCAAGTCATCCCGAATTGACTTCGACCCATAGTGTCTGATTAACTTGTAGATACTCGTTGTCTGCTTCCCGTTCTCTTCTTACTCCAGAATTGAGAAGTCTTGATTGTTACAATGACTCATAAGTACTGAAAAATATACATGTATATTTTTTTTTTTTTTTTTTTTTTTTTTTAACTATACATACTTATAGACTTCGGAGTACTAAACCACTGCAAGTCCCGAATCTGGATCACTGCAGTGTCTTGAAATGCTTTCTTCACGGGAATCAGAACACTCACGGGCTCGTGTATGACTGGGTAGTCGCTTTTCTGCCTATCATTCGGAAAGATATGTATGAAGACATTCAAAACTCTTAAGGAGATTCCACGTAAAATCGAGTAGTTTAAGTTAGTATCACATACACTTTTACGCACCATAAAAATTACCATGACATACAATGACTGTTCTAAAGCCTTTTAAGCTTAATAACTTCACTAGTTAAGCACACACAATCAGTATATATATCATTTTCCAAGGTTGGATCAATTTTCTGTTAAACAAGCAAAGAACTTCTTACGAAGTATTAGACTTGAAAAGTAATTTCATTTCCCTATAAAATTTTTGATTTCAATCGCCCCGATCACGTCAAAGTCTTCAGGTAAACGGCAATCCTGAAGATCCAATGGATCAACTGGACCGACCACATACAAGTATGTGTCCTTCTTACTAAGAATGACCGACTAATTTTCAGCAACTGAAAGAACACACGTCATAACTGCCCTGATCACTTTCAGTCTTCTGGTTAATGTCGAAACGAGGACCAAAACATATCCGAGGATATGTCCATCAAACTGAGGTAACCGACTAATTTTAAGCAATAATGACATTTTTTTTTATTATTTTTTTTAAATAAACACAAAGACATGGTTACTCGGGATTGATCATCCCGTTCAGCTAATTAGGTTTTGAAATCTGGATTTATCAAACGCTTTTGTAAACAAATCAGCAAAATTTTCCAGTGTATCAACCTTTTCGATCTTGATCAGTTTCTTCTCAGCACAATCCCGTATGAAGTGATGACGAATGTCAATATGCTTAGTTTTACTATGCTTCACGGGATTGTTAATTACTGAGATGGCGGCAGTGTTATCAATTAAAATAGGAGTGAGTAAGAAATTCAGACCATAGTCGCGTAATTGTTGCTGAATCCACAAAACCTGAGAGCAGCAGTTGGATGCTGCCATGTATTCAGCTTCGCATGTTGAAATTGCAACTGATGTCTGTTTCTTGCACTGCCAGGAAACTAATCTTCCTCCAAGAAACTGACAGCCTCCTGTTGTTGACTTCCGACTCTGATTGCATCCTCCATAATCAGAATCTGTATATGCCACCAGTTCAACGTCTCCTCCCTTTGGGTACCACAACCCTAGCTTCGGCTTGCCTTTGAGATACTGCAAAATCCTCTTCACACCTTTCATGTGAGATTCCTTTGGGTTTGCCTGAAAACGAGCACAAAGATAAACAGCAAACATTATATCAGGCCTAGAAGCAGTTAAATACATTAAAGAACCTATTATCGCCCGATACAGAGTTGGGTCCACATCTGCGTCACCATCTGATTCAGCGCCCAATTTGTGATTGACGCAGATTGGAGTGTCAAATGGAGAACTGTCCTCCATCTTGAATCTCTTGAGCACATCATGAACGTACTTCGTCTGATGAATGAACATCCCGTCCTTCTTCTGATCAACCTGCAATCCTAGAAAGAAAGTTAGTTCACCCTTAGCACTCATCTCGAACCTCTTCTTCATGACAGCCTCAAAATCCTGACACATGGATACTCTTGATGCAGCAAATATGATGTCATCCACGTAGACTTGAACTAATAGGAAGTCGCTTCCTTCTCTCTTCACAAACAACGTACTGTCGATCAAACCTCTTTCAAAACCATTTTCCAGCAAGTAGTCTGATAACGTTGAATACCAGGCACGAGGTGCCTGATGTAATCCATACAGCGCCTTGCTCAACTTGTATACGTGATTAGGAAAGTCTGGGTCAGGAAAACCCGGAGGTTGCTCAACATACACAACCTCATCAACTTTCCCGTTTAGGAACGCGCTCTTCACGTCCAACTGAAATACCTTCATCTTTTTAAAAGAAGCAAATGCCAAAAACAATCTAATCGCTTCTAACCGGACGACAGGAGCGAACACCTCATTGTAATCAATACCCTCTTGCTGATTAAAACCTTTAACAACCAGCCTCGCCTTATTTCTTATGATAATCCCCTTATCATCTCTCTTGCACTTGAACACCCATTTTGTGCCTATAGCATGCACATTCTTTGGTTTTTCAACCAAAGTCCAAACTTCCATCTTTTCGAACTGAGCCAACTCTTCTTGCATGGCTTCGACCCACGAGCTGTCCTTTAAAGCCATTTGATAATTCTTTGGTTCAATCTGGCTTATAAAGCAGGAGTACAAACATTCGTTCAGTATACCCGTTTCCTTAATGCTTGTATAAACACAGGTGTGCTCATTCAAGCTTTTTCTGGTTTGTACACCGGTGGACATATCACCTAGAATATTCTCCAAAGGGTGATCTCTGTGTATTCTCGTGGTCGGAACAGAACCAACATGCAAATTATCTTCCAAATTTGAAGAGATCTCATCAATGGTTGTTTCTGGCTGAGAGTGAAAAGGATTAATAAATTCATCTTCAGTCGAGGCAGTAGGGGTACCGATAGTGTTTGATGTGGAAGGTTGAGATTTCTCAATCAGCTGTCGTTGCAATAGATTCTCTTCCTCATCAAGTATCATCTTCGTCACAGCTCTTTCGTCTTCTTCAGAAATTTCCAAATCAGGTACGTTAAACGACTTAAAAAGCTTAACATAGTCGAAAAGCTCAGCAGGTCCATTGCTTGGTTTTGGCGATTGGTAACTAGTAATGTCGGTGTTACAAACCACCTCCACCTTGCAAGTCGACGTATTGAAGACCCGTCTGTTGGGAGTCCCAACAACATAACCGACTAGGATTCCCTAATCGGCTACTTCACCAAATTTCGAATTAGTCTTCAAAATCGAACAAGGAGACCCGAAGGGTTCAAGACCGCACAAGTTGGGCTTCCTTCCATGCATAAGCTCGTAACATGTTTTTCCAAGTCTCTTAACGGTTAACACCCTATTCAGAACATAGCAGGCTGTAGCAACTGCTTCAGCCCAGAACATCACAGGAAGCTTCGAGTCTGCCAGCATAGTTCTGGCTCCTTCAATTAACGTTCGGTTCTTCCTTTCAGCCACTCCATTCTGTTGCGGAGTATACGGAGCGCTGTATTGATGTTCAATTCCTTTCTGAAGACAGAAGATTTCCATTTCAAAGTTCTTGAATTCTGTTCCATTGTCACTTCTGATGTATTTAACTGATTTACTCATGACGTTCTCAACTTTTGTAATTAGATTCTTCACCATTTGAGCCGTCTCATCTTTAGATTTCAGAAAATATACCCACGAATATCGCGAGTAGTCATCAGTGATCACCAAGCAGTAAGAAGTACCTCCTAGACTTTTTACATTCACGGGACCGAAGAGATCCATATGAAGTAGTTCTAGAGTACCGGCAATTGAATTGATCTTCTTGGTGAGATGGGATTTCTTGTGTTGTTTTCCCTTCTTGCATGCTATGCATTTGTCTTCAAAGTTAAAACTTTTTAAGGGAATGCCCATCACAAGCCCATTCTTGACAATGAAGTTCATCTTCCGAAGATGAATGTGTCCCATTCTCCTGTGCCATAATTCTGATTCTGATTCGCTTGCTTTTGTCATTAAACAAGATTCTCCGGTGGCCATTTCAGTAGACCTCATATCCATCACATATGTATTCGTTTCACGTGGAGCTTTCATAACTATCCATTTGTCTGGTATCTGAAAACCAGGCTTTAATACGATCGCTTCGTTCTTCGTGAAATGGACAGTGTAATCTTTATCACAAATCTGCGACACACTCAACAAATTGTGCTTTAATTCCTCCACAAAATTCACATTCTCAAGTGTCATCCTTCCATTTGACACTGTTCCTCTACCAGTAATCCTTCCTCCGCTTTCACCAGCAAAACTAACTCTCGCTCCCTGAACAGGTTTTAAGTCGTGCAACAAGTGTTTGTTGCCCGTCATGTGCCGGGAACAGCCGCTATCTACAATCCAAAGATTGTTGGCAGCCCTGTTCAACTGTTCCTGCACAATAAAACAAAGAATTAGAATCTTGGGACCCAAGACCAATTGGTCTTGGATCGATACGTCCCGTACCCTGGCTTTCTCAAGTTAGCATCAGGATAATTCCTGTAAGTCCTGTTAGGAAATCTCCTTGCAGATGGAGTGTAATGCCTTCCAAACCTATGTGAATTGAAAGTGTTATATCTTGTGGTTTGGTTGAAAAACTGAGGTTTGTTTTTATGAAAACTTGAATTAGTTACATTTTGGCATTTTGTAGAGTTTTCATTTTTAGCAGTAACAAAATGACGCTTATCCTCAGTTTTATTTGGCTTCACACCTCTGAATCTCGGCTTCAGAGGGCAATCTGCAACTAGATGTCCTAATTAGTTACATCTAAAGCAACATCGACTCTCCATTTTCTTGTCAAATGTTGTTTTGGATGTAGAGGCAGTGTTACCAGCCGTTCGTCTCACATAAGGTGGGACGTACGGGTTGAGTGGAGTACTCTTTTTAGAAATTTTATTTTTATCTCCATCGGTGGGTAACCCTACCTTCTCTTTTGTCTGACCTGATTCGGACAACTTATCCGAAACCGATGAGACTGGACTCGAGACAGAAACTTTCACATTTGAAACAGGCGAACTCGTTTCGCCACAGCTAACACTTGGTTCTATATTTGTAACCTTGATGGGAGTTGTCTGAGTAACCTCGAAATCAACAGATTTCTGAACACTCGGATTATAAGTATAGTTGTGGTTAAAGGGTGGTGGAACCTCGTGATAACCGATTCCTCCCCTCTTTGCAGAGGTACCTTGATCACTCACGAGGTGATCAAGGATGGCCGAGGAATTCCTGAACTGCTCAAGTTTCCGATTCAGTTCCACCACCTTCACCTGGTGGTCAGCAATCTGTTTATCCCGATCAGCAATCAATTTAGTTTTTTCTTCTAAAACTTCATAACTAAGATCAATTATTTCAATTTTCTCAGCAAGTTTAGTTTTTAAGCTTTGAATGTCTTTTTCACATGCTTTTATTTTAATTTTATAACTGTTTTCTCTTGCTTTAGTAAAATGGTGATCTTCTTTAATAGTTTTAAAATCAGCATCTAAACGGACGTACTGATCAGTTATCGTTGTAAGTTGCTCAGACAAATTCTCACAACTAGTACAAATATTCTTAGTACTTACCTCGGAGCGATTATCCTTGTCATCTGCCATGAAAGCGGTTTCTTCTTCTGTAGCTTTCTCATTTCCATCAACCTTCTCACATTCTTCAACCTCAGCCTCAGCCATGTTCGCCTGCTCACCAGATTCATTTGAATGCAGGTTCCAGTTGTATTCACCTGCCTCTCTGGTCAACATGGTATTAATCTCTCTATTAACTCCAGAGTGTTGTGTAGGCCGACCTTGTCCATGTTCAACTCTTTCATTTCTGCATTCTTTGGCAAAGTGCCCGTATTGCTGACAATTATAGCACCTTACCTTAGATTTGTCGAATCCAGGCCTACCACCAACAAACTTTCTCCCAGTTTTCTTCATAAACCGTTTTACTCACCTCACAATCATTGCCATTTGCCATTGCAAATCCATCTCCTCCAGATCATCAGCATCGATCTGGTCATAATCCTCATCCAGAACAGCAGGGTCCACAATCTTCCCCTGGATGTAGTTTTCATAGGAAGCAATAAATGATGCATAGACTGCAAACTGCTCTTCAGCAGATTTTACACTCATAGGCATCTTGGAATAATTATTGCTTGAGGCATTTGCAGAGAAACCACTTGTGGATGCTTGAGGCTTTGAAGTACTTGATCCTCCAGCAACGAAACAGACATCACCGTTAAAATTCACAGAAACGTTTCCTTCATGAGAAGAGTCAGGACCTGACTCCCCTTTTGAGTAAAAAGCAGCAGATTCAGGCCTCGAACTTGAGCCTGAGTTAACCTTTGCACCATACATACCAGGGTCTTGTATCTGATCTGTTGGTGTTTCTTTTCGAACCATATTAAGCTCATAAGTTCTGAGCTTGTTTACTGCCGTTTCCAAATCATAATTAGGAAAGTCTCTGTCTTCCCTCATAAGAACGGTGTACATTTCACACTTCGGTGGGAGAGCATCGAGAAGCTTTTCAACGATCTCTTCTTCTCGGTAAGCAATCGAATAATTGTTAAGCTCTGTCATTAGATGATAGTATCTGGTGATAATATCATCCAGTGATTCGTTCTTCAAATATTTGAAGATGGAGAACTGGGTCTTCAAAAGTTTAATCTTTGATGCACGGATACCCACGTTCCCCTCGAATCTATTTTCAAGAGCATCCCAAAGCTCTCTCGCAGAAGTGTACTTTCTGAAAGTATGGAGAACCTCTTGAGGAAGTGCCATAGTTATAGCTGCATGGGCCTTGCTCTCGGACTCATACATTTTCTTTTCTTCGTCCTCCATTTTGCTGTACTTCTTAACCACATCACGACCTTCGTATTGCATAGTTGGAGGGATATATCCATCCTGGATGCACACCCACATTTTTGCATCCTGGTATTTAATGTATTGGATGAATCTGTCCTTCCATGCCACGAAGTCAGTTCCTTTCATTAACCTCGGGGCCTTAGTGGCTGACCCCGCTTCTACTTCCATCTTGACTAAATCGGAGATGTTAATTGACGACATCTTTGCGAAAACACGAAAACCCGAAAATTTAAAAAAAAATCTTCCAAACAGCACAGTAGGCGAAGTTAACTTCGCTGGAAAGTGTAACTTCGCTGGGTCTTAAATTCGCTTGACTGGGCGAAGTTAAGTATAACTTCGCTTAGAATGAGCGAACTTAGGAGGTAAGCGAACTTGGGAGGTAAGCGAAGTTGAGGATAACTTCGCTTTGGCGAACTTATGAGGTAGGCGAAGTTGTGGTTAACTTCTCTTAATCCTTATATCTTCGCCGAAACCCTACTTCCAGTGACGGCAACTTTGCCTGAAGAACGGTAACTTCGCCCGATGAACAAGGAAACTGTTCAGATCTGATTTCGTCAATCTAGCAGTTTCCGATCGATGTTATGGCTTGCAAATGACTGTCAAACACGAGTAAAACACAATCCCAATAAAAACACGTCCCGCGAATAGGTCAAACGAGACGTTTTCTACACACGCGTGAAATCCCGAACCTCACAATCGAGCCGATGGCTCTGATACCAATTGTAGGTTCCTGGACGGATCGTACACGGGATGTCGCTATCTGCGCAGGTGCAGAATCCCTGCGTAGGTAGATACGAGTGTAGAATATGTATAAATCAAACACACGAGCAATAACCGAAACACGTTATATTGATAACCGAACACGTGACTCGAGGTCACTATTACAGACTCTGACATGTAAACACGTAACTCACTGATACACGAAATGAACTCGCTCTCAAAACGCTCAACTTAGTCTCCCAAACTGTTACGGCTGAACAGTTTAAATAAGCACGACAAGTTCGCCTCAGGCGAAGTTGTCTATAACTTCGCTTGTTCAACAAGTTCGCCTAAGCGAACTTGTTAACAACTTCGCACATACAAAAACATAAACATAATCATAATTACATTACAAACTCGATTACAAATGCTAGACTATGAACTATTGACACACATGTACCAACAAAAAGTATTTTAAAGACATTAAACACAAGAAAACACAATATTTTTGATTTTCAAAATTTTTCAATGTTTTTGGGTTTTATCTATACA
Organism: Bidens hawaiensis; assembly: GCF_021521415.1. Lineage (NCBI taxonomy): Eukaryota > Viridiplantae > Streptophyta > Magnoliopsida > Asterales > Asteraceae > Bidens > Bidens hawaiensis. The sequence goes on from NW_027491674.1 coordinate 289,987, forward strand.
AACAGAAGGCACAATATTTTTGTGGTTTCTATTTTTCACCCCCTAAAAACCAAAACCAAAATAAATTTAATAGAAAAATTAAACCGAAAATAAAGATAGTTATCCTTATTTCAGGATATCAGCAAGGGTCTTCAATCCATTTAAATCAAGCAAAAATTTAAATCGAGTTTTGTCAAAGGCTTTGGTAAATAGATCGGCTTTTTGAAATCGGTATGTACTTTCTCAATATCGATTAATTTTTTTTCAAAACAATCCCGTATGATATGATATCGAATTTCGATATGTTTCGTTTTTAGAGTGTTGTACGGGATTTTTGGTGATGCTAATTGCAGCAGAGTTATCAATTAATATTGGAGTAGTAAGAAACTTCAAACCGTAGTCGCGTAGATATTGTTGGAACCACAAAACCTGGGAACAGCAACTCGAGGCTGCAACATATTCTGCCACAGCAGTTGAAGTGGAGACCGTCGTCTGCTTCTTACACTGCCAGGAAACAAACCGGCATCCTAAGAATTGACACCCTGTCGTAGTCGATTTAAAGTTAATCTTGCATCCTCCGTAGTCTGAGTCAGAAAGGCGGTAAGTTCAAAGTTATCATCCTTGGGGTACAATAACCCGATGTCTGGATTGCCCCTCAGATATTGAAGAATACGCTTGACCGCTGCCAGGTGAGTCACTAGGGGACTAGCTTGGTACCTAGCACATAAACAAACTACAAACATAATGTCAGGTTGAGAAGCAGTAAGATACATCAAAGATCCAATCATAGAACGATAGAGGGTAGGATCGACGGTGTCCTCCAATTCATCCGGTGATAAATTGTGACCCACGGGGAGAGGAGTTGAAGGGATTTTTCCGGCAGATATCTTGAATCGGCTCAAGACATCGTTCACATACATAGTCTGGTGAATAAAGATTCCTTTTGCAGACTGGTGAACTTGCAACCCTAGAAAGTAGTTCATCTCTCCCATCGAGCTCATCTCGAAATTTTTTTGCATGGACTTCTCGAATTCCTTACATAACGTGTTGTTTGTTGACCCAAAGATAATGTCGTCGACAAAAATCTGAACGAGGAGAAGATCATCACAAATATTCTTGTAAAATAAAGTGCAGGCAACAGTCCCTAGCTTAAAGCCGTTATCAGTCAGATGGTCGGCAAGCGTGTCATACCAAGCTCTCGGGGCTTGATGGAAACCATACATGGCCTTGTTTAAGCGGTAAACTTGGTCCGGATAATCAGGATCTTCGAAGCAATGAGGCTGTATAACAAACACTTCCTCGTGTAATCTACCATTGAGAAAAGCACATTTTACATCCATTTGATAGACTTTAATATTCTTGTAAGACGCATAAGCCAGAAAGATTCATATAGCTTCCAATCTTGCAACCGGAGCATATACCTTAGTGTAGTCTATACCCTCTTGCTGATGGAAACCTTGCACCACTAGCCGTGCTTTGTTTCTCACAATCACACCACAATCGTCCTTTTTACATTTAAATACACACTCAGTCGGAATAGGCTTCTTGACTCTAGCAGGTTTATCGATAAGATCCCAAACACCCAGTCTGTTAAACTGCTGCAATTCCTCTTGCATTGCCTCTACCCAAGAAGGATCTTCAAGTGCCTTACGAGTGGTCGTCAGCTCAACTTGGGATAGAAAGCAAGTGTATTTGGCAAGATTTACGATTCCAGATGAATGTAAATCATGCACAATACATTATTTTCATCCGAAGAGGCAACTTGATGACTCGTTTGTACTCCCACATCAAGTTCCCCAATGATGTTTTCCTTTGGATGATAATTATGAATCCTAAGAGTGGGATTCTCAGGAACAACAACATTGTCGAATAAATTAGTGTAATGTTCTCCCAGCTGATATGAATCATCACTTTTAACTGCAACAGCAACCTCAGGAGTATCATCACTTTCAACTGCAACAGCAACCTCAGGAGTATCATCAGAAGAAGTAGAAACATTATCAGAAGAAGCTGGAGTATCATCACGTGGATCTTCAGTTGGAGCTACAATTGGAGCCTCAACATTTTTAGAACTTGAAAACCTCGGAATGACTAATTGATCTTCAATATATGCACGAACCAGGTCTTCATCTGGTTGTTCAGTTGATGGAGTAAATGAGTTAAATAATCCATTATAATCAAACATCCAGTCAGGACATTTTCCTTGAGGAGGTGTGGTGTACTTTTGACAATCCACATGGTACCATTCCTCCACACAACCAGAAGTAACATTAAATACCCTTTTCATTGGAGAGGCGTAACCCAAGAAATAACCCTCAATGGATTTTTCTTCAAATTTACCCACATCGCTTTTAAACATCGTACAGGGACACCCAAATGGTTCCAAGTACTTTAAGTTATCTTTTCGTTTGTTCAAAAGCTCATAACTAGTCTTTTGGAGTCCCTTAATAGTTAGAACTCGATTAAGTGTATAACAAGCAGTATTCACGGCCTCGTTCCAAAATTGGACAGGAAGCTTAGAATCGGCTAGCATAGTTCTAGCTACTTCAATCAAAGTTCTGTTTTTCCTTTCAGCAACACCGTTCTGTTGTGGTACATAACGGGCACTATATTCTCGGATAATTCCTTTTTGAATGCAGAAGAAATTCAATACAGTGTTTTTAAATTCAGTACCATTATCACTTCGAAATCCTCACTTTTTGCTTGTATAGTGATTCGATCTTAGTGATTAATTTTGAACCAGAACTGGTGTTTGATCTTTTGAACTCATAAATAAGACCCATGAATACCTTGAATAGTCATCGGTAACCACAAGACAATACCAATCTCCAGCGATACTAGCACGATTCACAGGACCAAAAAGATCCATATGAAGTCGTTCAAGAGGAGTATCAATGGAATTCAATAACTTAGCCGGATGTGCCTTTTTCTTCTGTTTGCCTTTCGTGCAAGCAACACAGTGGTCAGATAATTTAAAATTCTTCAAAGAAACACCTTCGACCAAGTCATTAGCCATTAAATAATTCATCTTCCTCAAATGAATATGACCCATCCTACGATGCCATAGAATAGAGTCTTTTTCAGTTGCTTTAGAAACGAAACATGTTTCCACAGAAGTTGACGCCTTAGAAGACATATTCAACACATAAATATCATTTGATTGAGGGGATCGCATGACAACCATGTCCTCGGGAATGACGTAACCCGGTTTCAGAATCAGACATTCTTTATCAGTAAATATTGTCGTGTACTTCTTGTCACAGATTTGCGACACACTTAATATAGTATGATCAACTTTATCACAGTAATTGACTTTCTCAAACGTAATATGCACATTTGAAACTTCACCCTCTTGTGTAATCATACCCCCAGAGTTCCCAGCAAAAGCCACATAACCCCCTTGAATATTTCTAACATTTATTAAGAGGTTGAGATTTTCAGTAATATGACGAGAACATCTGCTGTCCATTATCCAGTTTTCACCAGACACGGTCTTGGATGTACCCTACACACAAATAAAAGTGATTAGTTCAAAAAGGCAGCCCAGGCCTCAGTCTTGGGCACCTTTTGAGTTTCGTGAGAAGAATCAACTTTAACATAATTCAATTGTTGTTCAGCAACTTGAGAATAAGTTACAGGCCTCTTAGACATTCGTCTTAAATAGGCAGCTTGAACGACATTTGAGTTCACGTTCTTACATATTGGCTCAGTTGGAACAAACTTTGGTTTTACTTGACCATATGTTTCATTCACATGAATTACCTTCCGTGGATTCACATTTGAAAACATGATGTGAGTATCATCATCACACAACAAAGGTCGTCTCAGAATCTCCTTTATCATAGGAACCGGTTTCGATTGGTCCTTGATAAACGGATGAAGATTCTGAGATTTCTTCTGTCCACGGTTTCTTACCACATGACCTTGTTGTACAGAAAGCAACTTCTCATGTCCACACGATCATGTTGAGATTTGGAAAAAACTTATGCCACAGAAGGTTGATGGCTCACAGTTCTACCAAAATTGTTGGCCAACCCATCAGACGACACAAATTTCTTTTTCATATAGAAATCGAGATTAGAACAATTAGAAAAACTTTGCAATGTGTCAGTTCCAGTTGATTTCACAAAATGAACCTTTTTAGAAGTTTTTAACAGTTTCTTAGCTTTAATCAATGGGTCTGATGTGTTTGATGTTTTGGCACAAGAATACTGATGTTCAAGATCTTGTATCTTGGAAGTTTCATTGTGAAAGACACTTTCGATCAATTCTGGTTTGATAATGCTAATCGGAATTTCTTTCTCAGTGAACATCGTGTCTATTCCTTTCAACTTAAACACACGACTAGTTGATGGCTTAGAAACAGTAGGATTGATAAAACGCATCAAATTCTCATCAGAAATTTTAGGTTTTTCTGGTTTCTTGAGTTTCACTGGCTTATCCTTAACTTTTTCCTCCTTTGTCACTTGAGTTGTGTGTGAACCATACACAGCCTCCTCAAATTCTTGAGGTTCACATAAAATGTGAATAGAACTTGGAATGTTCTGGTTTTTGTGTATTCCCTCAGGTTCAAACACATCCTCAGTGACCACCTTCTCAACATTTTCTACAAATACTTTATTGCTTTCGACATGATGTTTTTGAGTTGGTGGTTGGGCTTTGACATTTTCAGATTTTACTTGTTTAGATTTGTCAGAAACAATAGGTTCTTTCACAAGCACTTCTTCTTCTTTCCTAGCAAAAGGATTTGCTCTATAATCGTTTTGGAAAGGTGGTGGTATTTCAACAAAACCTATACCCTTTTTTGAATCTTTTTGCTTACCAGATACTTTGATTATTTCATTCAGCAAAAAGGAAGAGTTTCTAAATTTGCCCAACTTGTTCTTCAACTCAAGAACCTCATTCTCAAGCTCGGTTATCTTCTAACGATGTTTCAAAATTTCTTGAAACTTTTGATTGTTGATTGTCATTTTGACAGATAACTCAGCTTTGAGATCATGATTACTTGTCGACAATGCTTCAATATTCTCCCTAGATCTCATTTGAGATTATAAAGATTGTCGATAAGTATCTTTTAGTGAAGCAATTTCTCTCACTAAACAATCATTGTGATTTTTCAAAGACTCTAACTTAGGTTTGTTTTTCTCACATTCAAAACAAGACACATTAGCAGACACATTAACCAAGATAGGAACAGAAGTACTAACCTCATTAAGTTTGTCCATGCAAGGAAAAGTGGTTGGAAGCTTGTCACATGAATCACCAGAATCCGATTCAGTATCATTATCAGAAGACAAATCACTTCCACTTTCATCTTGTAAATTTTCAGTTGACTTGAACATAACCAGATTAGCTTAACTATCGTTGCCCAAAAGTCTTTGGGACCAATCAGTTCCATCAAAGTTGGTCAGCTAGCTTGTGACCCAGAAGAAGATGATGTGGTTCCAGAAGTCTTCACATCATTTTTTCCATTTTTACTCGATGAACTTCGATCTTGATTTCTTAGGTTTATCACACTCCTTTGCAAAATGTCCAAACTCTTGGAAGTTATAACATTTAACCATCAGTTTATCGAACCCAACCTTCTTGTTTAAAGCAGGAAGATCTTTGCCCGTTCTTTGCATAAACCTTTTAGCCTTTCGAACAATCATCGCCATGTTCCATTTCAAATCCATAAGTTTTAACTCATCCGGATCAATTTGATCGTAGTCTTCATCAGTCAAATCACTCGTTGCAATCTTACTACTTACCAGATTCTCATATGAGGTCATGAAGGCAGACAAGAAAGCAAAGTTTTGTTCATCTTCCTTCATGTTTACATTCGATGAGGATGAGAAAGGATTTGCAGTGGATGAATTTCCAGATCCACTAGAAGAACCAGAAGCACCAGGTGACCCTGAACTTTCAGTAGTGTAGAAACATGCTCGTGGATCACTATAGATAGTTGTAGGATTATCACTTGCAGTTTGTGTAAGAAATGCGATGATTGGAGAGATGGTTGAACTCAAGGGCATACTCCCACCATAAAAAGCTAGATCTTGACTATCCTTAGAAGACTTTTGACATTTAAGATCGTATTCTCGTGCTTCGATCTTTTGCATAAATTCAGATGCTGTCAGATCTTCATTGTTGAAGTAATTATTCTCTTTCAGAACCATTAAGAAAGTCGAATAAGAACTCGGTATAGCACCCTTAATTTTGCCAATATTATCTTATTCAGACTGTTCCATCTTCATCTTGTCCATTTCGCCTATCAGATGATTAAACCTTGTTGTCATATCTTTGACAGTCTCACCTTTAAGTAAGTTAAGGTTTCTAAATTGAAACTTTAACATCACCTTATGCTTTCAGCAGTGTTACCCATACTCCTCATACGAATGTGTTGGAATAACGAAGAACAAATCTTGATGCTACCAACTTGATGAAAGATGTTTTTGGGTAACGCTATTGTAAGAGAGAGTATGCTTTCGTTTCAATCTCCAACACTTTCTTTTCTTCTTGAGAGTATTGTGAGATAGCTTTGGGTGTAAATCCAATAGTCTCATCTCCAATCATCGGGATGGTATACACTTCATCCAAGCAATAAGAACAATCAGGGTGAACTGATCCTAGATGAGCACGGAAACGAGATTTCCACTTAACAAAGTCGCTAAATTTCATTAAACGTGGACACTTGGAGTGAGATCCAATCTCCGTGTTCCAATTGTAACATTTGTTGCATAAGCATATTTTGGGAAGCTAGTGCATACATACCAGCCATCTTTAAAAGTAACAAGATAATCAAACTTCAAGGACTAAACTTGAAAATATTTTAACAAACTTGGAACATTAACTATAACGAACTGTGAACAGTGTTTTAACGAACCAAAATAACGAATCAATCTTAACGAATTGAAAGTTATCTAAGTAACGAATCAGGAACAATGTCACACGGATTAGCGAACAACAATAACGAATTAGCTGAAGATTTAACGAATTAGATTATAACGAACTGGGTCAACGAATTAGGTCAAATTGACGAATTAGTTTGACAAAATAGGTTAACGAATCTGAATTCAAAGTGACGAATTAAGGTAACGAATCACTAAGGTCACTTAACGAATCAAATAACGAATCACTAAGTAAAATCTTAACGAATCACAATGTCAACTTAACAAATCAGGTGGCGAATCAGGGTAACGAATTAGCTACAGTTGATAACGAATCAACTATAACGAATCAGTTTGTAAAAGAAGTTATAACAAACTCTGACAACTTTTGCCACGTGGCAAAAGTTTGTTAGATTTAAAGTTAACGAATCAGACCACGTGTCTGACGATTTAGATGACACAAATCAGATCTGTTAACGAACTGTGTAACGAATCAAGCTCGAATTAAAAGGATTTAACGAAATACTTTAACGAATTAGTTGAAAACCTTAACGAATCTTCAACAACAGATGAAGATCTTCAAATCTTCATCTGAAATTTCCAGATTTTTGGAAAAATAAGAACACCAAGTATATTACCAAATCCGTAATACAAACTCGTTACTACACCAAATCACACGTATAATGGCTCAAATTACTCGCAACATCATCGCGAATCCAAATCGTACCAATTCATATCCCGAATCAACCAATTACCAATCCAATTGTCCAAAATTCAATCCCCTGTTTTCGGTCACAATCAGATCCAAAACAAACCAACACAAATCCAATCCAAACTTCAATTCCAGTCACCAAACCTTCCCAATACCTTAACGAACAACAATTCAACCAAACTCAATCCATAAACAATCAAATTGTAACGATTCCGACAAAACCCGGTATACCCTAACCGGTAAACAATAGTTACGTTATATTTAACGTCGGGTACATGAATTACCATAGTAATTATACGAGAATACGTGGTTCACTGTATCGATTGTACGTGAATATATAATTCATCGTATTGAATATGCGATCAATCGATCGATAGTTATTGAAACCCGAACGAATCGAGGGTTCAATTATAGACGATATCTATAATATTTAGTGATGTTTACGAAGTATTAAAGCTTCGGGATATGTGAATTAAAGCACAGAAAAAAAAAAGAATTTTCGATTTAACGTACGTCGGTACGTTAAACGAAACTTTTAATACCAAACCGAGCAAGAGACGATCGATCAAGCCGAAAAAGATGCGCAATTATTAATAATATGATGTTTTAAGTTAATAAATGTCATGGTTTAAGTTTTTAAAGTTCTTAAATCGGTTTTATATAAATTTCATTTTTAAGCCGAAAAACGACCGTTTTAGCCTCGTTTTAAGCCGAATTAAACATTTAACCGAAAAATGAACTGAACCAGATTATTCAAAACATTATCCGGATTACGAGAATCCAAATGTGTGGATAGGAATGGAGAGGTGGGTCCCACCCCACCCCCCACATAGACCGATCGGAATGGGGTGTTACCCCCTTGGCTTTCATTTCTTTTTTTTACATCAAAACACTCAAGATCATCAATTCTCTCCACTTCATCATCTAAAACCCGAGTTTTTAGCAAGAAAACCGAGGTAAAAACCGAATTATTTACGTGTTCATCTTCGTTTCTTAAGTTTATTTGCAAGAAAATGAGGTTTCAAAGATGAAAACCGATTCTTGCATGATCAAGTGATGTATACGGGTTATACAAGGGATCTTGGTCCAAGAAAGGAGTTAAACGGACCAAAAACGGATTTTTACGGTTAAATCTTTGTTTTTAAAGCAATAACCGAAACTATAGTGTAAGAGGCTTGATCGTGAGTGTAACTTGCTTGGTATTGTGGTATGTTGGTTGTAAGTTCTGTATTTAGTGGTAGATAAGGCGGAAAGACGAGTTTGTAGCTTGTAGTGGCGGAAAACGAAAGGTATATTCGGTTTATGTTCGGTTTTGGAGATTTGGACAGATTGTGATGTGTTTAGAGTTAGGTCATGAAATTTTACAGGGATGTTCTACACATTAAAATAAGAGTTCTGTGAATTTTTGGTAATTTTTGGATAAAGGATGAATATTTGGTGAATTTAATGCTCGATTTTGGCTAAAAATGGTGAAAAATAGTTAAATATCATGAAAAATTCTGGAAAATTTCAGATAAGCTTTTTATATCATGTATAAGTCACACACAAAATTTGAGGTCAGTTGGAGAAGTCTAAGTAGGCTTTTTGGTTAAACGAGTTCTAGTGTTTTCTAGCTCGGTTTTAGTGAAAATGGCATGTAAAAGAAGATTTTGGTTCTGGAAAAATTACAGGGGACTATGTGGATGGCAGGGGACATCCAGGAGAAATTTGGGATTTTTCTAAGATCGTTTGGTATTTACGACATATTTAGTGTTTAAATGGTGTTTAAAAAATAGATAAATAAATTTTAAATATAAAAATTAATTCTGGAAATATTTTTATAAAATTCCCCACTGTCAAAAAGTCATTTTTGCAAAATTTCAAGATCCGAGATTAAACGGATAATTATTTGTGCAAAAACAAACTTTTAAAGCTTAAAACGAGTAAACCGGTAAAGCTCGCTTAAACGAGCTGACTGGTGTATAAAAACCCTAAAAATGGACTATTTTCATATAAATGAGTTAAACAAGTAAAAATAAATCATCCGAAAATAATTCGGATGATTTGAGTTATTTTTGTCCGATTTAACAGTTTCCAGTACGCTAAAGACGGAAACGGGTCCCGCGGCCAATCGGGGCGTCTAAACCGAGCTATAATTTCACATCTCTAATTAAATTATCAGTCAACAACTACTTTCGGGTCATGTGTGACAAAACTCATTTTTGAAACGTAAAAACGGATAACCGTGCTAGGCACGCAAAACGAGAAAAACGACTAATAGTAATTGTGACCATGGAACTCTAAACTATATCACAATCTGAGTCCGGAGAAGTGTTTCTGGGTTAACCTTGCCCCCAGAACGGGTACAGTGCTGGGTTAACAGTGTCCCCAGATGTACCGGTTAACTTGGTTAAAGTTATAATAATAATGAGTGTATAGTAACGATCGTAGAGATCATATTACAGATTGGACGTGTTAACTGATAATGATTGTTGTTACCTGCTTGCATGTGCTAGGGTGAGTTTCACGAGCCCCTTTTTCTGAACTGTTTTTACATATTTTCTCGGGGCGGAAGCATGTTACTACTGAAATGTTTAAATACATACTGAACGCATGGATTTGCGTGGATTTATATATATTTTATTGTACGGGAATCGTACGGAAATGTACTAAGATGGTAATTGTCTGAGTTGCTAACATTCTAAGGCCCCGGAACACGAGTGATTAACTGAAAGCCGGTAGAGTGTGGATAGTACTATTGGTCTGACAAACCCAACTGGTCCGGCATGGATTTGCTGATGTTTCCCAGCCAGTTGCACATGTCTATTTTGGGTGTTATATATATTTTGCTATGTAATGTTAAACATAGCGGTTTGGGGCAGTTCCGTGGGCGGGGGATATGCTACGGGTCCGTAGGCGGGGCATATGCCACGGGGGTTGTGTGTGATTGTCAGAGGTTTCACTTGTGGGCTCAACATAATTACATCGATAATAATATTATTTTATGATAATGATTTATCATGGTTTACTCGAATTGTGAAACTCACCAACTATTCGTAGTTGACCCGTTTTCTCACATGCTTTTCAGGTACAACTAAGATGAAGTGATTGCTTACGTGCTAAACGCTTGATGTGTGTAAGATTTGCGTGCGGAATGTTAGGATACATTATAATAAATAGAATTATGTATCGTATTGTATGATGTGTGTACCACCTAGACGGTAATGAAATACGAGATAATGTAATTTTGAAGTATATTAATGTATTCAGTTTTCTTTATAAGCAATGTGGTTGATATCAGACGAGTCTGTCGCACCCCCGTTTACGTTTCCGCTGCGGCTTCGGGGTGTTACACAAATCAACACTGAATTTGATCAAAATAAAAACCGAAACTCAAATAATACCAAACTAATACTATTAGGTCTTTAATTAACAAATTAACACAATACCAAAAGCAATCGAACCCCGAAAGCTCTGATACACTTGTTGAACACACGGATCTAACTCAGATCTATAACAATTAACAATTTAGATCTAACACCGTGAAGGATCTAGTTCATGATTACTCTATAATTATGTGTTATAATAGTTGATATTAGTTGTATATATGTAATATATTAGTAATACTTTAATTAGTTTGAAGTTTTGATCGAGAGGAAACTTGGACAGCAATTCAATAATATTAATTAAAAACTTAAATTAACAGAGGTGTTCACCTCTATATATAGAAGATGGATCTAGTTCGTTACACATTTCGTAACGAACTAGCCTCCACTTCGTTATATTACATTACAGATAATAAACTTAATGAACTAAACTCCTATTCGTTAAACATCCTTAACGAATTGGGAGGAGCCTTAACTTAACCATCTAGTTCGTTAAACATCCTTAACGAACTAGACTGACTTTAACGAACTAACTTAATAATTATTATTATTTCATTAATAAATACAAAACATAAATACAAAGACTCGAGACGCAAAACCGTACACTAACAAGCTTCAATGAGTATCATATTCTTCCTTTCTACTACTCCATTTGTTGTGGTTGCCTTGTAATGTTGAATTATCTGACAATGCCTTTTTAGATACAAAAGATATCTAGCACTTCATTCTAGAATTTAGTTCCATTGTCACTTCCTAGGATTTTTACAGGCGGATCAAATTGTTTCTCCACTTATACAATAAAGTTCTTGATCTTTTCACTTGTTTAATCCTTTGAGTGCAAAAAGAATGTCCAAGTGAATCTTGAGTAATCATCTACAACCACAAGACAATACACTTCTTTCAAGACTCAATATTATAAGTGGTCCAAAAAGGTCCATGTGTAAGAGAGTAAAACAAGCAGTAGTTTTGGATTTTTTATGGATTTATATGAAACATTGTGTTGTTTGCCTTTCAAACATGCAACACAGTTTTTATCACATACATTCGTGGCTATCATAGCTATTGCAAGTTATTTTCAACTATAAACATGAAATTTTGGTAAATCGGCAAAGTTCGAATTCAGTTCTTCCTACAATAATAAATCATACAATAGTTTTGTGTGATGACAAATTAGCAAAGAACGATCCAAAAGCACTTCAGTTTCTAGTTTTTGACCTGTCAATCCACCATATCCAATTTGCCTCTTTCCAATCCTCATTCATTCACCATCAAATTCAGTATGAAATAAGGAACTGATAAAAGAAATTGATCTATAATACAAAAAAAGATAAAAGAAATTAAAGGTTGTAGATGCTATAATTGATTGTAAAGTATTGACTATAATTGAAGGTCGGCAAACATATTGATTAATTGTAACGCCGCTAACAAAATTGGCCTTAACTGAGGAAACTGATAATTGATTATTGAACGCCAACAATGAGAATGTATACGGGAGCAATAAAGTATCTTTGGCAGTGTTTACCGGAGCAATAAAGAATCAGGATGGGGGGTATAATAAATATACGGGCGTCTAATATGGGAGGTGAAAGGTTGGCTATATGTATTATAATGTAACAATATATAATAGATCATATGTATGCCAAGTAGTTACCCTGCATTAAATCTTCATCTATCACTCTATCTTCAAGTTCTACCACTACCATATCATCATTATCTACCACCATCTGCTGCCATGAATGATCGCATCTACCATCATGTCAAAACAGAGATTAAATTATTAGCTAAAAACCTCAAACTAAAACAAAAATAGGAAGATGAAGGAATGAATACATAGGATCTAAACCTTACATCCAAAATAAAACTTGAGGCCAAGCACACAAACAAAATCTATACATGCAAATTGAATTTTGAAACTAAAATTTGATCACAAGAACCGAACTTAAAACATGCATACACGTCTAAACCTTAAATTGACTTGAATTGGACTTATGAACTATTAAAGGATGGCTATAAACAAACAGGGTCAGCTCAATGTTTGCAGGGTCTCAAGTGAAATGAGAACCCGAGGATTTCTTACAACTATTCAGCCATTTGGTTGTCCATCAATCAGTAGCGAACCCAGAAATAATTTTTATGAGGGCAGAAATTTTTAGGGGTCGTTTTACTAATATTATATAAAAAAAATTCCGATTGGATGTTTAAAAAAAATGTAGCCAAACTAAATTTGATATAATTAACAAAGACATCAAACATTATTACTTATATATAGTATGTGGCATAACTATAAACTTTAAATCGAAGATTGTACCGTATGATAATAAGTTTTTTAACTGATGCAAAATAGACTAATGAAGTAATAATATAAAAGACTTTTTAACATAAAAATCTAAACATCTTATAAACTAAATTTTGTACACTAAGAAAGTATAAATTTATTAAAACAAATTAAAGCCGGAACGGAAACAATAAATTATAAATGTACAACAAGTGAGAAAATGATTTTTTTTTCTTTAATGTTATTTTAGTTTGTATTTAAATTATATGCTAAGTAATATTATGTTTTATGTATATTTATTAGTTAAAGTATATTTAAAATATATATTTATAAAAGGATAAATAAAAGAATAATGAAAATTATAAAACGTAATATACATTAATTCCATATGAGAAAGTTTTATTAGATTAGAAATAAATAATTAAATTATTTAAAGTTTGAATAGTATATTGATGCATGTCATCTTTTGTGTAAAGGCTTTCACACTATTACATAAAAGGACAAGAAATAAAGTCATATTCTCCGTTTATATAGAGAACATGCAGGTTTTCTAATTTCCTATACATACTTTGCCGGATAACTTTTCCGATCAATCAAAATTTATCCTTTTCTTTTCTTCGATAGTTTCAAAAGTTCAAAGGGGGCGACTGTAAAATTTGAGGGGAGGGGGGCGCTCGCGATTTTCACATACTTATTACACTAAAATGAAAAATTTTAAGATGGGTGGCTGCCCCCCTTCCTGAAAGCTTGTGTCCGCCCCTGCCATCAATATTAAGGAACCCTCCGTTACAACTATTTGTGACACACATTGCTGGTGACTTCAACCATAGCGGTGAACAGTCATTGATAGTTACTAACTCTTTCAAAATTTTGTTAAGAGATAATTATAGTCTATAGGTATTATAGTCATTTTTCTACATAGGGTTTGTTTAGCTTTCTAGTCTATATAAACAAGGATTGTATTGTTCTCTTGTATGCAATGAAATCAACTTCAGTTTTTATCATTTTATTGGACGAATCACCCTACAAAGAAGAAGGCGGATGTCATGACACGACGATAGTATATCACAAGTTAAAAATAAAAGTACACGTGTTATCCTAAAAAGCATTCACATGTGCTAGCTGGTCGCAACGATTTTCTTAAAAGCTATGAAAAGTTTATAGATTGAATCTATTGTTTTATCTTTATTTCATTTTATTAGAAGAGATGGTCTTGCAAAGAAGGCGGAGGATGTGACACGAAGATAGTAAATCAAAATTTAAAAATAAAAGTACACGTGTTAACACTGTTATCCTAAAAGCAATTACAGGTGCTAGTTGGTCCTAACGATTTTATAAAAAAATCATGAAAAGTTTATAGACTGAATCGTTATTGTTGTTATTGTATTTTATTTTATTTTATTGTTTTTTTTTTTGATAAATTAGATAATTATATTACTTTACTACAATATTGCTAATATATGAATTATTAATAAATACTTCAAAAATAAGCTTAACATAATAATTCACTTATAACATTTTCATTTCTTTATTTAGTTAACGTTGTTGTAATTTACTTTCATTAAACTATGATCATTGTATACTTACTTTTTATTATGTCTTTGTATTATTATTATTTTGTTTTTTTAATGGCGACTTCCTGTGTGTCAGGCTTAGACTACCGTACTTCTCAAATTTGTAAAGCTCTGTTGACTCACTCTGATTAGATTATGTTGTTTTAACTGGACCTACGTTGGCTTTCAAAGTTTGGCTTGAACGTTCCCAGTGAAACCATATCGCCGACGCAACACTTGTACGGAGGTGCATACATAAAGGTTTTGGAACTTTTTTATTATCTGAATCTTGTCACTTGACAGTCATTGTGCAACGAACATAATCTCTCTGGTGTAACATACGATGAGACGAAAACCCAGGGTAGGCTCGGTGTTCGAACTTATAAACTTTGTACAAGGCCTAGCTCAAATCCTTAATTGCCAATATCCACATAAAGTGATACAAGTGGGACTCGAACTTGGGTTTTTAATGGAGAACCCAAGCCTCCTACAACTAGACAACACGTGAGGAATTATTATGTCTTCTTATTTAATCTATATATACTATTAAACCAATACCATTTTTCACATGTCATTCAAATTAGACCCTCCACATAGGTTGCCAAGTATACAAGTTTTCATTTTTACAATTTCCCTTTCATAAATGATAAAATGACAAATATGTTGTTGGTGGGAATCAAACTCACTACATTGTTTTTAAAATATTTGTGGCTTACCAACTCAAAAGTCAAAAGATGATAAATTGATGTTAGCGTTTTCTTTTTCTTAATTGGTATAGATTCACAACCTTCCATTTTGATT
The DNA here is from genome assembly GCF_021521415.1 of Bidens hawaiensis. Taxonomy (NCBI): domain Eukaryota; kingdom Viridiplantae; phylum Streptophyta; class Magnoliopsida; order Asterales; family Asteraceae; genus Bidens; species Bidens hawaiensis. Next base: position 305,541 of record NW_027491674.1, read on the forward strand.
TCTTTAAAAATACACATACAAATTATTTTTACTAATCTATGTATTTTAGGAAATCGTATGAATCCATAAGATATGTTATTATGTATATTATTAAATTATTTTTTTTGTTTTATTTGTTTAACCACTCGTGTATCATACAGGATTTATCCTAGTTATTCAATAACTGGCTTGAGACCCGAATATTATACGGGTAATTGTTGAAAGACTTTTGCTATATAGCAAGTGATGCTATCTTATTTCACTCTTCTAATTAATAAAGTAAAATAATGATGTTTATATGTCAACTCTACATTTAATTATAGCCTATTTTTTTCTCGTAATCTTATAATCTCTCATTTCATTCTTCTCAGCTATCCATTGATCATGGGTCAAAAATGTTTTAACAATTTGATTATAAAATAATCAATTTTCCTTCATAATAATCTTTTCTCTCATTCATTCTATAAAATAGTCAGAAAATTAAAAGTAAAATAATGATTAATATCAATTAAGTAGAAATATAAAAGTTAAACAAGTAGAAAATAGCCAAGAACAAAATGTTCCCGTTAACACCATATTGTTGTATTATTCATGGTAACTAGCAGACGCGGTCTAAAATTGTTAATACTAGGTGACGGTTGGAATACTTGTGCGATAAAATAACAAAATGTTGTATATAAAGGGATTTTCTCAAATTTATAAATTTGAGATTTTTTCATATTCTTATTATTTGTACTATATAGTTTATTTGTTTTATCTTTAATTTTTTTCTTTTATCTCATATAACGCACCTTATTTATTTTTATTATTTGACAAATCTTGTGTAATATACATGCTTAAAAGCTAGTCTACATATATAATAAAAGAGTGGATTTTCATCAATTTCTCTTTTATATTTAACCAAATGTCTTCAAAGTCGCACATGGCATTTTCAAATTTTTTATTTCATTATTTTTAATTCTTTTCAAAATCTCTACTTATATAATATAAGAGTGGCTTCCACCAATTTCTCTTTTATATTTACCCAAATGTCTTCAAAGTGTCACATGATATTTTCAAATGTTTTATTTAATTAATTTTATTTCTTTTCAAAATCTCTACCAATATAATAAAAGAGTAGATTTCCACCAGTTTCTTTTTTATATTTAACCAAATGTCTTTAAAGTATCACATGACATTTTATAATTTTTTATTAACTTTATTTCTTTTCAAAATCTATATCTCTACCTATATAATAAAAGAATGCATTTTTCCACCAATTTCTCATTATATTTAACCAAATGTCTTCAAAGTGTCACATGGCATTTTCTAATTTTTTGAATAATTAATTTTATTTCTTTTCAAAATCTCTACCTACGTAACAAAAGAAAAGAGTGGATTTTCATCAAATTCTATTTTAGATTTAACTAAATGTCTTCAAAGTGTCACATGACATTTTCTAATTATTTATTTCATTAATTTTATTTTTTTTTAAATCTCTACCTATATAATATAAGAGTGGTTTCCACCAATTTCTCTTTTATATTTAACAAAATGTCTTCAAAGTGTCACATGAAATTTTCTAATTTTTTTATTAATCTTATTTCTTTTTAAAATCTCTACCTATATAGTATATGGGTAGATTTACACTAATTTCTCTTTTATATTTAACCAAATGTCTTCAAAGTATCACATGACATTTTCTAATTTTTTATATAATTTTTTTTATTTCTTTTCAAAATCTCTACAAATATAATAAAAGAGTGGATTTCCACCAATTTATTTTTTATATTTAACCAAATGTCTTCAAAGTGTCACATGGCATTTTTTATTTTTTTATTAATTTTTTTTCTTTTCAAAATCTCTACCTATATAATAAAAGAGTGAATTTCCACCTCTTTATATTTAACCAAATGTCTTCAAAGTGTCACATGACATTTTCTAATTTTTTATTTCATTTCAAAATCTTTACCTATATAAAAAAAGAGTGGATTTCCATCAATTTCTCTTTTATATTTAACCAAATGTCTTTAAAATGTCACATGATATTTTCTAATTCTTTATTTCTTGAATTTTATTTCTTTTCAAAATATAAATTGCACTGATGATCTTGAACCCCTATTCTGGCGGTCTTACTTTTCACCATAGGCCTATTAAGCTTAACATTTCCCTTGGAATCGATCACTCTTCAACTTTCAAGGCATGTATCAAACCTAATGCCGATAGTTAAACAATCAATTGATCTTTTAAATCAATCAATCTGCAACATCTTTTGTTCTCTCCAGGTTGTGATGGATTTGAAAATGTCATTAGTGGTTACAGAATTGCAATCATTCTTCATGTATTGATAACAAGTAAACTTTTTAATTAATTGGTTCGTTTGCAATTTAAACCCGTCAAAATCGATTTTGAGTATCCATTTCTAGGTATAATGTTGATTATTTGTTTGTCCTTTTTTCATGTATGATTTGTTGCAATCTAAACCTATTTGAATCGTTGAAGAATATTAATATCCAGATAGTAGTGTTATATTGTTGTGATTATCTCATTATTTGAAGAACTAATACAAACTAATACAAACTGTAAAGCTTTTAAACTTCAAAATATGTATTATACTACGAAAGTGGTGTAGTAATAAGTGATTGTTATTAATTATGATTTATTCGGCTGGTTGTAACAATTATTGCGTTTCTTATTGATTTGGATTCGATATCAATGTTTTAACAATCGTTTGTTCTCATTATAATCAATGTTCGTTTATTATTCATGTAAACCCTAAATCTATTTTAGAGCGTATTTTATGATTATTGATTCGATGTGTGTTCGATGTAAAACCTACATCTGAATCATTATTCATCTAATAAAAACGTTTTATTGCGGGTTTTATTTATTTCATTGTTAGTATGTAATAAGTTTTGATTCTTTTGAAGTTATTGTAGAATATGTGGAAATTTAAAACAATTAGTTGCACTTGAAATGAGTGCAAATTTAGAGAAAGGTTCACGGTTCAAACCGAACTGACTTGAAATTTGTAGAAGTTTTGCGATTAGCTATACTTGAAATCGCTAAAATTTGGAAAAACATTCACGGGCCAACCCAAAATTTGTAAAAGTTAGACAATTAGCAATAGTTGAAATGTGTTAAAATTTGGGAAAGGGTTCACGGTCGATCTGACTCAACCCGGCCTAAAAAGTTTAAATTTAAAACGATTACTTTCTTGCAATACATATATTTTTAAGAAACATATATTAATGTATGATTTAAATCATTGTTTTCATTTAAATGTTCAAATACTTTTTCATATAGAGAAGAAAAGTATTGTTAAATTGTTTTTTATTATAAATGAACAAGTCATTATTGTATTTATATTTGCATTTATGTTGTGACCTGCTAATTATTACTGCTAACTTAAGTACTTGCATACTGGTCCAGTTAACTGATTCGTCAACACCTTCCTCAATTTTCTTCGAATTTTGAAAATACTGAACAACGGGTCGGGCTGAGTGACCCGCTATTTTTTTTCCTGCTTTTTGGTGGTTTCCCATCTTTCTTGAAAAAACCTGTATGAATTTTTACTTTTACCATTTTCTTTACATTAATAGAAGTCACTGCTACAATAAAGGGCATTTTGGGTAATTTAAATATATAAAATTATATTTTTAGACATGTAAAAGTGAGTTGTATATTTGTAATGTAGCTTTTCATTGTTTATCTATGCAATATATATGTTTAAAACATCATTTACTAACTTTCCATTTTCATGATTTGCAGTTTTGTAGGAACAATTATTATTGAAGCTATTAAAGCAATGAAGATAATTAAAGAACATGTACTACAGAAAAGCAAGCAGAAGATAATGGTGGAGTGTTCGACTTCTGATTTCCGAGGTGATTTAAAAGCCATAACCATGCTAGCTAACTCAGATGTGGATGTTTTTTTCCCATAAAATTAGTGTGTGTGTAGTATTCGTGGATGCTAATGGTTTGTAATTATATGTATTAACATCATGCATGTTGTTAGAAAGCATGAAAGAAACTTGAACAAAGGATTACATAGAAGATATACGAATGTTGTATTCAGGTGAGTTAGTTATTAGCTAGTTTTACACTTTAATAGTACTAATTTAAGAATATAAATGTTATTAGTTTACTATTGTATTGATTTATGCAACAATTGTAGACGTTTCACCTGAGATCAATGTTTTTCATTATAAACTGTCATTACTTTAGTGACAAAAGTAAATGATGAATTTGTTATTCAATTATACAAACACACATTCATTTTCGTTGTTCAACTCATGTATTATACATAGATCCTAATCATTTTTAATTATTTATATTATAAGGAAAATTGGATTTAAATAATCCAAACTATCACATATTGGCCAATAATAATCCCAACTAACATTCTAACTACTGGCAATCCCAGCTTTCAACTTTGTTACCAATAACAATCCCACACTAACTGATCATTAACTCCGTTCATTTTTAATTACACAAATAGTCCATGTCGTTTACACATATTACGATTTGATACAATAACCATTGAATCTTTATGGATATAAGTTGTACCATTGAATATGTGACGGGTGGTCCATGGGACAACCCTTAATTGATTTAAAACTGTAACAATCATGTTTTGAATTTGTTTATTTTGTGGAATTAGATAACTACGGTATTATTGGTGAATTGTAGGCTCAAAGGAGGTTCCGGGGCTATTATGGAGTATACCGAGGCAACCGAATGAGCCGAAGACGCGAGAGAGGTCAAAAGAAGTGAAAAACGGGAAGGCAAGGCTGAAGTCCACCGTGGCCCACGGTCTCCACCGTGAGCACGGTCCAGGTGTGCAAAAACGAACAGAAGCCACCGTACCGTGGCCTCTGATGTCACCGTAAGGGTCACCGTGACCCACGGTCCAACCGTGGGCCACGGTCTAGCATTTCAAGAAGATCACCGTGACCCACGGTGTGAACCGTGGGCCACGGTTCATGTCGTAACTGCCGAATTATTTTGTTTTATTACTCGTTTTTTGTCTGTCTTTTGGGCTATCCTTCATTCTAAACTACATAGGGGCGAATTTGTGAGAGCGAGAACAAGATTTTGGTGATTGTAATCATTCGTTTGGGTTTGTGATTCGCATGATTAACCTAATTGAAGTGATGATAATCAAACTATGTATGGCTAGTACTCTTTATGTTCTCTCCCGAATTGTAAGGTTTTCTAATTGGATATTTGTTAATCGTTTATGTTAGTGGTGAGATAATATTGTGATCATATGATTATTGTGCTATGGTGATTGTATGTTTGTTTTGTAATTGTTAGTATGTTATAATTCGTGTTCTTGACTATCCGTTCTTTGTGCCATAGGCAATCGAGATTTAGTAGAAGAGAATTAGGGTTAGCAATACTAAACTGATTTTTGAGTGACAACCTTGTGTTTTTGTAATCCAAGTACTTAGTCCTCGATTATCACATCCAAAAGCATTTTCACGAATTATAATTGTGTAGTTCACCTCACAAGTAAACATTGACTTTATCAACATTGGAAACCTGAAATCGGGAGAGAGCATTCTTTCTTATATTGTTTAAAACTCGTTTATTGTTTTTAGTTAATTTTGTTAATCAAAATCAAACAACCAACTATTTGAATTTACTTTTGCATTTAGTTTAAAATAGATAAATAACAAAACTACTTGGTAACACTATTTCCACAAACTCCCTGTGTTCGATACCCGCTTATCGCTATCTTTAGTTCATGTTTCAAATTCATTAAAGTTGGTGTTATTTTAGAAATTCACGCACATCAGCTTCAGATTTCCTCATGAGGAACCACTCCTCCGACTTGTTAATTGAAGAGTAGCTGATTAAATTTGAAGAATGAGCTCGATGTTCAACCGAAAAAGAAAGAATACGGTGGTTCGAGCTGCTCGTGACGGCCGGAAATACAATGAGACAGATCTGATATATGCTAATAATATCCATGATGATTCAATGGTTATTGTATCAAATCGTAATATGTGGAAACGACAGGGACTATTTGTGTAATTAAAAATAAACGGAGTTAATGATCAGTTAGTGTGGGATTGTTATTGGTAACAAAGTTGAAAGTTGGGATTGCCAGTAGTTAGAATGTTAGTTGGGATTATTATTGGTCAATATGCGATAGTTTGGATTATTAAAATCCAATTTTCCATATTATAATATTATTTGCTTTTGTTGTTTTTATTTTAGTACCAACTCGTGTATTACACGGGTTTTAACCAGTATAGTTATAAATGAATAGGCTCATAAACCTATTCAAAATGAGTGTCGAATATTTTCCGAAGGCTTTAGTCCAAATATGCTTTTAAAAACTCTTCCAAAAACATCAAAAGCATTGTTGAAAAACATTAAAATGAACAACAGGACATAAAAATGCATATTGAAAGTGTTTCCAAGATTAGACTTAAAATTTCAAGAATTATACAGTAATTGTTTAATTATACAAAAGTTGTACAAATACTATAATTAAGACTTTAATTTTAAATCTTAAAACAATTTATTTGTAAGGTGAGACAAAAAATGAATGGCTTGTTGTAAAAAAATTAGGATGAATTTTTATAATTGTTATTGTGTGAATGAGAAATTATAATTATAAGTTATAATTCTTACTATTTATTTCACAAGTTTAATTTTAAAAATTTTTCAAACTATTAAAGTAAAAAAGAAAATTTGTAAATGGTACAATGACACATGCGGCCGCACTCGATTCATGAGTTGAAAGTATCGTATGTGATGATCATGGAATAATGGTATTTCAATGGTGGTGGAGGTGATAATGTTTGATGGGAATTCAAGAATACAATAACATGTAATCAATACCCATCAAGTATATTATTGACATAACTAGAGATACCTACAACGCCCATTATTACAATCCAATTTACATTTCGTTACCAAATTTATACTATATAAAATAATATAACCATGTTATATGTACGCGTGCTTAGGGGTTAGGAGATTACGGACATACACGGTGAGAAAATGTTACTTTACAAGCTCATGAGTTTTGGCAAGCATGCAATTGTTGGACCAACGTTGGCTCAAAGCTGCATATGGACTGTAAAACCAATAATTGAAATTGACCCGTGAATGTTGTTAAAAAAACGTTGAATGTGATATGTTTCGTGATGCACAACGTAGTCAGATTGTCAAAACACGACCAGGTCCTTGATGCAACTATCTATGGCATCTACATGAAAGGGTGAGATACTCACTTTGGTGACTTGGTGTTGTCTATGAAAGTCCGAGCCTCCCTACCGTTTTAATGAACGTAAAACTGCATCCTATATGTATTACAATACTTGGTTTAGGTATTCTTTTACTCTTTTAACGTCTCAACAACTGAATCACACTACTAGAGTAGTGAAGGTGACCAACGAATAGTGGTGGTCAAACATGATCCTTAAGTTAATCTAACCGTAATGACAACACAACACTATAACCCAACCATCATATTTCTCTTAGGACATCCATGAGGGTAGAAATAGTTGGGTAACGCCTTTGCCACCTCGCCCATCTTTTTTGCAGTTGAACCATTTCACTTTCCATATAGGCGGCAAAGAATAAAAACTCTTTGGGCCTTACTACTGTCACGGAGCAAGGGGCTCTGGAAAAAAAAATTCTCACAACACGTTTTTGATTGAAAAGTTAGTTAGAGCCCTCATGCTACGTGGCATTGACATAGTTGTACGTTTTCCAATTTCACTTAAACCATTAAATATAGTCTAACGGATTAACGCTCCAAACCACATCATCGAAAAGTGCCTTCAACACCGCTTTACAGGTTAACAAACAAGTGTTCACCGTGAAGTTATTTCGTTTTTATATTCATCTTTTAACTTTTAATAATTCTTATCAACTATTAGTACTCGTTACTTTAGTACTTATTAGTAAGTTGAAGACCCGTGTATAATAATGAAGTAGTCACCAAATTAATATTGCTAGCTTCCTGCGTTCCTCACGTCTTCTAGAAAAACAATCGATAGCTTTATTGAAAGCCCATGTGAGCTTTTGTGCAACCTATCATCATTCTTATTCTTTCTTTCGTATATATATTGTCACGGTCCATTTACAAATCATTATCACAAACAAAAATATATATGGAACAAAATTTTCATTTATTCTTTTAAATTCAGTCTTCTCTTCAGTACCAACAACTTATCATTATTCTTTCTTTCTCCAGTTTTCATCCTTGTTTTAAGTTGTTAGTTATAAAACTATATTACTGGAGACTTGTATGATTTAGTAGCATTGATAACTTGTTATTTTAAACTTACACAAAATCACTGATATTCAGAAAAACGAGTCAGCAACACCAAGTCATAGGATGGTCTAATGGGCAGCAGCTCATAAAACGCGTACCAAGTTAAAAATGAGCTCAACTAAGAACACACGACATGTACCGAAAGTTGCCTCCACCTACTAATTGCCGATGTCACCACCAATACCGGTCTCCATCGTTAACCCAAACCATTCTACCAACACAAACCAAACCGACCCGTCCGATATGTGTTTAAACAAACAAACAAACAAATTCAATGTGGAGTGATCATTTTTCCCTGTTCTTAGGCTTTTCCCTCTTGTCTAATAGAATATAATACTTTTTTGGCTTCTTTCTCTTTTTAATCATGAATTTTCCTTCATCATCATTGCACTTCTTGAAATAATCCCAACACACCCGCACACACATCCTCACTTCCTCTTTCTATGTATATATATATAAATATATGTATATGCATGAGTGTCTCGTGGCTAGAAACCAAACCACCTATATATAAGGATCTAGCAACCCATACAACACAACACAACACAAATAAGTGAACATGTGTAGAGGCAATAACAAAGAACTCATGGCACTCTCTTCTCTCCAATTCCATAACCGAAAACCAAAGCTTCAAATTCATGTCAAGCTTCGAATTCAAAGGCTTAAAAGGTAAAAAAAATATTACATATTTTATTTATGGGTATGCATGTTTGGTTTCATTACATCATTAAAAACTATTTTTTATTCATTTTTTGTGGTTTCAGGGTTAACAAATTAATCGAAGAACAGACGAAACACGAGATGGAGATAAGAAACCTGAAGTTGCATATGGAGAATATGAGAATCTTGATGGAGAATGAAGGGTTGAAGACCAAAGCTAAAATGCTTCATCAAGAAAATCTTGATCTGTTATCAGAGTTAGAGAAGAAAAAAGCCAAAATTTGATCATATCTCAAGTACCCTTTACCTTGATCATCATTTTGATTGAAACACGGGCGTATTCGGGATTATGAAAAAACTCTGGAAAATCTAGTATTTTTGGTTAAGGAATTTGCTAGAATTCTTGACTAGTATGGTGCAGGGTGATAGAAGGAATAATGGTAGCATGAAGTCGGAAATGATTTTATTACTCTATTAGATTTATTTATCTTACATGACTTTGCTATTTTATATTGTTGTTAAGTTTAATATTAACATGATGTATCATGTATCTTTATATTTTAAAGGAGACGACTTTTAAAAAGTCAACCCTCGAGCCACTAATGGTTGGGGATATATGAAGGCTATGTACATGTATCTTATATTCTAAATACTAGTTTTAAGGAATAAAGATAGAAATAACTGATAGTTATGGTTGTTTCATGTTGATTTGTAAAATGTGAATATTAGCAATATATGTCTCTAGATTAACTTGAAAATGAGTCATTTTAGCTATATTAATATTTATTCTGAAATGTCTCATGGGTCACATGTAAAGGATGATAACTGTTCAAATAGACAGACACATTTGTTTGAACAAGTGTATACATAGACACCCATCAAGAGAATGTTGTATGAATGACTGTTACACATGTGTTCTAAGTAATTTTCATACTGACAATGATGTGAATACATAGTCCTTGATCTAAATCACTGCACCCAACATATCATTATTCATAAGCAATATGTTTTTTTATAATGAAAATGGTTATATAGTCATTTTATCTCTTTTAACAGTTAATTTTAATGTTCCACAACATTTACAGAGTACCAGACAATTGGGATTAGAGGTGTAGTATCTCCTATCCTTTTTATTAATAAAATATGACGGGCCCGAAAATGTGTAATTTCTTTTAGTTTAGGGATGGAATTCAAAATATGAGCATGGGGAGACCATTTGTGTTAATTTGGTCTCTTTTTAATTTTGCACATTTGGCTCATAAGAGATAAAACACAATCCAAATAGAGCGATTTAAAGCTAGATGGTTCCAAATCGATACCTCTACTCTACGGCTCTATTTTATATCACAGTTTGTGATTTGGTAAATTTGCACGGATTTCGCCTCAATTCTCCAATTTCATAATCTGGTGTGTTTAATTCTTTTAAGCATTTTGCATGGAGTATCTACTTAATATCTTCATTATTATGTCAAAAACCTAACACTTGTTTGTCAAACTATGAAAACCACACCTTAATTCCCTCGTTACTCGTATTAAGTTTAAGTTCAAGATCTTCTTGCAGACAACGTCTAGTTAGGCGCCAAATCCAGCTAGAACGAAAACCGAACAAAAACAGATCCAAACTAATTTAGTCACTTAAATTTGGTAGATCCAAGGGACACTATGGATGATACTGGTATTTCAAAAAGTTACAAGATCAACGAATTGTGAAGTTCAAAACTGGGTTAAATTTAATGATACTGTCATCGTAAAGATCTTTATTGTGATAAAAACAAAAAGAAAATGAAAAAATAAAATGCAAGTTTGGTGGAGAAAACCATTTTTGGGCAGTTAACTAAAGTCAACTGCTATATAGTCTTGAGGCATATTGGCCAAAGTTAAATGCCTAAATATATATATTGGAAGTCACAGGTGCAAGTATAACTTTTAAAAATTTGGAGCGGTTGATGCTGAAGTGAACTCGTTAGCAGAACAAACATATTAGACAATCAAAGCTGCTCATACTCGTATTGGTTAAAGATGAGTTACACAATAGGGAATACGTCAACTGAACAGAAGAGAGATGATATATAAAGAGAGAATTGAAGATGGGAAGCCAGAACCTACGCAATCGACGTAATCATTTTCTTCCCTAACATTCCTAAATTATAATCTTATTTTATCATGCAGATCTCCAATACGGGCTTAAACTAATCTGGATTTGGGAAGCTTAGTTGGGTCATTTGTGGTGTTACGGATATTAGTTGGCCTACACTTAAGTTCATTACAGATGCATTCCTATAAACGTATTGAAACCGCCGATGATGTCAATATGTCATAGTCAACTGTGGTCAAAATGTTTTGGTCAGTACCGGTTCTAACACTTTGAATATATTATATAATAAGTTGGATTGTAATCAGCCCAAACTGGATAAATATGAACAAATTTCAAAGTCAAAGGTTGGTCAATGGTCAAACAGTCAATATAGAAGACGGGGAATATAATCAAGTGACTTTTGGCCAATGTTGACCAAAAAAGTCAACCAAAATTTACAGGTGCATATGGTTCAAAACATAGTTATCAAAGGTGCACTCAAGGCGCAAAAATAGCGAGGGTCTGAAAAAAAAAGTGCACTTAAATAAAAGAAATTAAATAAAATATATTATGTATTGAATAACTATGTCTGAGAATATTATAAAAAGTCTTATAATAAGTTCAAATATTAAAAGAAAAAAAGTTTAAAAAAAAAAAACCTTCAGAATTTAGTAATACTCCGTATGATATAATTCTAAAATTCAAACTATCTTGAAAAGTCAAATAAGCATACATTTTGATAGCATACTTTGTACACACAATATATTGGGCTTAGGCCATCCGCTATGGTGGGGGGCTTCGAAGCCCCTCCACCGTGCCACACCAGCTCCACGTAAGCATCGAGGGCATCGAAGTCCCACCCAAAGATGCCCCGCTATGGTTTAATGCCCCCATGGGCGCCCCTATTATACATATATATGCATATGTATGTATGTGTGTGAGAGAGAGATGAAGAGAGGGGGCCCACCCAATTCATCAACCGCGCCGGCCGTTGCAACGACCGGATCTTCGCCGCCCAGCCTTCGTCGGCGTCCCACAGCGGTGTTCCGCGCCCTCGTCGCCCCAAAAAACCCTCCATCCGCGCCCCATAGCGGATGGTCTTATACCCGGCCTAATAAAGAATCCAACCATACCACCTTTTATTACAAATCGGATACAAAACATAATACAAATTCATCATCTGTTGAACTCAAAGATGAAGAATTAGCATTTTGTATCGGGTTTTTAAGAAAGTTGGTATGGTTGGATTCTCTATTGGGCCAGGTATAAGCCCAATATGAGACAGGTGTTTGGTTTGTCAAATACAACCAAACACGTTATTCAAATGAATTTGAAAATGAAAGTGTTTCTAAGAAAACCCAAAAATGTGCAAATTTTATAGATTGTCCCGATAAATTTAACCTTATCATAATAATCATAGGATATATACACTGTCTAGTGAACTTTCTTGACTAAGGGTTTCTAAATATTCTTATGATACATAACAGAAGTCAAAGTCAAATGTAAAGCCCCATGATCACAGTTTGTCAAGTCAAAATTCAGCAAATGCAAAAAGAGAGACCACATATAGGCATAGAGCATATCCAACTGTACACTTTTAAAGATAACAATTCGCTAACAAGAAAATTTCAGGGACAGCCCTATAAGTTGAATTTCTTGTTACATTTGTCGTTTTTTCTTAACTAAAGTTACCAAATCATAAATTCAACTGATGTTGAATACTAGATTATCAAAGGATGATATTGAAATTAACAAAAAATTTACCTTAATAACTGGAACAAGATACAAACGCTTATGTATCACTGGACCGTTCTTGCGATGATTTATAGATCCTGTACGCAGCTATGCACATTGTAGCATTGCCAATAACAGTCAACGCCCCTTGTATAGCAACCAAAACCTATAATCCGTGTTCGATCAGATAAGACCCGTAATCTTGTTTTAACTAATAAAGTTAAAGAATTGTTTTTATTCACAAAATTTTACATTTGATTAAAAATGGCAATGATCAAACTTACCTCTAGAGACTCCGAGTTATAAAAGAAATGCCATGTGCACGCGCAAAATGCTCCGCCGAGCAGGGGCACCTGAAGCAATGAACTAGTTATATACTTATATGTAAACCATACAGATGCATATATTATCATATGATATGTGATTATATAAGTAGTAATATTTATAACCAGATTTAATATAGCAAGAACTGTAACTCACCATACCCCAAGAAAGGCCCTTCCAAGATTCATATCCAGATTTCTCTCCGTATTGCCATACCAAAATCATTGCTGTAATCCTACCAAATTTCACAAAATTAAACAACTATAAGTACAATAATAAACAATGAATATGCACTAAGGGGTTGTTTGGCAATCTTGTGTTGAATCATTAAGAAGCCTGACTGATTAAGAGGGAGCCTATAAATCATGTCTTTGAAACTTAACCATTAAGAGGCTTCATTAACTATTAAGAGGTGTCTTTTTAGTGAACCAAACACACTGTATCTCTGATCGATCCGGACGTAGCCTCTTAATTCTTAGTGGAATCATTAAGAGTCTACCAAACAACCCCAAAATCATAGCTTGAGTTGCTCCATTATTTATTTATTTATTTTTTGTAACCATGAGAGCGTGTTAAATCAAGTAAATTTTATCTTGCAGTGTGATATCAATATAATCAATTTGTATCAATTTGCAATAAATTCAACTAAAGTTATGAAATTTCACTCAAAACATGTTACAGAATTAACTTCTTGATCTCTAAATTAACGCACCCGTCAACCGATTGCGCTAATCTAAACATCAAGAGATCAATTCTACACAATCTTTTCAGTAAGAGTTCATAACTTTAGTCAAATTCATTGAAAACCGACACAAATCGGTAAACACTGACATCAATCTCTAACCAAAAGCATCAATTTTGACACAACAAATCAAGAACTACCAATAAATCAGTAAAACTATACTAACTTTGTAATAATTACCATTCAACAACACTTGAAACATGGATTGCCCAAGTGGGTAATGAGAGAGCATTTGAGGGTTCCGAGAACTCTGCCGCCGAAGCAGCTTCGATAAAAAGGGGTGAAGTTAAGGCAAACCCAGCTCCAATTAGAGCTGTTATGGCTTTCTTGTTGAGAAATTTGGTGTGATTTTGGGCGGTTTTTGTAATAATTGGGGTGTTGGGTTTACATGAATTTGTGATTAGGGGCTTGTGTGGATTTAGATTGGAGAAACATTGGGGTTTAGAAGAAGAAGATAGCATTAGCAATGCCATGATGATAAAGATTTATGAGTTTGGGGGGTTAATTGTGAAGAAGATGATAGGAAGTTATTTGGTTATTTCTGTTGTTTGTTTTTTGCATTTCTATAATGTATTTAAAATAGTTTTACTTCTAAAATGAATACAACATATACACCACTCGGGCATATACGGCATAGGATGAATCGTATATGCATGCATGACTAACAAATGTATGGAGGGGGCACAAAAAAACAACTTTTGTGGGTTGTGGTCTCTACGGTTCGTATAGTCTTATACAAGTCGTATATGTCTTCAACAACTTAAAGCCTATACCCTAATATATTGATATTTATATATTTTTCCATTGTATATTTTATATAATATTTTATTAGTTTTTGTTCGTTTTTAGTTAAATTTGTATACAACTAACATATTTGTGTTTTGTAGGTTCCGAAAGTTGAACGTGGTTGAAAAAGAGCGAAAAACGAGTCAAAATAAGCTTAAACGAGAAGCCAGAATGAATCAGTAAGGAACCAGATACATAGTCAATCGAACCGGCCGATGGCCGGTCTAGTAAAGCACGCCACTCCGCGCGGCCAGCTCTCCATTCCTAGTCGTGCGGTGCCTAGAAGCATTTTTTACATAAAGTTCTCTGTTTTTGCCAGGTTTAAAGCTCAGTTGCACTATATAAACACCTTTAACCTTAACCTGAAGAAGAACCTACGAACCAGAACCGAATTTGGAGTTTCTTGAAGCTTAGGATTTCATTATTTGGCGGTTTTGAAAGCAAAGAATCATCCGGTGAAGCGTTGCTTGATCAAGATCGAAGACTACGGGTTTTATCGCCTTTAATATTTCATTTCTAATATTTTTACCATGTTTTCCTTTATGATTATTTTGTTTGATTTTCCGATGCTAGGCTAAACGTTATAGACTGCCAAGGCTATCGATGAACCTTTGTTAATGTTTGATTTTATTTGGATTATACTTTTCGTTATGGTTTTATGAATCAGTAAACGGTTTGATGTTATTTAATTGATGCATATGTGTGCTTAGTTTTGATTGATGAATTATATTATTCCACTTTATCCTTGGTGATTGGTTCATAGAATAGAATTTTGTTAGGTCATCTATTGTGTGTTTTTTACTAGTTTGTGGTTGATTTGCAATAAAACCATAGGAATAATATTATTAGTCAAACGAATAAAAGTGTGTTGCTAACCTAAAGAGCTATAAAGTGATAGGTTATTTGTTAGATCGTTGTTGATTAAGATTGCTAGATTTAGTTCTTCGTAAGGAGTCCGTCTAGGTTTGATTGGTTAACATTGTCTATCGAGTCAACTGAATTAATTAAACTACCTTTGATTTCCGCACTGTAAGGTACATTTTCATTATAAAGGTACTTGTTCATAATTATTTAAATAACCATAAGGGGGGTTTAATATGTAGGAAAATTGGTTTTAAATAATCCAAACTATGCCCTATTGGTAAATATCAGTCTCAACTTTACACTTGTCTGTTGGCAGTCCCAACTATTTGTGTATTTGTTTTTAACTGGCCGCGACTAACGGATGTTAACTCCGTAAGTCTTTGTCTGACGTGGACATCCCAGTTGTCAAAAATCATCTTACGTGGAACGATACGTGGCAGCTGACTGTGTATTAAGGTTTATGTATAAAATTAATATAAGTATTCTTCTCTCTCTCTCTCTCTCCATCACAATCGGCCACCACCAACACCACCACCCACACCATCTGTGACCTCCACCACCCACCCCCATATAAACTACTAACCACGTGATCACCACCATTTTATCTCCTACAAACTACTAACCACGTTGTAACCTCCTCCTCCACCTTCGTACAGAACCACCAAAGCCGCTGCCAATGATTCTATTATAGGGTTTCGATTAGAAGTGGGTTGTTGGTGGCGGTGTATTGAATGCTAGGTAGGTGCAAAAGGAGATCGGAAAACCACTAGAATCAACCTTCCGTACATTTTCTTACCTCTCTATTTTCCATTATTTCCGGCGATATTGATGGTGGGGAAGACGATGTTGGTATTGTTGTTTCCAGCAATGATTGAACATAACAACAGTGGTGAATACCCTGTTTCAGAGCACCCTAATTCAACCTTCACAGAGCCCTAATCAGATTTCAAAGACCGAAGTTCAACCTTCACGAATATGATTTTGAATCTCTAAATCATAAACACCCAAATCTCCCTATTTTGGTCACGAAACCCTAACCGGAACTGCGACATTATTAATTATTAAAATTGAAGGTGATGAAGGTGAAAGATTCTTGCTGCAGGGTTGGATTTACCCGATGATTTCTCTACCGGAGATGGGGAATGGTGTTATGGTAATACAAGTTAAGATTTTGTGGTACAACTCTTATGGTGCGATAAGAGAGGTTGATGGTGGCAGGTGGTGCGATGGCGGTTGTCCGGTGGCAAATGGTGGTGAGCAGGTGGGGCGAGTGATGGTGGATGAAGATGACGAAGATAGAGAGAGAGGGAGAGGGGGTGGGGGGAGAGAGTAAATCTCTCTATATATACATATATTTTAAATACACAGTCAGCCGCCACGTATCATTCCACGTAAGATGATTTTTGACAGCTGGGATGGCCACGTCAAACAAAGACTAACGGAGTTAACATCCATTAGTCGCGACCCGTTAAAAACAAATACACAAATAGTTGGGACTGCCAGTAGGCAAGTGTAAAGTTGGGACTGATATTTACCAATAGGGCGTGGTAAGTATTCCCGCCTGTCACGCGGGTGACCCGGGTTCGATCCCCGGCAACGGTGCCATTTTGATGACTGTCATTCAAGTCAATCAAAAACCTAATTAAACTACCTAGATAGGATAAATAAGGTATCGTATCCACCAGGACTATGTGGTTAATGTGATTCGTGTACATGTTTAATATTATGAAGTAACTGGTTTTAGTGCTGATCACACAAGCAATTAAAGTGAATTTAGAGAATTAAGTAACAAGCAAGTAAACGAGTTCAAGCAATTAACAAAACAAATTACACCCGGGAATTCAAGTAAGCAACCTACAGTTATCTCATGCAACCTAACAGATTAATTATTGACGATTAACTACAGACTGATCAATCAGACAAAACCTTAGACATCAACAATCACTTTACACACGGCATTGGTTATCAAACAATCCTTGCTAGTGTGATTCAGTTAAGGGAAATCGTATGTTTTATCGCATTCAATCTAACCAAGCAGTCATATGATCAGTTATCTAGCAACTGGTAACAAATCGTTCAGACTAACGTAAACCTAAACCGATTGAACACGCAGAAATACCAAACATCAATAATTATATATCAATCATCAATAATCATACAAGAATGTTCATAATCACATGAGAAAAACTGTAAAGATTACAAACTATACATCCCTGGTTCGATTCTAGGAGATTAGCCGAGCCTTGACATCGTTAAATCTTCAATATAGATGATATGGATCATGTGTAAGGCCTTTGCAAGAGCTATGATGGTGAAAATCGCCTTATTGGACTGCTGGAATCGCCTCTCGTTTATAAAATCGAGTTAGGGTTCTTTATGATGAAGAATATGATATAAACCTAATTTTCCCGTCTGCACCCCCCATCGCTGTCACACCCCGACCAAAGGCGGCGGAACATGCCGAGGTGTAACGATTGCCCATAAGCACATAACGCTATTAAAGCGACAATATTTAATAAACTCATTTCATTTCACAACATCGAAAATGTCACATAACAATATTCATAGCAAGTCACAACAAAATATAACAAAATATAGCAAATCAAATATTGTTCATTTTTGCTAATATCCTAATGGTATGTGAGACGTTTTCTTCAAGCATCCAAAATCAACCAAGATGTAAACCTGTTACATTTCATAAAATAAAGTTTGTCAACACAAAGGTTGGTGAGCAATTCATAAGTTTGAACATATAGATATATAGTATGAAAGATCCACAAAACTTGTATACGAAACAATAAATAAAAGCATCGCTAAACAAGTTATCGACACCTAGCTACAAGGGGATGCCAAATAGTCTAGGATGTTATAGTTATCGTTAATTGCATTACGTTAACGACACCTTGCCATAAGAGGTTGCCAAATGGTCTAGGATTTATAGTTCCACCATCCAAAAGCGATAAACACATAGACAATTAAGCATATAACACCAAATCGAGCAATTATTCAAGTAAAGTATACAATAAAGTTTGTGGTTTAAGACCCAAGTATAAAACATTTAGTTTAGGTAAGATGAAATGTCACCCCCAAAATAAAAGATAGAAAACGGGGTATGAAAGTACTCACGTTCAAGTAATAAACTTGAAAAGTTGGTAATTTGGAGATTTGACGGAACGACGGGTTTAACGTATGAAGCCTAAATAAAAGAAAGTCTTGAATTCAGAAAGGTTGCCTTAAAGATCTTTATATAAAATAATTGTTGCAAAAAGTAAAAAATTAAAGTTCAAGGTTTAATATGTAACTATTAAAGAATTTAGAATAATAACCCTTTAAAAATGTAAGTTTGCTCGAAATCGGGTTAAAGTATCTAACCTTAATATTTACTTAACCAATGTTAAGTAATAAGGTGGGAAAAATGCTAAAATGCAAGTTCCAAAGGGGTATTATTATATATATGTTGTACAACCCTAAACAAGTGTTAGTAAAGTTAGATGAACAAATTAGAAAGAAAGATTAAACTTAGTTTGACATTTGGAAGTCAAAACTTCAAGAACACATAAACAAACAACCTTGAATCTATGGAGTTTTGAGAGAGAATTTGGAGAAAGAGCAAGTGTAAAATGAAGAAGATGAGTGTGTATATATAGGGTAAGGGTCAAAGCTTATTTACAAGGTTCACTTTTATGTTTTATATGAAAATAGGTTGTTTAAACAAACAAGCAAAGCACAAAACAACAAACAAAAACGAAAATGGTGTACAGGGGGTCCTAGACGCCGTGCGGCCTCCTCCTATCCCTATGGCCGCGCGGAGCAGCGTTCCCAGGGGAGGGGGGCTGGCCCAGCTCGTCTAGTGGTTCGTTTCGCGTCCGGAAGTTCATTTGTGATGTATTTTAGTCGTTTTAAGTCCGTTTTCGAATCCTTAAAAGAGGTTTTTCAAATTAAACAAATGGGAACAATTTGGTAACATGAAAATCCAATATTTTATATATCATGAGTTTTGGTTTACAAAACGGGCCGGTTTACAACTTAAAACCATGCATAAACGAATACAAACAAGACCCGAAATTGACGAATGTCACAGTATTCCCTACTTTAGGAAATTTCGTCCCGAAATTAAGATGAAGACGACGATGAAAACAAATTTGAATACTTCTCTTTCATTGTGTCTTCTCGTTCCCAAGTAAATTTCGCGCCACGCCGTGATTCCCATCGAACTTTGACTAACCGAATACCACTACGCTTGGTTTTCTTCTCGTTGCGATCCATGATCTCAACGAGTCGTTCAACCATAATCATCGACTCATCGACATGTACTTCATCGAGAGGTATATGGAGATTACCCTCGGATAGGCACTTTTTGAGATTCGAAACATGAAATGTCGGATGAACACCGACAAGTTCTTGCGGTACTTCGAGTCGATACGCTACATTCCCAACACGCTCAAGAATTTTGAAAGGACCAACGAAACGAGGAGCTAGCTTACCCTTCTTTACGAAACGGACTACCCCCTTCCAAGGAGATACTTTTAGAAGGACAATATCATCAACATTAAATTCTATCGATTTTCGCCGTTTGTCGGCGTTACTATTTTGACGACTTCTTGCAGCTAGGAGGTTCTTACGGATTTGATCGATCACATCGGTAGCTTCTTGGACCATTTCGGGTCCCATGATCTAAGATTCACCGATTTCGTTCCAACTAATTGGAGATCGACATTTACGACTGTAAAGAGCTTGAAAAGGAGCCACATCAATGCTAGAATGGTAGCTATTATTATAGGAGAACTCGATAAACGGAAGATGAGAATCCCAATTCGCACCGAAATCAAGAACACACGCTCGTAGCATAGCCTCGAGTGTTTGGATTGTACGTTCGATTGACCGTCCGTTTGAGGATGATAAACGGTGCTAAGATCGAGACGTGTTCTCAAAGCTTCTTGAAGAGATCGCCAAAAATGAGAGGTAAAACGGGCATCGCGATCAGAGATGATAGACAATGGCAAACCGTGTTGGCACACGATTTCCCGAACATAGATTTGAGCAAGCTGCTCGACAGAATACTTCTCGCGGATCGGAATGAAATGAGTAGATTTGGTCAAACGATCGATAATCAACCAAATACTATCATTACCTTTTTGGTGTTGGGTAATTTGGTGATAAAGTCCATAGCAATGTCTTCCCATTTCCAAACGGGAATCGGTGGTTGCTCGATTAGGCCAAAAGGTCTTTGATGTTCGGCTTTGACTTTTGAGCAAGTAAGACATCTAGATACAAACAACGCTACGTCCTTTTTCATACTTGGCCACCAAAAGGTAGCAAGAAGATCAAAATACATCTTATCCGTACCGGGATGAACGGAATACCTCAAATTGTGAGCTTCGTTGAGTATACAAGTACGAAGGTCATCGCGATCGGGAACCCACAGACGATTTAGAAAGTACAAAAGACCATCGAGTTTGGTTTCGAGTTGAATTTCGGCACCACATGGCACTTCTTCGTAAACGTTACCTTCTTAAACGGAGGTACGTTGAGCTTGGAAGATACGAATTTGAAGATCGGTTTGAACGAAAATGCTTAAAAGCATAACGGATTTAACATTAACCTTTCGGCTTAGGGCATCGGCGACAACATTCGCTTTACCGGGATGGTAGCGAATCTCGCAATCGTAATCACTAAGTAATTCGGCCCATCGTCGTTGTCTCATGTTGAGATCTTTTTGGTCAAAAATATGTTAAAGGCTTTTATGATCGGTAAAAACCACACATTTCGTACCATAAAGGTAATGTCTCCAGATTTTGAGAGCGAAAACGACGACACCAAGTTCGAGTTCGTGAGTCGTATAATTCTTCTCATTGACCTTTAGTTGCCTTGATGCGTAAGCGATGACTTGACCTCGTTGCATGAGAACACAACCAAGACCTTGATGGAAGGCATCACAAAATACATAGAAATCGTCGTTTCCATCGGGAAGGGTTAGAACGGGAGCATTGCAAAGCATGTCCTTGAGAGTACAAAAGGCTTCTTCTTGCTTCGAACCCCAATCGAAGTGGTGTCCCTTATGGGTGAGTGAGGTAAGAGGCAAAGAGATCTTAGAAAAATTTCGAATGAAACGCCGATAATATCCAGCCAAACCGAGGAAGGATCGAATTTCCGTGGGAGTTGTTGGAGTTTTCCAATCCTTAACGGCCTCAATTTTAGCGGGATCAACATGAATACCTTTGTCGTTTACGATATGTTCTACAAATTGAACTTCCTCGAGCCAAAATTCACATTTGGAGAATTTTGCATAGAGTTTTTCGTTTCTAAGGAGTTCAAGAATGGAACGCAAATGATGCTCATGTTTGTCTTTGGATTTAGAAAAGATGAGAATGTCATCAATAAAGACAATAACGAATTTATCGAGGAATGGTTTGCAAACGCGGTTCATGAGGTCCATAAATACCGCGGGTGCATTTGTTAACCCGAATGGCATAACCAAAAATTCGAAATCACCATATCGAGTACGGAATGCGGATTTAGGAATGTCTTCTTCGCGAACACGCAATTGATGATAACCCGATCGAAGATCGATTTTGGAGAAACAAGTTGCGCCTTGGAGTTGGTCGAATAGGTCGTCGATACATGGCAAGGGATATCGATTTTTGATGGTGAGTTTGTTAAGTTCTCGGTAATCGATGCACATACGAAACGAACTATCCTTCTTTTTCACGAATAAGACGGGAGCGCCCCAAGGAGAAGAGCTTGGACAAATGAAACCTTTATCGGAAAGTTCTTCGAGTTGGTTTGATAATTCCTGCATTTCCGACGGGGCTAAAGGATAAGGAGCCTTGGCCACGGGCATCGCGCCGGGCACAAGATCGATTTGGAATTCGATCGGACGAACGGGAGGAAGACCAGTAACATCGTCGGGAAAGACATCGGGAAAATCACGAACAATGGAAATATCTTGGATTTTCTTTCCTTTTTGTCTTTTGTCACCGAGAGAGCTAAAAACGGAATGTACTTTTGGCGTAAGTACTTTTGCGATTGGGAGCACGATATAAGATTTAGTCTTCTAGAAGTAGCGTTTCCAAAGACTTTAAGAATTTTGCCGTTGACGAGCGGAATGTGAATAAATTTATCGAAACAAACGACTCCGGCACGGTGCAAAGATAACCAATCCATGCCTACTATGACATCGAAACTTCCCATTTGCATCAGGATGAGATCGATGGAGAATTTATGATTAGCACGGATGAGAGTACAATCGTGGACGACGGAGTTGATGGTAATAGAATTGCCATTGGCGACTTCAACAGAGAACGGTCGGGAAAGCTTAGTTCGAGGCATCGCAAGTTCGACTCAAATTTCAAAGAAATAAAACTTCTATCGACACCAGTATCAAATAAAATAGAAGCTAAATGATGGTTCACCAAAAACATACCGTTCACGACATCGTTTGCCACTTGAGCTTGATTCGCGTTCATCATAAAAGCTCGCCCTTGATTGCCATGGTTGACTTGAGGTACTTGTTTTGGAGGTGGAGGTGGTTCTTGGATTGCATGGATGGGTTGGATGAGGGGTGCATTGTGTGACAATCGTCAATTTCAGGTTAACTCCGTTAACGCAACTCCGTCAATTCAAACTTTAGATTTATTGAATCTATAACGCAAACTTCATTACATTTAAACTAGGGTTTAAATGACGCTTAACACTTACTACATGTGTAGTAGTCTTTTGGGATTTGCACCGAAACGTAAACGATTGATGAATAAATGAAACACACTAAAACACTAATGATGTGATAATTATGTGTTAGGATTATATGTTATGTGATAATATTATTGTCATGTTAATTTAATGTGCAAGTTATGATAGAATGTTCTAGAAAAAGGAAATACTTAATGTTAACTTAATGTGCAAGTTATGATAGAATGTTCTAGAAAAAGGAAATACTTAATGTTAACTTAAGGTGCAAGTTATGATAGAATGTTCTAGAAAAAGTAATACTTAGGAGTTGAGGGGCCAAGGTGTAACATATTAGTCTATAAATACATGATAAACCTAAACCCTAACTCCCATCCCTTTTCCCTAACCCCAAATCGGCCAGCCATCCCCTCTCCCCTCTCCTTGTGATCGATCAATATACACACACACACTCAAGATCTTTCAAGTTTGATTGAAGATTAAGGTGCTAGGAAGGTATAAACAACTATGCATCCTCTATGTTTAATTGTTAGTTTTATTGGGTGTAATTGATATGCATGGATATTGTTTATGGAGTCTAGAGTGTTATGTGAATGCATGATAGTTCATAGATTGTTAAATTGTTGAGTTTGGATGCAAAAAGTTTCTGGACAGATTGTGTTGTTGATGTTTGAATGACTGTAACGGGATGTAAAAGTGGAAATTGATTGAGATAAATGATACTACTGTAAACTAGGTTGAGTCTAGTTTCTAAATAATATAAATTTGTAATTTTTGGACATGTGAAGGATAACTTTTATGATTTTACAAAAACGTGGTGCAAAGCTGAGTTGTTAGACCTGCTGTTAGGTTGTTTTGTAAATGTTATACTCATAATCTACGAGGCCAATTGGGTTGGTTCCACTTCTGGAAGTTGACTTATTGAGTTAGGAACCTAACCCAAGTGGTCTTGCATTTATTGGATTTTTCGTTTAACGGGAATTGCAAATAACATTCTGTTGTGCATGAATCTGACTGTTATGAGTTTGCTGTAATGATTTGATGATTGTGAGAAAACTATGTGGAATAAAAATATGATTAAATATGTTCTGGAAACCTAAGACATATGTGCTTCTGTGATGATTTTTGGTAAATTAATTGAGATGCTATGATCGGTGAAATAGTGCAATCTTTCTAGTAGGATTTCTGTCTCGGTGAAACTAGCTGCTGAGTTGTGTAAAAATGCATGAAATATGATATTTGTTATATAATTGTTATGTTTTGACCAAAATACCCTTGCGAGGAATAGTTGCTAATTGATTGCCATGATTTGACCAAATTGCCCTTATCGGGAATAATGGCTAGTTAATTGTTATTTGTTGACCAAAATGCCCTTACGGGAAAAATTGCTAGTAATGTACATTATAAATACATGACACGTATATGATTGCTTACACATGTGATGTGTCACAAAAAAACACTTGTTAAAGTCACACACGATTCACGAGCGAAACACGAAACATGTTATGTGCATAGGTATTATGTGCCGGGTCTAAAGACTCGATAATATTCCGACACTTAGAAAAATCTCTTTGTTGTTTTAGAACGTTAGAGAGAGTTTTTTTCGGTGACGCGCATCTTGGTGATTTATTTTGGGAAATTCTACGCAAACAGTGAGTTTCACTTTCCCCTCTTTAAACTGTTTTCAAACGTTTTTCACTTGGGGGAGATACCATACTCCACAACGCATTTATGATTTTGTTATAAATTATATATCACTTGTAAAGGCTAAGTGGCAAACGAAACATTTGAAGTCCTACACATCGAACCGGTTAATATCTTGGATAGCGAGTCACTGTTGAGTAGTACTACTGGGTTTGACAAACCCCACCCAACGCTAAACTCGACTGGAGGTCGAGCGGGTGTAATTTTGGCTAACACGTACCATGGTCTGGAGGACCTGGTGACAAGGCACTTACTAAACGAGTCAGCTTCGGTGTCGAACACTTAGTAATACTTGTTGTATAGATTAGCTACCTATCGATATATAATTTGACATAACACTATCTGGTAACGCAAAACGCCGTAACGTGGTTACGCAAAACGCTTAACGCAAAACGCCGTAACGAGGTTACGCAAAACGCTTAACGCAAAACGCCGTGACGAGGTTACGCAAAACGCTTAACGTAAAACGTTGAATGCAAACGCTAAACGATTTATTTTATATAACTTGTGAACTCACCAACCTTGTGTTGACACTTTTAGTATGTTATTCTCAGGTAGCCGAGGCGGGCGCGCGGTTTAGGAACATGCATTGTGTGATAAACTTTTAACTATGCAAACTTGTTTTTAACTGTTATCCTTGGTTTTTAAATCGTCCTGCGTTACGTAACATTGTTCTATGGTTTTACGCTTCCGCACTTATTTTCATTTAAACGTTTTTATGGTTTGATTATAACTGATGATTCCGATCCTGTTAGTTCACACCCTCTGACGGTAAAACTCCGTTAGTGGATTTTGAGGGTGTGACACATGTATTAAGTGTTAAGCGTCATTTAAACCCTAGTTTAAATGTAATGAAGTTTGCGTTATAGATTCAATAAATCTAAAGTTTGAATTGACGGAGTTGCGTTAACGGAGTTAACCTGAAATTGACGATTGTCACATCATTCCCATGTTAAAGAATTTTCGTCCCGAAAATTTGAGTCAAGTCGTGATGAGTGTCTGAAAAAGTAAGAAAAAAATTTCAGTTTGTCATATCATCCCCTAGTAGATAGAAATTTCGTCCCGAAATTTAATTCATACCTCCGGTGATGTCTGACGGTTTGCCGAGTTTCGCTGTTTTCTTTGTTTGGTTAGCCCTTCAAAAAGGTGAGGATACTTTTTCATCATTTGATCCTCGCGTTCCCACGTGAACTCCGGTCCACGTCTCGAGTTCCAACGAACCTTAACAATTGGAATTTTGCTGTGCTTGAGCGTTTTGGTTTCCCAATCCAAAACCTCAACTGGTTCTTCAATGAAGCGTAACTGTTCATCAACTTGCAGTTCCTTCAAAGGGACTACTTGAGTTTCATCGGATAGGCATTTCTTTAAATTCGATACGTGAAAAACGTTATGTACACCGCTGAGTTCTGCTGGTAAGTCTAGTCGGTACGCCACTGGGCCAATGCGTTCCGTTATCCGATAAGGACCAACATATCGTGGGTTGAGTTTGTTTCGCTTCCCAAAGCGAACCACACCTTTCCAAGGTGAGACTTTGAGTAACACCCGATTGTTCACTTGAAATTCGAGAGATTTTCGGCTCTTGTCAGCGTAACTCTTTTGGCGATCTCGTGCTGCTGCCATGCGATTTCGGATTTGAACAATCTTTTCCGAAGTTTTGAGTACAAGTTCTGGACCAGTGATTTGGCTGTCACCCACCTCTGCCCAGCAGAGTGGTGATCGACACTTTCGTCCGTACAGTGCTTCAAACGGCGCTGCCTTAATACTTGCGTGGTAGCTGTTATTGTACGAAAACTCTACCAAGGGTAAGTGGGGTTCCCAACTTCTTCCGAAATCCAAAACGCATGCACGCAACATATCCTCCAGGGTCTGAATAGTTCGTTCACTTTGCCCATCCGTCTGAGGATGGTATGCTGTACTCATATCAAGGCGTGTGCCTAGGGCGCTTTGTAGTGACTTCCAAAAGTGCGAAGTGAAACGAGAATCTCGATCAGAAATGATTGAGACAGGCACTCCGTGTCTAGACACTACTTCTTTCATGTAAACGCGAGTCAGTCTTTCCATTTTGTCCGATTCCTTAATCGCTAGGAAGTGCGCGGACTTAGTCAACCGGTTAACGATCACCCAGATGGTATCGCATCCCGTTGGTGTCTTAGGTAATCCCGTAATAAAATCCATTGAGATGTGTTCCCATTTCCACATTGGGAGTTCCGGTTGTTGCAGTAGACCAGATGGTTTCTGGTATTCTATCTTGACTCTGGCACAAGTCAAGCATTTGCTCACGTAGGTGGCAATGTCGGCTTTCATGTTCGGCCACCAATAAAGTGCCTTTATATCATGGTACATTTTATCTGAGCCAGGGTGGATAGAATATCGGGACTTGTGAGCTTCGTCCATCACTAGAGTTCTCAACTCTCCGTATCGTGGAACCCAAATCCGGTTCTCAAAATATCGGACCCCGTCCGATCTGGTTTCAAGTTGCTTGTTCCTGCCCCGCATGAGTTCCGATGGAAGATTATCATCTTTCAAAGCTTCAAGTTGCGCATCGCGAATCTGATCGGGCAAGTTGGCATGAATCGTGAGTTGCAATGCTCGCACTCGTCTGGGTTTATCTGTTTCTTTTCTACTGAGGGCGTTGGCCACTACATTGGCCTTGCCAGGGTGGTACTTGATGGCACAATCATAATCCTTAAGCAACTCGACCCAACGACGCTGTCGCATGTTCAGCTCCCTTTGATCGAAGATATGCTGGAGACTCTTGTGGTCGGTGTATATGGTAAACTTGGTACCGTACAAGTAATGCCTCCATATCTTAAGGGCAAACACCACAGCTCCGAGTTCCAAATCATGAGTCGTGTAGTTCTTCTCGTGAATCCATAGTTGTCGAGAAGCATAGGCTATAACCTTCTCGAGTTGCATCAGCACACAACCGAGACCTTGTATAGATACGTCACAGTGTACCTCAAAATTTTCCGTTCCCTCGGGGAGGGCTAGAATAGGGGCGCTGCAGAGCTTGGTTTTCAACAGTTGAAAAGCGGATTCTTGCGTGTCACCCCAATTGTACTTATTGCCCTTGTGAGTCAAAGCGGTGAGGGGTTGAGCAATCTTTGAAAATCCCTCGATGAAACGCCGGTAGTAGCCGGCCAGTCCTAGGAATTGTCGCACCTCAGTCGGAGTCTTAGGTGCTTCCCAGTTTTTGATGGCCTCTACCTTACCGGGATCGACATGGATACCATTCTCGTTGATCACATGTCCTAAAAAGTGAACCTCGCGAAGCCAAAATTCACATTTCGAGAGCTTAGCATACAGTTGTTCCTTCTTCAATAGTTCCAGAATTACCCTTAAGTGCTCTTCGTGGTCAGTCTCGTTCTTGGAGTAGACGAGAATATCATCGATGATAGCAATCACAAACTTGTCTAGGTACGCCTTGCATACTCGATTCATGGGATCCATAAATACGGCTGGTGCGTTGGTTAGGCCAAAAGGCATAACCGAAAACTCGTAGTGACCATACCGTGTTCGGAAAGCCGTCTTTGAGATATCTTCTTCGCGCACTCTCAGCTGGTGGTAACCGGATCGGAGATCGATCTTCGAGTAGTAACTCGATCCTTGAAGCTGGTCAAACAAATCATCAATTCGGGGTAAAGGATAACGGTTCTTGACCGTCACCTTGTTCAACTCCCGGTAGTCGATGCACATGCGGAAAGTCCCGTCCTTCTTTCGGACAAACAAGACAGGGGCTCCCCACGGCGATGAGCTAGGTCGGATAAAGCCCTTATCCAACAAATCTTGCAACTGAGTGGACAACTCCTGAAGTTCCGCAGGTGCGAGTCGATACGGGGCTCGTGCTATGGGTGCTGCACCGGGTGTCAACTCGATTTGAAATTCGACTTGACGAGTAGGAGGGAGTCCGGGCAAATCCTCCGGGAAAACTTCCGGGAAGTCTCACACAACCGGTATATCTTCAATTCGTTTCTCCTCCACGGGTTTCTCAACAATCTGTGCCAAAATTGCCGGATGACCCTTTCGTAGATACTTTTGCGCCTTCATAAGGGTAATGACGCTGGTGGTCATGCCACTTCTCTCGCCTCGGACCGAAATGTTCTCACCGGAAGGGGTGGTAATATGGACTATCTTATCGTGGCATATAATCTCCGCTCGGTTCTCGGATAACCAGTCCATGCCGACGACGACATCGAAACTACTAAGCGTAAAAGGAATAAGGTCGATATCAAAGACATGACCTGACAGTTTTAACTTACATCCCGCAAGTACATGAGTCATTACTATAGTTTTACCGTTAGCTAGTTCAACAGGAAACTTAGCGTCTAACGGGGTTGGAGTTAGGTCTAAGAGTTGGCTAAAGGCTTTCGACACAAAACTCCTATTAGCTCTAGTATCAAACCACACAGAAGCAAAACAATCGTTTACAGAGAACTTAACAGGTTCCTTACCGTGTAGTAGTCTTTCGGGATTTGCACCGAAACGCAAACGATTGATGAATAAATGAAACACACTAAAACACTAATGATGTGATAATTATGTGTTAGGATTATGTGTTATGTGATAATATTATTGTCATGTTAATTTAATGTGCAAGTTATGATAGAATGTTCTAGAAAAAGGAAATACTTAATGTTAACTTAATGTGCAAGTTATGATAGAATGTTCTAGAAAAAGGAAATACTTAATGTTAACTTAAGGTGCAAGTTATGATAGAATGTTCTAGAAAAAGTAATACTTAGGAGTTGAGGGGCCAAGGTGTAACATATTAGTCTATAAATACATGATAAACCTAAACCCTAACTCCCATCCCTTTTCCCTAACCCCAAATCGGCCAGCCATCCCCTCTCCCCTCTCCTTGTGATCGATCAATATACACACACACACTCAAGATCTTTCAAGTTTGATTGAAGATTAAGGTGCTAGGAAGGTATAAAAAACTATTCTATGCATCCTCTATGTTTAATTGTTAGTTTTATTGGGTGTAATTGATATGCATGGATATTGTTTATGGAGTCTAGAGTGTTATGTGAATGCATGATAGTTCATAGATTGTTAAATTGTTGAGTTTGGATGCAAAAAGTTACTGGACAGATTGTGTTATTGATGTTTGAATGACTGTAACGGGATGTAAAAGTGGAAATTGATTGAGATAATTGATACTACAATAAACTAGGTTGAGTCTAGTTTCTAAATAATATAAATTTGTAATTTTTGGACATGTGAAGGATAACTTTTATGATTTTACAAAAACGTGGTGCAAAGCTGAGTTGTTAGACCTGCTGTTAGGTTGTTTTGTAAATGTTATACTCATAATCTACGAGGCCAATTGGGTTGGTTCCACTTCTGGAAGTTGACTTATTGAGTTAGGAACCTAACCCAAGTGGTCTTGCATTTATTGGATTTTTCGTTTAACGGGAATTGCAAATAACATTCTGTTGTGCATGAATCTGACTGTTATGAGTTTGCTGTAATGATTTGATGATTGTGAGAAAACTATGTGGAATAAAAATATGATTAAATATGTTCTGGAAACCTAAGACATATGTGCTTCTGTGATGATTTTTGGTAAATTAATTGAGATGCTATGATCGGTGAAATAGTGCAATCTTTCTAGTAGGATTTCTGTCTCGGTGAAACTAGCTGCTGAGTTGTGTAAAAATGCATGAAATATGATATTTGTTATATAATTGTTATGTTTTGACCAAAATACCCTTGCGGGGAATAGTTGCTAATTGATTGCCATGATTTGACCAAATTGCCCTTATGGGGAATAATGGCTAGTTAATTGTTATTTGTTGACCAAAATGCCCTTACGGGAAAAATTGCTAGTAATGTACATTATAAATACATGACACGTATATGATTGCTTACACATGTGATGTGTCACAAAAAAACACTTGTTAAAGTCACACACGATTCACGAGCGAAACACGAAACATGTTATGTGCATAGGTATTATTTGCCGGGTCTAGAGACTCGATAATATTCCGACACTTAGAAAAATCTCTTTGTTGTTTTAGAACGTTAGAGAGAGTTTTTTTCGGTGACGCGCATCTTGGTGATTTATTTTGGGAAGTTCTACGCAAACAGTGAGTTTCACTTTCCCCTCTTTAAACTGTTTTCAAACGTTTTTCACTTGGGGGAGATACCATACTCCACAACGCATTTAAGATTTTGTTATAAATTATATATCACTTGTAAAGGCTAAGTGGCAAACGAAACATTTGAAGTCCTACACATCGAACCGGTTAATATCTTGGATAGCGAGTCACTGTTGAGTAGTACTACTGGGTTTGACAAACCCCACCCAACGCTAAACTCGACTGGAGGTCGAGCGGGTGTAATTTTGGCTAACACGTACCATGGTCTGGAGGACCTGGTGACAAGGCACTTACTAAACGAGTCAGCTTCGGTGTCGAACACTTAGTAATACTTGTTGTATAGATTAGCTACCTATCGATATATAATTTGACATAACACTATCTGGTAACGCAAAACGCCGTAACGTGGTTACGCAAAACGCTTAACGCAAAACGCCGTAACGAGGTTACGCAAAACGCTTAACGCAAAACGCCGTGACGAGGTTACGCAAAACGCTTAACGTAAAACGTTGAATGCAAACGCTAAACGATTTATTTTATATAACTTGTGAACTCACCAACCTTGTGTTGACACTTTTAGTATGTTATTCTCAGGTAGCCGAGGCGGGCGCGCGGTTTAGGAACATGCATTGTGTGATAAACTTTTAACTATGCAAACTTGTTTTTAACTGTTATCCTTGGTTTTTAAATCGTCCTGCGTTACGTAACATTGTTCTATGGTTTTACGCTTCCGCACTTATTTTCATTTAAACGTTTTTATGGTTTGATTATAACTGATGATTCCGATCCTGTTAGTTCACACCCTCTGACTAGTAAAACTCCGTTAGTGGATTTTGAGGGTGTGACACATTGAGTTGGGGAATTTGGGGTTGGTAGGTTTGGACTTGATAAGCTTGGGTTTGGTAGTAAGGAACGGTCACGGTTTGAGCTTGGTTGGCAAAGGTTAAACGAGGGCAATTGTTGCGAAAATGGTTGGGATCTCCAAAGCAAGCTCGGGGTTGTTGGGGTTGGTTTGGTGATGTGTTGCAAAACACATAGCGTTTTATCCCGTTTTTGTGTTGTTTTGTACGTAAACCGTTAACGAATATAACTTTTTCTTGCATGAAATTAAATGTTTGTGTATATTATAGGTCCCATGTTGAAGAGAGCGGAAAAAACGAGTTTAATAAAGAAAGAATCAGCTCAAACGAGATTCGGTTGAAGCTGGTATGCGCGTTTGAAGAGTCAGAAAACGAAGAAACGAGCACCCAGGACCTGGCCGCGCTACGCGACCAGGAGAGGCATCCATGCCCGTGCTATGAGACATCCCACATTTCCCAAAGGCTGCCAAGAATGCTCAGGAATCAACTACTCATTTATTTTGTCTTATAGTGGGCCTTGTGGGCTTGTTTTAACCTATTTTATATAAGGAAAGAGATGTTTAAACATATATATATAAAGGGTTTATACCCTATGAACGATTTAAAGATCATATTTACAGCCACCACACCTGCTCTAAAGGAGAAACCAAGGAGGACAAGCTTACGGTTCTATCTTTTATCCTTCGGTTGTCGGTTTTGACTATTTTAACGTTTGTGAGTTCGTTTTTGGGTTTTAATCATTCAAACCTTTTGTAATCAGATTTATATGAACATGTTTATAATTTATATCTTTTTATCTACTGTTCATTGATTATGATTGGCTAAAATTCTTTGTTCTACCAAGGTTAGATGATTATTGTTCGGTTTTAGTGAGTTTTATGGATTGTTTGATCATCATGACTTGATTTGTTAATGAAAGTTTGGTTTAGTATTGAATTAGATTGTGTTTAGTGGCTGTGATTTTATTAATTATACTCATAAACCCCTTGCTTCAATTGATAGAATTAGTTTTGATTGATTGTTGCTTGTTTGATTATTTACTTTGTGTTTAGAGATTGTTTACGGGGTGTACAACCGTAGGGTTTAGTTGAGTGTGTTAATTGAAATAGGTCAGGGGGTAAGCACCTTCTTAGAGACCGAGAGGTGATAGGAAGTAAGGTCGTCTCATAGCTTTTACTTGTTAGGATTAGGATCGCGCGATAGCGGGTTCGGTTCTTGTCGGGTTTGGGTTTGTGAGCGATTAGTTGACCTAGTTTAAGTTAAACTAAATGGTTCCTCTATCCTTGGTTGCGTAGTATTCGTTTCCATTAGGTTCGTGTGTCGGTGAGACTGAGAGGAGAGTCGACATTAGAACACTTTAACAACTCGTTTCCCGGTTTGTTCTTAAAATCAACTAAGTGTAAGTTAAGGTTTGTTAGTGAGACCGAGAGGTGATCTAGCTTTCTTGAGTGAACCTTAGTTGTGTCATCCTTAGGCACCGGTGTCATGAGATCATTCAATTCATTAGCTTGTTAGACCGTCAATATGATTCTTACCTAGGTAGACGTTTTCTCCAATTGCAGTTAAGTCTCCAAGTTTCATTAAGTGTTTCATCTAGTTTCGTTAAGTTAGGTTAATTAATTTACTCAAAGTAAATTAGGTCAAGTAGGTTAATTATTTTAAAAATCATTTAAAAAATATTATTCTTAGGAAGGTCTTGTATAGGTTTTAGTTATCATAGGCGTTCTCACGTGTCCTTATGTGCGATACTCGTACTTCCTTAGTTCTTTACTACTTACGATCGGTACACTTGCCGGTTGTGTGTGGTTTCGTTAGGAGTTTTGTTTTATAAATTTAAAGCTTAGTTGTGAATTCCGTAGAAAAAGCATTCATTACACACACATCATTTTGTGGGTAGGGTGCATGTCTGTTTTAGGCAATTTGGGTAAAAGTTCTTGGTTGATTAGTTTGGTTAGGTTTGGGTGGATCGGCATGTGGTGTGGAAGTGACCAAATCGGTTACAAATTGTACAATGGCGACATGGCGAGTTTGTTGGGTGGTGAAGTTGGCAACTGTTACATAGCGGGGAGTTACCAAGATAAGATTTTCGGTTTTGGGGGAGAGTTTGGGCTTGTTGTTGTGGTTGAGGTTGGGTGACGGCATAGTTTCGGTAGTTGGTTTTGGGTTTCTTTTTGTTGTTGTTGTTGTGATGGGATGAGTTGAAGTAGTTGATGGCTTGTGGTGCGGGTTCAACCTTGGCTTGGGGAGCGGGCTCGGCTTTGGCTTTCTTGGTCGTTTTCTTAATGGTGAGGGTACCCTCTTTCACGTGATTTTCCAACAGCGTGTCGGCCAAAGTGATGGCATCCTCGAGGGTCACGGGTTTGCTACTCATGACAGAGTCCCGGATTTGCATTGGTAAACCCCCAATGTATTTGTCAAGTTGACGTTCGGTTGGGGTAACCAAGTGAGGTACGAGAAAACTCAGCTCTTGGAAACGAAGCGAGTAAGCGGCGTTATCACCACTATATTGCTTGAGGTTCCAAATCTCCTCCTCAAGCTTTTGAAGTTCATGCTTGGGGCAAAACTTCTTCATCATGAGTGCTTTGAGGTCGGACCATGGGAGAGCCATAGCCGCCTCCGAACCTTGGAGTTGCATAACACTACCCCACCATGTCAGAGCGGTTTTCTTAAACATGCTTGAAGCGAAGTTTGTCTTTTTCACTTCGGGGCACTCGCTGTGTAAAAACACATTCTCAATCGATTCGAACCATTGCAACAAGGTAGTCGCACAGTTGGTTTCAAAGAACTAGGACGGGTTAGCACTAGTAAATTGCTTGAGTAGTTAAGATGCGGGTTTGGGTTCAACGGGTGCGGGTTGGGCAGCTTGGATTTGGGTTATAATTTCGGGAATCACAGCGGCCATACGTCGGGTGGAGTTCTTGCGCGGTTGGCGTCTTAGCGGAGGCATGCTAAAAGTTTATAAAGAAAATGGAATAAGATCCACAAAACTTGTATACGAAACAATAAATAAAAGCATCGCTAAACAAGTTAGCGACACCTAGCTATAAGGGGATGACAAATAGTCTAGGATTTTATAGTTATCGTTAATTGCATTACGTTAACGACACCTTGCCATAAGGGGTTGCCAAATGGTCTAGGATTTATAGTTCCACCATCCAAAAGCGATAAACACATAGACATTTAAGCATAGAACACCAAATCGAGCAATTATTCAAGTAAAGTATACAATAATGTTTGTGGTTTAAGACCTAAGTATAAAACATTTAGTTTAGGTAAGATGAAATGTCACCCCCAAAATAAAAGATAGAAAACGAGGTATGAAAGTACTCACGTTCAAGTAATAAACTTGAAAAGTTGGTAATTTGGAGATTTGCCGGAACGACGGGTTTAACGTATGAAGCCTAAATAAAAGAAAGTCTTGAATTCAGAAAGGTTGCCTTAAAGATCTTTATATAAAATAATTATTGCAAAAAGTAAACAATTAAAGTTCAAGGTTTAATATGTA
Organism: Bidens hawaiensis; assembly: GCF_021521415.1. Taxonomy (NCBI): domain Eukaryota; kingdom Viridiplantae; phylum Streptophyta; class Magnoliopsida; order Asterales; family Asteraceae; genus Bidens; species Bidens hawaiensis. Next base: position 340,846 of record NW_027491674.1, read on the forward strand.
ACTATTTAAGAATTTAGAATAATAACCCTTTAAAAATGTAAGTTTGCTCGAAATCGGGTTAAAGTATCTAACCTTAATATTTACTTAACCAATGTTAAGTAATAAGGTGGAAAAAATGCTAAAATGCAAGTTCCATTGGGCTAAAGATACTAAAACGGGTCTTTAACGAGTGTTCGGTTTGTTGGTTCGGGTCTTGACGAATGGTCAAACCCAAAGTCAACTTTCCAAAATATTAATTGTTAAGAGATAACTCATAAAAAGTTTATAAGACTTAACCAAGTATGTATATATATTGTTTTAGAACTAACAACGTACGTTAAGCGAGTGTTCGGTTTTGTTGGTCCAAACTTTGTTTTGAGATCAAGTTGGATCCAACATTTCCAAGTAGTTAAGAAAATAATTAAAATCAGTTTGTAAACTATTTTTAAAGAAATATACAAGTCTTGATAGCTGAAAACACACTTGTGTGTCTTAAGCGAGTAAAATTCGGATCGGTTCGGTTTCCATCTCACAATACTTTCCTTGATGGTCTCCACATGCCCAAATAACCAAGAACTTGTATAAATGAATTTTAGAAACTTAAATCTAACATAAAGCATGTTTAAATCATTTATTTAACAAAACTAATAACAAGTTCGGTTCGCGGTTTGGACTATTTACGGTTAAACCGAGGTTAGTCTTTACAAACCCCCAACATGGAACTTCATAAATATGACAAACAAACTAAAAAGAGAATAAGTTAAACATGGTTAGTATGTATAAACAAGATATATAAGTATATATATATATGTGTATATCAAGAACACGAAGTTCTCCATGAAGCCTTGCCTTACGAGGTCCGAAACTTAACCAACCAGAGTCAGAGAAGTAACTACCAAAGGTAACAAGGGGCATTATTATATATATGTTGTACAACCCTAAACAAGTGTTAGTAAAGTTAGATGAACAAATTAGAAAGAAAGATTAAACTTAGTTTGACATTTGGAAGTCAAAACTTCAAGAACACATAAACAAACAACCTTGAATCTATGGAGTTTTGAGAGAGAATTTGGAGCAAGAGCAAGTGTAAAATGAGGAAGTTGAGTGTGTATATATAGGGTAAGAGGTCAAAGCTTATTTACAAGGTTCTCTTTTATGTTTTATATGAAAATAGGTTGTTTAAACAAACAAGTAAAGCACAAAACAACAAACAAAAACGAAATGGTGTACAGGGGGCCCTAGAACGCCGCGCGGCCTCCTCCTAGCCTTCTGGTCGCGCAGCGCGGCGTGCTCGGGGGAGGGGTGGCTGGCCCAGCTCGTCTAGCGTTTCGTTTCGCGTCCGGAAGTTCGTTTTTGATGTATTTTAGTCGTTTTGATGTCCGTTTTCGAATCCGTAAAAGAAGATTTTCATATTAAACAAATGGGAACAATTAGGTAACATAAAAATCCAATATTTTATATATCATGAGTTTCGGTTTACAAAACGGGCCGGTTTACAACGTAAAACAATGCATAAACGAATACAAACAAGACCCGAAATTGACGAATTTCACAATCGCGATACGCGATGGGGTCTTTACTGGTCCATCGCGTATAGCGATGGACCCGAAATCAAGATTATTTTTAAATCCCATCGCAATACGCGATAGGTCCTCAAGCAAGCCCATCGCGTATCGCGATGGGTCTTGTCACCAGCAAACTTCATTATCTTGTCTCGTTTCGCGTGCTGGACATCCCGGGTCTTCATTTCGTGCCACAATAGGTCCCAATTGAGTACTTTAATGTCTGTTACCTGAAATCCATTAATGCACGTATGAAGTATCAAAGTTCCTAAAATAAACGATTAAAACTAAAAAATAAACCAACTAAAACATATACAAATTAACCAACCATCATTATTTAAAACCAATCTACTATTATAATAAACAAAAATGTTAGTTGAACCAAAAACTCCTTTGTTGGCCTAATATTGTGCCAAGTGGCACTCTCATGCTTTAACCTATAATTTTAGAAATTTAAGATATAGATTAATATTTATTAACTTTTAAATAAACTAGATGTACACGCCTTCCGTTTTATTTCTCCTGCATCTTGCTTCAAAAGCTTCATGTGAGTCTTTCATTTGAAGCTTTAACCATGATACAACTTTCTCTTCTCTCTTTATTTCAATTTCAAATAAACATTATTCATCTTCCATATAAGCCTAGATCTATTAAGACATTCGACTGAAACCACCACCAACATTGATTAATCTGGCTTCACCACATTCTTCTTCTTCTTCTTCTTCTTCTTCTTCTTCTTCTACTTAACCCTAAAACTAACCTTCTACCATCGATAATCAATTCCCTAACGCTCCACCACGAACACTCTTTACAAAGCTACAAATCGATTAGAGGACACAGTCAAGTATTAGATCCAAAATAAAATTATCATTCCATGACACTTTCAATTCTCATACTTTTTTTAGTTTAGATCTTACGCGCACAAAAAAAATCCGCTTTAGTTGCTGGCCAATTTTCGCTCATCAAGTTCGATTTTCGGAATTGGAAGTTATCAATTTTGATATTTATTTGTTATTCACGTTGTTTAACAAGTGATTTGAGTTCCTTTCAGATTTGTCTTTGTTTACTGGGTTGTGGAGCTGTGGTGGACATAATGAGTTTAATGGTAATTTCACGAAAACTCTCAAAATTTACAACCCTTATAGTGTTATGCTTGGATTTCTAGGTGAATATTTTATTATTTTATATGTTGTTGTCATTTGTTGGATTAATTATAAATCCACTTTTGAGAAAGAGTTTTCATATTTAATTTTTTTTCTCCATGATTTCATTCCTTTCATTCTGATGATGGCATTTTCTTTTCTATTTTTGTTAACAATGTAGTGTGTTGATTGATAGTTATCTACTTATATACATGAGAAAGTGGATCTTATAGTTATAATTTGTTTAATTGATTTTTTTGTTATTGACTGTAAGGTTTGAAGTTGGTACTAACTTCGTTCATTTAGGACATAATTAGCCAAGTTATATTTGTGTGGCTATGTTATGCTGGTTCACCCATTTTTAGTATTGAGTTGATTATGATGTTATGTAAAAGTAATACAACTTTGATCTTTGATCCTCAGGGTTTCAAGAATTTATAGACGTGACTGCCTTTTCTTATGTGTATTATACTGAAAGCCAACTAAAATCTTAATCAAATGTTGTTGTTTATGTTCACATTGAAACTTCATCTCATTAGGGCAGTTTGGGAATACAATCTAGATTATGTCATGCTGCAAGATCAATGATTTTATTATTGCATTCTATTGATTATTTCATGTTGTAACATAACTAATCATCAAAAGCCTCAAATAAATCTTAATATATTAAGGGTTCTTTTAAAACTCTTTTTATTTACATGTCTCCTTTTATGATTTTTGTATATTCTAAAATCTGAGTACTACAGATATACTCATAGGCGTCTTTTCAAATGTTCGCATAATTTTACTTCTTTATTATATGATTTCTAACATGATAAATATATGCGTAAAGGTCCATATGGTAACTAATGCATCAAGCAGCAATGGTAATTATCATTACCATGTATGTGATGTCCCTATCAGTTATGCCGACCATTTTATAAGCCATAAGAATGGAAAGAAGCATTTGGGTATGATAAAGGCTAATTAAAGTATCACTACAATTGGTGATGGAAAGAAGCTTGAGATGGTGGAGGAAGATAAAGATGCTGGTAATTGTATCAGGTGTAGGTCAACATGCTCCAACCCTATAATGGTTAGATGTTGTGAGGGCTATTATGTGACATCCGTCAAATTCGAGTCTCGAGTTGTATTAGTTTTGTAAACTTTTATTTTCTTTCTAAATCGACTCAACATTTTTAGAACTTTATTAAATTATTATATAATATTATTTTAGACCTCAATCTTAAATAAACCGATGTTTGTCATCATTTAGTGTTGTTAAGAAAAACATAAGAGGTTCAAACGGATTTTCGTAAACTCGTTATAAACTTTGAAAACCTTTAAACTTGTGTTAAACAACGGTTGAAACTTGGAGGGCTTGTTTTGAAAATATGCTTTACATATACCACCAACACAAAACCTAACCCTAACATAAACATCAAGCTTCATCTCTTTCTCTCTTGTTTTCCCGGCCGCCGCCGCCGCCTCCGGCGAGCACCGCCAACTCCGGCCACCACCTCCAACACACTCACACAACACACAGCCGCCCCCCTGCCAGCTCGTTTTTCCGGCGATGCCGATTCCGGCCACAACCACCACCTCTCACCTCACACCACCACTCTCCGCCTCCCTTTAACCCAACCCGACGCCGGCCACCCCGTTTTCCCCTTCTCTGTCGTTTTTCCAGCGACCGAAGATCCGGCCGCGGTGTACCGGCAGCACCGCAGCTCTCTCTCTCACCGCAACTCTCGGCTCTCTCTATTTCTCTATCTCTCTCGGCACTCCCTCTCTTCCCCCTCCCCGTCTCCCTTTCTCTCTCTCTCTGTTCCGTTTTCCAGCGCGCATCCGGCTGCCGGAATCAACTCCGACGACTCGTGAACGTATAATAGGTAAAATTAATTTGAGTTTTGTTATTAATAATTTTCATATATCGATAGTCGGGTTTAAATGGTTAATAATTGGTTTGGTAATATATTTGGTTATACACTTTGAAACGAGTCGGTTTGAGTATAGAGTTATTTTTGATTTGGGGAAAAGATGAACACACGGTAAATGGATATGTTATTTTTTTTTACGGGTTAAGTTAACAATTGATATCTCGTTTCGGTTGGTTGGTACCTAAGTTGTTGAACTAGAGGTCACGGGTTTCGAGTCTCGTCCTATCATACTTAACAAATTTATTGTTACTAATAGTATTAATATCAATACATAAAGATTATTATTATTATTATTATTAACAAGATAACATTTATTATTATGAATATTATTATCTTTATTATTATGATTATTAAATGACATTATTAGAATCTAGTATTGTTAACATTATCTACTTGTTTTTGTTAAAACGAAACCCATGTCGACCTAGTTGCCATTTAACGTCACCGTCACTCGAGTTATATTTTATCACTAATGCTACCATTATTAAAATGTTATAAGTATTAGTTATTATTAATATGACACATACAATTATTATAATAATAATAATTATTATTATTATTAAAATTCATAAATCTATAAATCCCGTCTTCAACAATCAAAGTAATAATTATTATATTTATTATTATTACTACTATTATTAGTTTTAACAACATTTCTCAATTGGTCATATTCCTATGTATTATTATCATCTTCATCTTATATATCATATATATATATATATAACATATTTTAGAATCATTATTATCATTTCTATCTTTAACATTAATAATATTATTATAAGCTTTATTATGAATTCATTTTTATGAAAACCGAAACTCTCGAGTTAAAGCTCGTCTTGTTTCTATTCAATATTGGTTTAGTTATTTAAAAGCTCAATAAAATAATATTATTATTAATTAAGTATGAGTTCCCAATCATTAAAAAACTAACCGGTAATCCAATTAACAACCGGACCTTCTTGTTCAATGTTTCGAAAGAAGTTTCAACTAAAGTTCAAGTTCATTAATATGTTTTATTTATTCATTTTCAATTAGCTTTCAAGTCGAATTTGTTCGTTTCGTTTACAAGCTTTCTATTTGTCGATCATTTATTATTTCCCGATTTGTCAATCGAGGTGAGTACTTTCATACCCCTTTATCCATCTTTCGTTTTGGGGTGACATTACATACTTATTAAACTAAATGCTTTAATTACTTGAATCTTTAAACCCACAAACGTGATTGTATACTTTACCTGAATAATTGCTTGATTTGGTGTCCTATGCTTACATGCTTATATGCTTATGTGTTTATCGCATTTGGATGGTGGAACTATAAATCCTATACCATTTGGCAACCCCTCATGGCAAGGTATCGTTAACGTAATGCAATTAACGATAACTTTAAAATCCTAGAATAGCTAGGTTATGCTAATGTGTTTAGCAATTGTCATAAAATCCTAGATGGCTAGGTGGTGCTAATGTGTTTAGCAATTGTCATAAAATCCTAGATAGCTAGGTGGTGCTAATGTGTTTAGCAATTGTCAATTTATCCAACTCTAGTGCTTTTATTTATCGTTTTGTATACAAGTTTTGTGGCTTTTTATTACTATCAACTTATATGCTCAAACTTATGAATTGCTCACCAACCTTTGTGTTGACAAACTTTATTTTATGAAATGTTACAGGTTTGACTTTTGTTGACTCGAGTGCTTGACGGAAAACGTTACCAAGAATATTAGGATATTAGTAAAAATGAACAATATGATTGCTATTTGTTTATATGAACGAGATGTGTTGTTATTGATTTGTTGAAATAAAATGAGTTGAATAAATATTGTCACTTTAAATAGTGTCTTGTATATTTGTCCAATCACGTTGCACCCCGGCATGTTCCACCTCCTTTGGTCGGGGTGTGACATATTATGGGGCTTTCAACAAGTGAAATGTGTCTCAACTTTAACAAAGATAGATGCTATTATTCGTTTAAACTATTTTATGTTTTTCTTCAATTTGGTTCAAATTGTTTTTTATATCTTATGGTTTGTTTAAATTTATCGTATAAACTATCTTTGTCATTATGAAATATGAATAATAATCTATTATGAAATATTTAACTATTGTGTTAGTATTTTTTGATGAGGATGGTAAATTTTTCAATTTCATAATAATCTATTATGAAATAATAATCTATTCCGCCGTCTAGAGTTAGAACAAGAGAAGGAGTCAAAGTACTACTTTTTAGGAAGATGGTCAAGTTTTAAAGGTTTCAAGGAAAATTACGAATGTTCTATATAAAGAGATTTTTAGAGATTTATGAGAACTTTATTATATAATTCTTTTTGTCTTCTTTAATTGTAATTTATTAAATGTTGGTTAATTTTTATATTTACTGACTTTTTTACAATATAATTTATCCAACTCGTGTATCACACGGGTACCTAACCTAGTTTTCCTAATATATATAAAACTGGTGTGTCTTAAAACTTATTAGAAATCCATATGTGTCTTCTTGAGAAGGGTCAGGTGTCGTCAAGGACGAAGCTATGTGGGGACAGGGGGTGGCCCCGGCCACTGCCGATTTCTCCGTTAGTAAGGTAAATTTCACGATTTTTTCGAAACTTTTTATAGGTATTAAGCGCGGTCACCCCCGATGTATTTTTCCAAAATATTACCGGTCACTACTGGGTTTTTTTTTAAATTTAATACCCCATCGTTTGGCTTTTTTTCTAAAACCTCGCAATATTTATAAACAAAAGTTACAAAATAGTAGTCGAATAGTAAAAAAATCGTTTTTATAATTATTTTAGGTCTTTGCAATTCTTCTTCTAGGTATTCACCTTTAGGGATGAGATCATTACTGTACCGATGTCGGTACCGATACCAAAATATTCGGTTCAATATCGGTATTGGAGGTAAAATTTGAGATATACCGGTACCAAAACTCAAAACTTTGGTATCTATTCGGTACCGACGGAACCAAATATGTACCAATTTCCGTACCGGTACCGGTGTCAATATCGAATTTGCTTATCCCTACTCACCCTTTCTCTCGCATCATAATTAATATTTTTTGTTGGTTAAAAAATTATTTTGTTTTTTTATTATAAGAACAATTGTTTGAATAAATGAAGAAAAAATAGATATATAGATGTCATATTGTTTGATCCGACCCGACCCGAATCAACCACCCAACCTGAATCACCGACACGAACCGAATCGTCGACCCAAAAATTATTGAGTCCATGACTCCGGTCACCTCCGTGACTAAGCCCAAGCTTCGCCACAAGGTGTCGTGTTCGGGGTTTCTTTAAAGTGTCTATTTTAAGATCACGGTTCCATAACAAGTTTTTTCCAATTAATTGATAACTGTAACTTAAGGGATTCAAGCTTATGTGGTTTTTCATCATTATCTGATCAGTCAAATTAAATTGTCTTGTGTTTTGCTACTTGTCTTTTCTAAATTACTTAATTTATTAGTTTAATATTTTTAATTTAAAACCCCCCTTAAACAAATATAAAAAATAAATAGTCGTGTCAGTTTGTCGAGTCTAATTAGTTAATTTACGTAATTTAAAGAGTCTTGTGGGTTCGATATCGGACTTATTTAGCTTTACTAGAGTCGATCGGTTCACTTGCCGGTTAGTAGTATAGTCGAGTTTTAAAGAGTTTAAAGTATTACATAGTGTCTAGTTTAACGTAATTTAGTTAATAATTATATAACTATTTTTAGCACATCAACCATATACGACTTATATAGGCCTATACGAGTCGTATAGATGAAAAACGGTGTGTAAAGATCTAAGGTGGTATATGAAGATCCTATGCCTACAAAATACATTGATAAAGTTCCAAATATATGTTTAAAACACTAAAGGTCTAATACAATATGAATAAGCTACCATTTAATATTTTACATACTATTGGAAATGAATATACACTACATTTTCCAAAATTACTAATATATTAGTTTGTTAATAATTCATTGATGTCTAGGTTTTCTGACATATGTATAACAATTTAATATCTAGCATACATCATGCATGCAACAATTTACAAGTCCAGTTCAATCGGTCTTGACGTAGTTAATAGCCTAAACCAGTCAACACCCACTCGTCCTAGAGGTGGGTGCGTATTCCCTTCGGAACACTAGCAGGAAGGGAACACTAGCAGCAGGGAAAGCAATAAAAGCACTAACGGTTCCATTTTGACGACCTGAGGTGTTGTTTTTGTATGAAAATATACCGTTAAATGTTCAAAGTTCAGTACAATGGTAGATTATAATAAAAAATTTAAGACATTTTACCTAGTGAGTATTAACATGTTAATAAAAAAGTACACAAAAAATAATAGCACAAATCAGTTAAACTAATAATATACAAGGTTGCAAAATTTGCTAGGCGGGCACTAGGCGGCCGACTTGGGAGTTGGGAGTACTCGGCGATGGCTCACCGAGAACTCGGCCTAGGCGGGGATTACTCGGGGATTACTCGTTGAGTACTCAACACCTAGGCGCGATTTTTACAACCATAATAATATACAACCATGATAATATATATACATAATATAATTAAAATTACGTGTATGTATTATAATTGCTTGATTCCTGTACGACACATCACTTTATTTTTTTAATTAAAATACTATAGATTAAAAAGTATATTTTATATTATCTAAACTCTCTAATAAAGAAATCCAATATAGGACACGTGTCCTTTTATTAATCACACATATTTTTATTTTCCCGCCCATATCTTGATTCTCCGATCTCCACGGGATATTAATATTGGAAATCGTACGTACATGTTCTCCAACGCCGCCTTTTTCACAATTAGGGGTTCTCTGGCGATGCCGTTTTCACAATTAGGGGTTTATTAGCTAAGACGATTCCATTCAATATATTTTCACTGATTTTCTCTGTTCATTTGTATAAAACTTAAACTATGGGATACTTATCGAATTGATTTGTGACTGCTTTTTTTTAGAAAGGGAATGAGATTGAGGGGTTTTTTTTTTTTTAATTTATTACGATTTGGATTCTGAAAGATTAATAGGGATAATTTTATTGGTTTCCTTTCTCAGTTGCAGCTTTAAGATCTATGATCCTAAAATTTAATAAGGAGAGTGGATTACATCTCAAATGAAGTACCAAACCATGATGATCCATCAAAGATTCAAAGGCATAAAAGTTAGCTTATTTTTTTCATTCGCTTGGTTAAGTTTTTACAAAAGTATATTGCTATTTTATTAGGCCGAAATGTCTTTATATGTGTAGGTTGAAGGATTTATAAAGCAACTGAAATGTGTTGAAGATCATGATATAAGTAACTACAAATTTCTATTCTCTTAGTTTGGTGCTTGTTGTAATTATTATGAGTAAGTAGCAGAAAAGCACATATCATTAGCTTTAAGATTTTCTATATTGTTTTTCTGTTTATTTGTTTACATTATTGATTTCTGCATTAATCCTTCATGTCTAAAATTATGAATCTTAGTATATAGTATTACATGACCCCAAAATTAACGCCCATTACTTTTATAGTTTTTAATAAAACTCATTTGAAATTTGTACCTATTCTTAATTTTTTTCAAGTTACCGTATTTACCCATTGTTCTAACATTTCTTTTTCTATAAAAACTTATATATTTTCCTTATAATGAGTTCTCTCTAAAGCTTCTAGCAACAATTGTCTGATCTGTAAAAGCAAGAATGTGTAAGAAAGAGGAACTCATATTTGCCATTTGATAAACAATTTTTTTATCACTATAAATGGTAAATTGGTCATGCATTTTGGATTCAAAGTTATATCACTATGTTAGAAACCGTATAATTACATCTCATTAAGTTCTTGAACTTTTTTTTGTACATGAGCTCTTTGACTTCTTTGTAGTGAAGACTAAGTGTATTTTTGTATTTGACACTAACATAATTAGAACTTTAGTTTTGTGACCTTAAATTATGGACGGATTTGTACATAATATGTTTCTTGCAATCTTTGTAAGTTTAATACAACCTTTATTCAGTTCCTTGCATGCGAAGAATTGAATCAATATAAAAAGAGTATGAAGTTTTCGATGGTGAAATATTGCTTGATGATGAAGATAATGATGGTTGGTTGGCTATTTACTGGCAACCAAAAGGTATGCAAAATGCATACATCCATCTAGAGTTCTGTGTATAAATTTTTCAATATATATTTTGATGTTGGTTTAACTATCTTCTATTCTTTATAGACAATTAGACACCAAGGCTTGGTGATGATGAGGAAAATGTACCTTAAATGCTTTTTCCTTATGATTAGCTTGGATGATATGCTTTTGTGCGATTAAATGCATTCTGGGAGAGTATTTCATTTTTGATTTTTGGCTTTTATGGTCAAACAATCCAATAAACTTTTACTTTTAGTAAAAGAGTCAACCTCATAATTTTTAATAAACATGTCAAGCTCATTTTTTTTAGTAAACGAGTCAAAAATACCATTTTTAGTGAACGAGTCAAAATTATAATTTTAGTGAATGGATAAAAGTTGTTTTTTATTAAATGGATCAAGAAAAGCATACTTTTGACTATCTTTGACCCGTTAAAATTTTTACATATTTCTTTCTTGACTTATAAATTTTTACTTACTTTCTTATGTTTGCAATTATTAAAAGTTTGCATGATGAAACGGAGTCCATTTGACCTGTTACCAATAAAATGGACTGAAAGTTAAAAGTCGTCAGTCTTACCCGTCTTTTAAGTTCTCTCTCTGACTTATAATTGTTGAACATGACCATTTGATTCATGGTTAAGCTTTAACAACTGATTTGGAAGTTATACTATACTCTAAGGTTACTTTTAACCAACAAATCTTTTGGGATCGTTTTTTTTCTTAAACTATAATAGCTTTTAGTTTAAACAACTGAGCAAAGTAAGATTGTTTGGCTAATTTGTGGCTTCATTTTCATGGCTATTTAGTTGACATTAGTTATACTATTTTCTTATGCTCATGCTTGTTATGGTCATATATCACATTTCAAAATCAGCATGGTTTTGACTTTTGGAGGTCAAAGTGACTTTTTGACACAAATTGAGTTAATGTAGTTTAGACTTTTGAGTCAAATGACTAAAGTTCACACTTCAAAATCAATATGGTTACTTCATATAGAACCTGAAAATTCTTAGTTAAAAATACTTGAACATCACGATATGCATTTATTTTGAGAATTTGAGTTGTTCATTTTTGCTATATAACTATTCTGTATGATTTTGATATGAAAACATTTTTTATTGTGATCTCTATTTAGATTTTTGAACATTTTGAACTTGCAGGTACTATTTTGAGCATAAGTTTGTGGACGACCTAGCGAAAAAATCTCCGGGGTGGGGTGAAGTGGTGAACCATGTTTGTGTGGACATGCAAGCCATTTGAGTTTTCTGAATTATAATTGTAAATACATTTTCCTATTATATTACTTGTAATATAATTTATAATAAGTATTTACATATTTATGATATATATATATCGCTTTCATTATTCAAACAATGTGATGTAATACGCTGGACTATTGAATATATCATGTCGTATACAGTAACATCTTAAAATTATGAATTATTAATATGTTTGTGAATTATAATGGTAGATTAACATTTTATTTAATTAATCTAATATGATTTCAATTATTTATAGAGTTAAAATTGTTCAACCTGTGTATCACACGGGTACATAATCTAGTTTTTTAATATTTCAATCGGTTCGTTTTGCAGTTGATTCTAAACCATGATGCCTATTTTTTTTTCAAACCTTAAACCGAATTGAACGGTCTCCCTAGCTTCTAATGACTAAACCGTCCAATTTAATTTGATTCGGGCGGCTTTAACAATTTTTGAACACCCAAAAAAGACTTTGATTAACATGAAGCACTATTTTTCTTATGGACCTATGTTTTACTGTTTGTAAAATGCAAACCTTGTTCCTGTCCATGTTAACAAAAAAAACTATAAAAGGTGTTGCATGTGATTAGTTATATTGCATGTTTGATTATTTGAAAAAAGATATACGTATTGTCTCTCACTCTTGAGCAGTTTTTCACGTTAAAAACTTGCTTAATTCACATAAATAAATAACCATGTTACAAATATTAACAAAATAAAAATTAATAAAACCCCTTCCCAGATTCTTTGTAGTGTCAACAAGAATAATTGTATTATAATATAACTGAATATGTTTCTACTGATATTGATCGAAAGATTACACTGAAAACCAAAGAACAAATACAAGAAGGGGGATGGGAAGCTCAGAGAATTCAGAATAGGAGATGGGAAGAAGAAGCCAACAACACTCTTACAATATTCATTCATGATCTAACTCTCCTTGTGACGTTGTTTATAACTTGGAACGTTTAACTTGTTTTGGGCCGATTTAGGCTGCTCGATTGATTAAGTTAGGCTGCTTAGTTGGGTTTGTTATGGTGGTACTAACATTAGTTGGGTATAGGTTCATAGCGTTCATAACATTCTTCTTCTTCCAAACACGATGAAGATCTCCGTGAACTGTTTATTTTCTGCAGATTAATGTACAATTGTAGACTAATGATCTCATGTCAACAAGATTCATACACAATTTAGTAAAATTAGACGATATAAACGATCTACTAGCAAGCTCCAGAATCGAATAATATATGCATGGATAAGGAGCTGACTAGTAAAAATACTTGTCACGACGTCTATTGTGACTCTAGACTAGTAAAATACACCTTTTTGAACATCATATCTTTTGCCACTACTGGTCGACATAATTAGACGGGCTTTACCCTTTCTTGGTACATTTCCTTCTAATTTCGGACACTCATTCTGCATGTGCCCAAGCTTATTATTATAACTAAGGGTGGCAAACCGAACCCAAATGAATTGTTTTGGGTCAAGATGGATAAAACTTAAAACTAAAATGGGTTAGGATGAATCATAAAAATTCTTCAAGTGGCTCAGGATGGGTTGAAATATACAAGTGAGTTTCATTCATAGGTTAAAATGGGTCAAAACAAATTATCCAAGTTACCAAAATTTATCTAATTCAAAATACCCAAACTATCGCGTGCGAAACAAAACTCATCCGAAACCCAATAAACGATCAAAACGAAATAAAAACCCCGAACTGACTAAAACGAAACAAAAACGAAACTGAACCGGAATAGAAAAACGACCGAAACGAAACAAAAAAAACGGGAATGAAACCGAAAAAATGACCAAAACGAAACAACAAAAACGAAATGCAACCGAAAAGCTAACCAAAACTAAACAAAAACACTGAATTGACCAAACCGAAACAAAATTGAATCGAAATAAAAAAACGACCAAAACGAAGAAAAAAACCCGATATGAAACCGAAAAGTTGACCAAAACGAAACAAAAAAAAAATGAAATGCAACTGAAAAGCGGACCAAAACAAAACAAAAACACCGAACCGACCAAAACGAAACAAAAACACCGAATCGACCGAAACAAAACAAAAAAACCAAAACGAAACTGAACCGAAATAGAAAAAAGACCAAAACGAAACAAAAAAAAGCGAAATGCAACTGAAACCTGACAAAAAAAACAAAACACTGAACCGACCAAAGCGAAACAAAAAAACCGAAACGAAACCGAACCGAAATAGAAAAACGACCGAAACGAAACAAAAAAAACCGAATTGAAACTGAAAAACTGACCAAAAGGAAACATAAAAAAACTAAATGAAATTTAAAAACCGGACCAAAACGAATCAAAAACACCGAACCGACCAAACGAAACAAAAAAACTGAAACGAAACTAAACCGAAATAGAAAAACGACCAAAACGACACAAAAAAACGATATGAAACCGAAAACTGACCAAAACGAAACAAAAAAAACGAAATGCAATCAAAAATCTTACCAAAACGAAACAAAAAAACTGAAACGAAGCCGACCAAATAAACAAATGAATCGAAACGAAACAAAAAAAAAACGAAATGAAACCGAAAAAACGGACTAAAACAAAACAACACTGAAACCGAAAAAACCGAGAAATCGAAACCGAAATCATTGAAACCGAGCAGATACCGAAACCGACCAAAATGGAAAAAAAAAACAAAACCGAACCGAAAAAAACCCGCGAAAAACTCGAAGCTGAACCGGTACAAAAAGTGTTTTTTTTTTATTTATGAACGAGGATGATGGTTGAAACATATTAGTTATTTTATATTTTGCGTTTTTCATTTATATTTTGAGATATAATTTTTTTAATAGTTTTTTGAATATTTTTTTGAGGGGTTTTTAAAACCCTTTGTATGTCAACATTCACTTGGGTCAAGATAGATTAGTTTTACCTATCTTGACCCATATCCATTCTAACCCTCTTTTTTAAAAATCCATCCTGACCTCATATTCATCCTAACCTAACCCATCCTGACCCATCATCTAAATCCAACCCAACCCACTCCCATTGCCACCTCTAATTATAACAGCAGCTTTAACATAAATTTACAAGACTAAATATAATCCGTATTTCACTCACCAGCATCAATATTACATAATCATCTAATTGTAGTTAATTGATTTGATTGTGAAGAAACACAAATCCACCCCTCAAGGTCTAACACGTTAGTCCGAGGGTAATGGCTAAGTATTATACACGATGGGTTATAAAACCTTCTTGGCGCAGACAAGTGTATCCTGCAAAATAGAACACCGTGAGCTCGTTACGAAGAATGGGGGGATTCTCTTGTAACCACCCTCTGGCGTGAGAATCAGTATTTGATAATACGAGGTAGTATAATTTGATAGTGATAGTAAGAGAGAGTCTTCCCTTTACCATTTGGAGGTTTACTGGTATTTATAGCCGGAGGAGAGAGAGTGTGACCAACCACCTTGTCAGGTTCTCCACCAATAATATTCCCCACTCGTGCGGTCGTGGTGGTTGGTGGAAGTTGGTGGGCATCATGGCCTTTTGACAAGGATTTGATTGTACTGTTTGTACCATCCTTTATGTGTTGTCCAGTCCCCATTGGTTTGGTGTTTATCCCTACGTGGGTTACCATTTTTTTGTCCCATGCTGGTGGGACCTTTGCATTACCATTCCCGAGGTGTCAGGGAAAGTTATATTGGACTCCACTCTTCGCGCCATGCACTATGCTCTGCGTTAGTGGCTTCCTGGCGCCTAGTGTTCCGCCCGGCGTATGCAATTAGTGTCATACTTAGCCAAATGGTGGGTTTCATACCCTACCTCTACAAGTCCCCCTAGTCCATAGTCGCCCTTCCTTCAAGAAGTGGGGGCTGTGGACTTATCATGGGCTTTTGGCTTTCACCTTTTTTCCTTGTTGGTTTGGTTTATTTTCATGGGTATTTCCACATATTGGACGGGTGACTTCATTAGTCGTAACCGTTGGTTGACGGTTGATTCATGTTGAGTCATCCCGTTTGGTCGTCTATATTGGCGGGTGATTTATGTGCAATCGTCCCATGATTGTGCCCGTTTTGGCGGGTGATTTATACTAAATCATTCTGTGATGTCGCCTATTTCAGCGGGTGATTTATTTAAGTCATTCCATGATTGCGCCTATTTTGGCGGGTGATTTATCTTAAATCATTCCATGATTGTGCCCGTTTTGGCGGGTGATTTATATTAAATCATTCCGTGATGTCGCCTATTTCGGCGGGTGATTTATCTTAAATCATCCCATGTTGGCGCCTGCTTTGGCGGGTGATTTATCTTAAATCATTCCATGATGGCGCCTATTTTGGCGGGTGATTTATTTTAAATCATCCCATGATGTCGCCTATTTTGGCGGGTGATTTATCTTAAATCATTCCATGATATCGCCTATTTTGGCGAGTGATTTATCTTAAATCATTCCATGATTGCGCCTATTTTGGCGGGTGATTTATCTTAAATCATTCCATGATTGCGGCCCTTTTGGCGGGTGATTTATATTAAATCATCCCCTGTTGGCGCCCATTTTGGCGGGTGATTTATATTAAATCATCCCCCGTTGGCGCCCATTTTGGCGGGTGATTTATATTAAATCATCCCATGTTGGCGCCTATTTTGACGGGTGATTTATATTAAATCATCCCCTGTTGGCGCCCATTTTGGCGGGTGATTTATACTAAATCATCCCATGTTGGCTCCTATTTTGGCGGGTGATTTATATTAAATCATCCCATGTTGGCGCATGATTTGGCGGGTGATTTATCTTGAATCATCCCATGTTGGCGTAACCTTTTCTGCCAACACTTACCGTTTTTGTTTCCCTTTATGTGGATGACGTGTAGTTTGGCGTTGGTGAGTGAATTAAATGCAAGTCAGTGAAACGACTGCTGGACGTGACAGTTTGACGACGGTTGCTCTGCCCTGCAGACTTTTTGCCTATGTCAGGCGAGTGGGCGAGAATCCCGGTGACGCGCCCAGCTGTAGTGCATACCATCTGTCACATTATTATCGTGGTGCTTTCCGATTGGGCCACGTGTTAATTATCCTTTTTGTACCCCTGTCCCTCATTAATTGCGATTAATATAAATAGGGGGAGGTTACACCGCCTTAAGCACCATTTCTCATCGTTTTCTTTTTCTCTCATTTCTTCTCATTGCCTTCTTTATTTTCATGGCTGAGTCTTCCCAAACCTCAAAGACTAAGAAGAATAATTCTATGGAGTTCGTCGGTTGTCGTATGTCTGCCGAGGACTTCAACGATATTGTCAGGGTGTACAATCTTGGCCCTGAGTATGAGCCCGAGGTGCCTGCCCCTGGCAGGACTGCTCGAGAGGCTCCTGCCGGCAAGATTGCCGTGTATCGGGAGTATTTCTTTTTGGGCAATATTCGTTTGCCCCTTACCCGATTTTTGGTGGATGTTCTGGGTGTTTTTGGGCTGCATCTTAGCCAGATTCATCCGTTCGGAATGGCTCGTCTTCGCCATTTCGAATATACCTGTCATTGTCTCGGTATTACTACGACGGCTGATAGGTTATCGGCTTTTTACCGGTGGCGTTTTGCCCAGGGATGGTATAACTTGAACACCCGCCCTGGTGCAAAGGCCATTGCTCTGGATTCACCACCCAGTTTGCATGAGTGGAAGAGTGTGTTCTTCTACGTCTCCGCTCGTGTGGTGCCACATCCCATGTTTTTCACAGATGTGAAGGAGCTTCCTGAGCCGAAAGTGGTTCCTTATTCCGGTTCGGACTGGTTCACCACTTTGCAGGCTAGCCTGTCTCCGCTCCGTCATTATTCGGAGCGCGCGTTGGTGTTATTCGGCATGAGTCGTATATGGGATGATGCGGCTTTTGTACCGGTCATTCTTAATGGCGGTCAAGGTTAGTATTATTATTATTATTATTATTATTGATGATATCCTAACTTGTTTTTCTTCAGAGGTGGATGACCGCATGCTCCTCCTGCAACCTGCAGCTAAGGGCGTTAAGATGATGGGGCGAAGGGAGTTAGGTCCCCGCGAAGAGCCGATCCTTACTCGGACTGCTCGAAACTTTATGTTTCCTCTTCCTATGGGGCAACCATCTGCCTCGCGGCCGCTGCCACCTCCTAGCTCTGTTACCCTTCAGAGTGGTAAGTTCTTCAACTGTTTCCACCGTTTGCTTTGTTTATTTTACTAACGTTTCATTCTCCTTTTCAGGTAGACGATCTAACGTTGTGCGCCTTCCTAAGTGCAGTGGTAGGGGCGCACAATGCAGTGGTGGGGAGATGGTTGCGTTTCCGATAGACGCCGCCGCAAGAGACGCTGTGGATGATGATGACGATGTCGTCGAGGTCTCTGCCGTTCCATTTGGGGTTCCGGTGTCGTCGTCGGTTTCATTGCTTGAAGCACTCGGTGTGAGTGCCAGCGTGGCGTCTTCCCCAACCACCTTCGCACAGGTTTCTCTTGGCTTCTCCTCGCCAACATCTTCACAGCCTGTGGTTGCTGTGTCTGCGCTGACCACATCGGTTGCCACTCCCATTTTGGTGGCGACTGATGTGTTTTCTGTAGCTGCAGCTTCTGGAACCGTTGTGGATACGAGTTTCGTATCTACCGGTCCATCTTCTTCCTCTTCCTCCTCAGTGGGTGGGGCGTTCACTGTTCCACACCATTTGGGTCCCACCCCTGTGATTAATGAAGATGATGAAGAGGTGCTTCGCGCCGTCAAGAAACCTCGTCTTGGCGGTTTTGTCAAGCGTGGTCTTCTTAAATCGCCAGGTATATATTTTTCTACTCTTTCTTTTGATTGAACTTGACCTTCTCTGAAATCATTTGCTTATTTCAGGTTTGATGGTGATTTCTTCGTCGACTGTTTCTCCCGCAACTTCTGTCGTTACATCTTCTCTAGCGGCTCTTTTTGCCAGTTTTCCGATGATGACAAGTGTTGGCAGCTTGTCGGAGGCTGGGCCACCTGTACAGATGCTGAGTTTGCCAATGATGGCGGGTGTGGTTGGCCCGTCTGAGGCCGAGACCATTGTGACGACTGTTCGTGCTTCAATTGGGTCAATTCCAGTTGTCTCGCTGCCGGCGTCGTCTGCGCAACCAATGAAGGCGATTGTGGACGAATCGCCTAAGGTTAGTCTTGAATCAGCGGGTCTCTCTGTCGCTGATTTTTTAAAATCAAGACAGTCCTCACCAGACAAGACTTTAATTCTTGATGGTGATGAGGTTGTGTCGTTGCCTCCGTTTCTCCTTGGTGCGACGGTGCAGGGTAAATTTTTCGAAATCCAAGGCAGTAGCAGCGGCGGGTTCAGCGGATGTTTAAGTGGGGGTGTACTGGATGTGGATATGGACCCCCGCGACTCCATGAAGGCGAGCCAAGTTTTCCGCCTCCGCTGGAAGGTTAATTGTGGGGCCAATTTTGAGGATCCCGCCACCTGTTCCGAGTTTTTGGAGTATGCTGTTCCTCCCGGTGAGCGCATAGCTCGTAAGATCCAGCCCCAAGGCACTTTGTACTCCGATGCTGCTTTTCACCAAGTCCAGGCCTTCTCTTGTTTTGCGAATGTCACACCCTCAAAATCCACTAACGGAGTTTTACCGTCAGAGGGAGTGAACTAACAGGATCGGAATCATTAGTTATAATCAAACCATAAAAATGTTTAAATGAAAATAAGTGCGGAAGCGTAAAAACCAAAAGACAAAAGTTACGTTACGCAGGACGACTTAAAATCCAATGACAACAGTTTAAAATCAGTTTGCATAAACAAAAGCATTTTCAACAATGCATGATCCTATACCGCGCGCCCGCCTCGGCTACCTGAGAATAACATACTAAAAGTGTCAACACGAGGTTGGTGAGTTCACAAGTTTATATAAAATAAAGCGTTTAGCGTTTTGCGTTCAGCGTTCAGCGTTTTGCGTTACCAGATAGTGTTAAATCAATTATATATCGATAGGTAGCTAGCCTATACAACAAGTATTACTAAGTGTTCGACACCGAAGCTGACTGTTTATCAAGTGCCTTGCCACCAGGTCATCCAGACCATGGTATGTGTTCGTCAAAATTACACCCGCTCGACCTCCAGTCGAGTTTAGCGTTGGGTGGGGTATGTCAAACCCTGTAGTACTACTCAACAGTGACTCGCTATTATCCAAATATTAACCGGTTCGATGTGTAGGACTTCAATTGTTTCGTTTGCCACTGAGCCTTTACAAGTGATATATAATTTCCTAACAAAATCTTAAATGCGTTTTTCGGAGTATGTTATCTCCCCCCAAGTGAAAAGCGTTTAAAACAGTTTAAAGGGGTAAGTGAAACTCACTGTTTGCGAAGAATTCCCAAAAATAAATCACCAAGTGATGCGCGTCACAGAAAACTCTCTCTAGCGTTCTAAAACAACAAAGAGATTTTTCTAAGTGTCGGAACTATTATCGAGTCTCTAGACTCGGCACATAACACCTATGCACAAATTACGTTTCGTGTTTTGTTTGTGAATCGTGTGTGACTTAACAAGTACATTTGTGATACGATACATGTGTGAACAATTATTTACGTGTCATGTATTAATAATGTATATCACTAGCAACTATTCCCCGCAGGGGCAATTTGGTCAAAATACCACACTTATTTAGCAAGTATTCCCGCAGGGGCAATTTGGTCAAAACATAATAATTAACTAGCAACTAGCACTTTTCATGCATTTTCACAAAGTTCGGCAGTTAACTTTACCGAGACAGAATTCTACTTGAAAGATTATACTATTCCACCGATCATAGCATCTCAATTAATTCATCAAAAATCATCACAAAAGCATACATGTATTAGCTTTCCAGAACATATTTTATTTTATTTTTATTCCACATAGGTTTCTCACAAGGATCAAAACATTACAGCAAACTCACAACAGTCAAATTCATGCGCAACATAATGTTATTTGAAATTCCTGTTAAATGAAAAATCCAAAAAATGCAAGACCAATTGGGTTAGGTTTTTAACTCAACAAGTTAACTTCCAGAAGTGGAACCAACCCATTTGGTCTTGTATTTCATGAGATATAATATTTACAAGACAACCTAACAGCAGGTCTCACAACTCAGCTTTGCACAACGTTTTTGTAAAATCATAAAAGTTAACTTTTACACGTTCAAAAATTGCAAATTTATATTCTTTAGAAACTAGACTCAACCTAGTTTACTGTAGTATCAATAATCTTGACCAATTTTCACATTCACACCCCGTTACAGTCAATTGAACATCAATAACACAATCTGTCCAGAAACTGTTTGCATCCAAACTCAACATATCAACTATCTATGGACCATAATCCGTTCATATGACCTTCTAGACACCATAACCACTAACCATGCACATCAAATACACACCACATACATGATTAGGGTTTTACTTGAACTCAAAAATCAAAGAAACAAGCAATTAACATGCAATAACATCCATTCTAGTTATCAAATCAACAATCAATACATAATTAACCATCATCTAATCAAAACAAGTCATACGAACATCATGTATATAATTTCCAGATTCTAGGGTTTATAATTATACCTTCCAAAGCACAAAAATAAGCAAGGGGAAGGTAGAAGATGACTAGAATCGGGTGTAGGATGCTTCAATTGCGAGAGACAAGATCAAAAATCAAAGGATATGTGTGTGTATGTGAGCCGATCGCAAGGGAGACAAGGGGGGGGGGGGGCTGCCGTCGATTTGGGAGGAGAGAAAGAGAGAGTTAGGGTTTAGGTTTATTATTATTTAATAACAATCATGTTAAATCTAGGTCCCTCCACTTCAAATTATTAGTTTACTAGCCCAAAGTAATTAGTTTGCATCTTGAGTTAACTTCTTAAACAATGTTATCACATAACACATAAGCCTAACACATAATTATTGTTTTAATGTTTCTCGTTTATTCACCAATGATTAGCGTCAACTCGTTTGCGTTTCGGTGCAATTCCCGAAAGACTACACATGTAGTAATTGTCAAGCGTCATTTAAACCCTAGTTTAAATGTAATGAGGTGTGCGTTATAGATTCAATGATCTTTAAGTTTGAATTGACGGAGTTGAGTTGACGGAGTTAACCTGAAATTGACGAATGTCACAGCGAAGTTGCTGCGCGAGAACCGTGCCCTTCATGAGGACAAAATCGATTCCTGTGTTCGCATGAGAGAGACGGAACAGTTGGTGAAAGACGCTAAGGCAAGCGCCTGGAAAGCGGGTAAAGAGTCGGCTGATCATCGCCAAGCTTTAAGCGATGTTGAAGCGAAATTGGCTAAGGCTGAGGTAGACCTGGCGGAGTCTGCACGCGACCGCGCCGCCCGCTATAAGGAGTTTGAGGCTGCGTGCAAGAAGTCAAATGCTGATCTTGCGGACGCACGCAGCCGCGTTGTTGCTGCCAAGGAGGCTTCCGCTCGAATCGAGAGTGAAAACGCTGATCTTCGTAAGCGTATTGAAGAGTTGGAGACGGAAGCCCGCGGTGAGAAAGGCGGATGCTGGTAAGTTGGCTGATACGCTGGCTTCTAATGAGGAGGCCATTAAGGTTTTGACCTCTGAGCTTGCTTCCACCGCTGCCGACCGCGATTGGTTGCTAAAGCATGCTATTTGCAAGGTATTATCTTCTTTCGTTGCTCTCCCCCCTTATTATTTTTTTTTATTTACTCTAATGATGTTTTCCTTTGTTTAGGTTGCTCAACGCATCATTAGTGATGATGATTTAACGCGCTGCGTTGGAGCCCTTGTCAATGCTTCTCAACAGCTTGGTCATAAGGCTGGTTTTCTTGATGGTATTGCGCATTTGCGCAACAACCTTCCACTTGAGGCCTATGCCCTTCACGCCATTGACGTGGAAAAGGAGTATGCTGCTGCTGAGACGGACTATGATTCCCTCACGTTTCCTATTCTTTCGGAAGTTGCTCAGTATGCCAAGGAAGAGAATGGCGTGCAGCTGTTGAGGAATATGCTTGAGCCTTCGCAGGCTGGTCCTTCCACCGCTCCTGCTGGCGATCAAGAGGATATTTCGGTCGCTGACTCTGGAAGGAGTGTCAACGATGTAGAATAGGCCTTTTCTTTTGTGTTCTTTTCCTGTGTTTCTCCTTTTTTTTTGTGTGGGGCGTAAGTGCTCGCTTGTAATTTTTGCTTATAAATGAAAAAGGTTTGTTTTGTGAAATGCGGAGTATCGTTTCCATTCATATTTGACCCTTGGCCTGTTTATACAATTGGAATCGATTTACATATAACACCTTCGCAATTGTGCTGCGTTCCATGTTCTAGGAATCGCTGAACCATCGAGGTGCATCAAAGTGTAGGCGCCTTTTCCCAATACTTCCTTGATCTGGTATGGGCCTTCCCAAGATGGCGCTAGTTTGCCTAGCGGTTGTGCTCTTGATGCCTCGTTGTTGCGAAGGATGTAATCTCCGATGTTGAACTCACATATTTTCACTTTAGCGTTGTAATACTTTTGTAGTTGGCGTTTGTAATTTTGTTCTCTTATTGCCGCCAACTCTCGACGCTCGTCAAGAAGCATTAGGTCTAACTTCCTTTCTGCGTCGTTGTCTTTCGATATTGTGATTCTTGGTGACGGGACGCCAACTTCGGCGGGGATCATTGCTTCGGTACCATAAGTTAGGCTGAACGGTGTTTCTGCGTTGCTTGTGTTTTTATGCGTTCTTATGGCCCATAGTACGTGAGGTAGCTAATCTTTTCTTGATTTCGCCCACGATTGTTCTGTTGGCGCGTTCTACTTCACCATTCCCTTGTGGATGAGCAACAGAAGTGAATGTCTGCGTGACATTGAGCTCTTTCAACCATTTTTGGATATGTTGGTCAGCGAATTGTGTTCCGTTGTCACTGACTAAGCTCATGGGTAATCCAAACCGACAAATTATAATTTCCCAAATAAACTTCTTGATGCTCGTTGCGTTGATTGTTGCCACCGGCTTTGCTTCGACCCACTTTGTGAAGTAATCGATCGCTACGATCAAAAATTTCACGTGGCCTGGCGCCTCTGGAAATGGTCCGGTTATATCAATTGCCCATTTCTGAAATGGCCAAGAAGCTGTTACCGGTATCATGGCGTTTTTTGGACGCAGGGTGTTTGGTGCATGGCGTTGACAAGCGCTGCATTTTCTCAATTCTTTCTCGGCGTCAACATGCATGCTTGGCCAATAGTATCCCGTGTTCATGATTTTCGCCACTACCATCCTCGGACCTGCGTGTACGCCACATATTCCTTCATGAATTTCTCTAAGCAGATAATTTGCTTCCTATGGGTCTATGCATCTGAGGAGTGGGCCCAAGTATGATCGCCTATATAGGATATCTCCTTGGATTGTGTAATTCAACGCTTTATGGCGGATCTTCCGCGCATCTGCTTTCTTTTCTAGCAAGATGCCTCTTGCGAGGTAATTGATGATTGGTGTCATCCAACTTTTTTCTGCTTTCGAGCAAACGAGAATTTCTTTGTTCATTATTGAAGGCGTAGCTAGGACTTCGATGCGGACGTCTTTTGCGAGGTGCTCGAACCCGACGGATGCAAGTTTGCTTAAGGCGTCAGCCTGTTTGTTCTCACTTCTATTGATGTGTTTCACCTTGCATGTGGCGAAAGTTGCCATTAGCGCCTTAGCTTGCGCTAGGTATGATGCCATCTTATCGTCCTTTGCATCATACGATCCTTCAATTTGGTTTGCCACTAAAATGGAGTCCACATGTGCTTCCAAATGGCGGGCCCCTAGTTTTCTAGAGATTCTTAACCCTGCCAACAATGTTTCGTACTCCGCCTTGTTGTTTGTACTTTTGAATTCTAGGCGTAATGTGTACGTGAAGTGTTGCCCTTCTGGGTTGGTTATCTTTAGGCCCGCTCCAGCGCCTTCGTCATTAGAAGCTCCGTCTGTGAACATCTTCCAGACTTCATCTTTCTTTTGATCTACAGGGACTTCAATCTCTCTTTTGAATTCTTCCTCTTTTCCTTGAGGTATTTCTGCGATGAAATCAGCCAAAACCTGGCCTTTAATTGCTGGCCTTGGCTTGTATTCAATGGAATATTCTCCCAATTCTATCGCCCACTTGGAAAGTCTCCCCGACAATTCTGGCTTGCCCAGTACGTTTTGTAAGCGAAAGTTGGTGAGAACATGTATTGGATGCCCCTGGAAGTATCTTCTCAAACGTCGCGCTGTTTGAACCAAGGATAAGACTAACTTTTTCAAGGTGGAGTATCTTGTTTCTGCATCTGCCAGTGTGCGGCTTATGTAATAAATGGGTGTTTGAACACCATTTCTTTCCACCATCAAGACAGCGCTGACTGTTTTTTCTGATGCTGCTAAGTATACTGTTAATGGTTCTCCAGCTTTGGGCGTTGTGAGTGTTGGTAGCTCTTCCAGTCGTGACTTGATTTCTTGGATCGCCGTTTCTGCTTCTTCCGTCCATCGGAATTGAGACTTCTTGAGGCAATTTCTCAAGGTTGAGACGAACGGGAATGATTTTTCAGCGTGACTAGACAAAAATCTATTCAGGGCGACTAATTGGCCATTGAGCGTTTGTACTTGTTTGACCGATTTTGGCGATGGCATTTTTCGCACGGCTTCCAATTTCTCTGGGTTGGCTTTGAAGCCACCATTCGTCACAATTACTCCTAGGAATTTTCTTTCTTCCATGCCGAAGGAACACTTACCAGGGTTGAGCTTCATGCTAATTGACCTTAGAGTTTTGAAGGTCTTCTCGATATCTTTTAACATGGCTCCTTCCGTCTTGCTTTTAATGACGATATCATCCATGTAAACTTCCAGGTTCCTCCCAATTTGAGGTTTGAACTCTTTGTCCATCAACCTTTGGTAAGTAGACCCAACGTTCTTGAGGCCAAATGGCATCATTTTATAACAATATGTTCCGCTGTTTGTTCTAAACGCCGTTTTGTCTTGGTCTTTTATCGCCATGTGGATTTGATGATACCCCTTGTAAGCATCTAGAAAACGCTTGAACTGAAAGGGTACCAGTGCGTCAACTTTAAGGTCGATCTATGGCAAGGGGCAACAATCTTTTGGGCACGCCTTGTTTAGATCCTTGAAGTCAATACATATGCGCCACTGGCCACTTGACTTGGGTACCATTACCGGGTTTGCTACCCAAGTTTGGTACTGAATTTCTCGGATTATGCCTGCATCGATCAGTTGCTGGACCTGCTCGTCACAAGCTTTTGCCTGTTCTGGCCCCATTTTTCTTCGCTTTTGTACCACCGGGACAAAATTCGGGTTAACTTTTAACTCATGTTCCGCTTTGCTTCTTGGGACTCCCGTCATATCCGCTGGGGTCCAAGCGAAGACATCGATGTTTTTGAGTAATAAGCTCTTGAGCGCTGCGCGTGCTTCTTCTGAGATAGTTGGGCCAATAGTTATGCTTTGCTCTGGGAATTTGTTGTTTAGCGCCCATTTTTCCACTTCTCTGATCTTGCTGGTTTTTTGCATCTTTTGCGGCGGTGTTTTTCTTTCCGCCATGTTGCACTCCTTGTTGGCGTGGATCATTGCTATCCCGGTCGGGGTTGGTATCCCCACTATCCCGTGTGCTATTGACGGGGTAGCGTTGAAGTCACCAATGGCTTCCCTTCCCAAGATTATATCGTATTGTGGGTGAGAAGTTTCCATTACTAGGAAATCAACCTCTTCTGTTCGGGAGTGGAGCCCATCGCTCAGTTCGACTGGGAATGTCAGCTGTCCCAACGGGTATGCGATACTTTGGTTGAACCCTGTGATTGGAGCGTTCACTGCTGTCAACCGACGTTTGTCTTCTTCGTCTACCAGGTCGAAACACTGGCGGTACATGATATTGGACGTTGCCCCTGTGTCGACAAAGAAGCGCGGCGTCCTGTAATTACCGAAAACGGCTGTGATTACTAAGGGTGCCTTTTTGTTCGCCCCTCCTCTGACTCTTGGAAAGATGATTTGTTCTTCCTTCCATGGCGCCCATTCTGTCCTCCTTTTCTTGCTCTGAACGTTGCTCGAGATCATATTAGCGTGTAGATCTTTGATCTTCTTTTCTGGTCTTCCGCTATCTCTTGGAGGTGGGCGTCTGTACTTCCCTCGTATGTTTCTGACAAGGTGATCCAGTTTGCCATTTTTGACACATTCTTCAATCGCGTCTTTCAGATTGATACACTGATTTGTCGTGTGGCCATGTTGCTCATGAAAGTCGCAATAACTTTTCATATATGTGCTTGGCCCCTGTTTGACAGATGCCGGCTTCTTCAGCTGGATTCCTTCGTTATACATTATATGGGCTGGGCTTCTTGTCAGCGGGGTCCATCTGGATCCATTCGTTTGGGGCGTACTCGATTGACCTTTTTGTCTTGCTTTGGATGGATCGAATGTGGACTCTCTTTCGCTGTTCAACCTCGACCATACGGAGGACATTTATTTGCCCTGGCGGGCCCTATTAATGTCGTTCCTGGCATCGTTCTTTGCCAGTTCTTTTCCCAAACTTTGTTACATACGCGCGTATCTCTTGGCAGCGGGCATAACATCGTCCCATCGCTGCGGCATGCCATCTCTACCCGTAAGGTTCCGTATGAGATCATCGCACTTTACGTTTTGGCGAAAGGCTTCCCACAGAAGTTCTTCGCTTACGCCGCCGATGTTCAGGCCTTCCTGGTTGAATCTAGTGATGAAGTCTTCAAGCGTTTCGTTATCCTTTCTGATGACATTCAGAATATCTGCTGGGTCACTGATGTGTCATCATTGCTGGCTAAACTGTTGAGTGAACTTTTTTGCTAGGTCTTCCCAGCTTGTGATTTGGTTATCCGGTAATCTTTCGAACCATGCTCTAGCGGCTCCTACTAGGGTTAGTGTGAAGATATGGCACCATAACGGCATGGTCCACCCTGATACTAACCCCGCAGCTATGAAGGTTTGTAAGTGATCGTCTGGATCTGAGATACCATCATATTGACCCACCGTTGGCGGGATTTGGGGTTTTCTGGTAGTTCGGCTTCGGCTATTCTTGCCACGAACTTTGATTTTCCCGCCGATGTTGTTGGTCGGTATGGTTTGGAAAAATCTACCGCCGCTTCTGGGTGGTATTTTACTAACTTTCTGGCCTCTGGTCCTTTCCAGCTCTCTTCATAGTCAGGGTCGTCTAGGCGTGAGTCTGCCTTTTGGTTCGACCTCTGGGCTTTCTCTCCTGCTTTGCTGTTTTGCTTAGCAGGAGGCGTTTTGGCGAATGGTGTTTTCGCCTGAGCCGGCATGGAGTTTTCTTCAGATTCTTCTTCGTTGCTACTAGAATCTGTCTCAAACAGTGATCTAGGTTTCACAACGGATGCCATTTTTTCTTGTACTTTGTCTCTCAACGTTTGTTGTTTAACCTCGAGCCACGCCATGATGTCCGGCGGCATGGCTACTTTGGAGCGCGCTTTTGTTTGCTGCTAGGGCTGTAAGCGAACCGGACGTCCGGCGGACGTCCAGGCGTCCGGTTCGGCAAGAAGTTCGTTTATGTTCGTCCGTTTAATAAACGAACTGGACATGGACACAAAAATTTCGTTCGGTAAGCTTAACGGACGAACACGGACAAGGGCCAAGTCCGTTCGATAGTGTTCGTGAACGTCCGGTAACGTTCGTCCGATTACGTCCGGTAATGTCCGTCAGGTATCGTTAGTGTTTATATCTATCCAGTATTGTAATATAACTGCAGAATTTCTAGTGTTATTAATAACACTTTTATATTACTACACATGTTTGATGTCACTTATATTATAGTGATCCACTTTATGTTAATATATTAAGTGTTAAGTATATTTGAATGTTATATGGTGTAATTCCTAATTTGTATGTGAAGTTGTTTAGATATATGCTTGGTGAATATGTTACCGTTTATATTTGTCCATTAGTGTTCGTTGTCCATTAATGTTCACATGTTTGTTTGTCCATTAATGTCCACTAGTGTCCGTTTGCCCATTATTGTCCGTTAACGTCCGTTTAAAATATTAACGGACGGACATGGACGGACACGGACAAACTCAATTTCTTAATGGACGGACACGGACATGAATTTTCGTTCGGTAGAGTGTTCGTGAACCGTCCATTTGTCCGTCAAAAGCTTAACGGACGGACACGGACATGCTCTTGTCCGGTCCGTGTACACCCCTATTTGCTGCTTATCTGTCATGGTAGGGTGAACGGTGGAGGCATTAAGGAGACCTCCATCCGTATTTTCTACGTCCAGATTTTCGATGTTTCCCTCTAGGTTGGTTTTTTGGCCAACATCCTTTGGTGTAGTCTTGCCACTCATCTGAGCCAAGAACGGAGTGAGTTACTGTTCTAGCTTTATGCACGGATGGCGCCAATGAAGAAACACGAATCCACCCCTCAAGGTCTAACACGTTAGTCCGAGGGTAATGGCTAAGTATTCTACACGATGGGTTATAAAACCTTCTTGGCGCAGACAAATGTATCCTGCAAAATAGAACACCGTGAGCTCGTTACGAGGAATGGGGGGATTCTCTCGTAACCACCCTCTGGCGTGAGAATCAGTATTTGATAATACGAGGTAGTATAATTAGATAGTGATAGTAAGAGAGAGTCTGCCCTTTACCATTTGGAGGTTTACTGGTATTTATAGCTGGAGGAGAGAGAGTGTGACCAACCACCTTGTCAGGTTCTCCACCAATAATATTCCCCACTCGTGCGGTCGTGGTGGTTGGTGGAAGTTGGTGGGCATCATGGCCTTTTGACAAGGATTTGATTGTACTGTTTGTACCATCCTTTATGTGTTGTCCAATCCCCATTGGTTTGGTGTTTATCCCTACGTGGGTTACCATCTTTTTGTCCCATGCTGGTGGGACCTTTGCATTACCATTCCCGAGGTGTTAGGGAAAGTTATATTGGACTCCACTCTTCGCGCCATGCACTATGCTCTGATGTAGTGGCTTCCTGGCGCCTAGTGTTCCGCCCGGCGTATGCAATTAGTGTCATACTTAGCCAAATGGTGGGTTTCATACCCTACCTCTACAGATTGATGCAAGTAAAATAAGTTACAACTAACAAAACAACCTCTATATATATAAGCCGCCCATGATATTGGCATGTGCATTATGGTAGTTTTGTTATAGGTTAATCAGAAAATGACAGAATTACAGAAATTGTCCTTTATGTTTGTATCAAATTTCAGTAGTTGTCATTTATCTTTAAAAGTAACATAATTTGTACTTTACGTTTCGAAATGTCACACCGTTTGTCCTTTTGACCTAACCCAGTTAGTTTTTCTCGTTAAGTTAGGTCATGTGCCTTGCACATGAGGGCAAATTCGTCAATTTCCCTACTTAATTATAAACATTATAATAAAAATTAACAAACTAAATAACTTAACCCAAGTACCCAACCCACCCCCGTCTCCCCTTCTTCTTCTGCCTGCGTCTTCTCCGGCGAGCCGCCGCCGCCGACGACGACGACGAACACCATATCCACTACCACAAGAACCCACCCCCGCCGACGACGTCCATGTGTGATATAAAAAAAACATGGACGTCGGAGACCCTAACAAGCAGATCCCGTTCTCTTACGATCGTGCCACCGTTTTGTTCGATTCCAACGGCGTGGACATCGGAGACGTTCCGGCGTTCACGACGGCTAAAAAGAACACGACTTTGATCCGTCACACGTCGCACGTACCCTAATCGACACCTTTATTCTGTCAAAACTGTTGCTGCAGATCCTCCTAAACCATCCGATTGTCTTAGAAACCCCACAGCCACCCATCGTTCTAGGGTTTGTGAAACTCTAGCTGCACCGCGATGGTCTCAGATCCGCTTAATTTCCCGTCGGATTTTTCTTTCTTTCAGGAGCGGCGTTTTTGTCAACATCTTTTGCTCGCCAATACTTCAGTGAATGAATCAACCTTGCCTTTCTGATTACTCACCGGAGATGAGGTAACATGTGTTGATAGTGACAGTGGGGTGAGGGTTGACGGTGACAGCGTTGGTAAGTGTTAATGGTGGTGGTGTGGTTTTGGTGTGGATTCATGGAGGCAGAAGAAAGAGAGAAAGAGGGATGAATGAGAGAGGAAGAGATATTTTATATTTAATTATGTAGTATATATTCTATATAAATAAATATAAATATAATAATTATTATTAAATGTTTTTTAAATAAAATATGTAGAATGACCAATTTGCCCTCATGTGCAAGGCACATGATCAGATTTAACGAAAAAAACTAACTGGGTTAGGCCAAAAGGACAAACGGTGTGACATTTCGAAACGTAAAGGGCAAATTATGTTACTTTTAAAGATAAAGGACAACTACTGAAATTTGATACAAACATACACATGATCAGATTTAACGAAAAAAACTAACTGGGTTAGGCCAAAAGGACAAACGGTGTGACATTTCGAAACGTAAAGTACAAATTATGTTACTTTTAAAGATAAAGGACAACTACTGAAATTTGATACAAACATAAAGGACATTTCTGTAATTCGGTCATCAGAAAATACACAAGGCTTTGTATACCAAAACCTCTATGTCAAGTTCTCTTGTTCGGTTACCTTTATTAGTCATAGGTGGTGAGAAGAAACTCATCAACCAGAATTACAAGTCGTGGTCCGCTTGCATCTGTTTTATCTACTTAATAGATACTAATGATTATTTGTGACAATCGTGGCCCATTGTCAAAAGAATGAGTTGAGAAAAACGTTTTATATAAATTTATTTGGGCTAGCTCAATTATACCGCGGGTTGATTACTCAAATCATACAGCGGGTCAAGAAAAGTCACTTCTATAAACTAAAAACAGGTTCAAATAGGCTAACACCACTCATGACCATTGCATGACTCCATCACCTCCTCATCATCGTTGATGCCACCAACACCGCAATTTCAGAATCCTAATAGATTTGTTTAACAATTCGGATTTTGTTTTGATAACTTCGGTCATGTAATGTTTTTTATAATTCGTCTATGACTCGAACCTATTTTTGTCAAACCCCATTTGACCCAAAACAAATTAAACCTATTTTGAAAGCGGCACGTTCTAACCCATTACCCATCCCAACCCACAGCTACAAATGATAATTAGATCGCTACTTACCATCCATCAGATAATCAGATGTATGTGCTCATGTTTTTTGAAGTTTTAATAATTCCAATGTTAAAAAGTTACAATTATAATAATAATAATATATAACCAGTTTCAAAACACGATCCAAACACCCCTGAACATAGGAAAGCAATGCAGCACAAGAAGGCTGCATATTGAAAACATCTAAGCACTCTAGATTTAGTTTTGGTTATTGTGTCACTTATTTTTAAACATCTAATCTTGAAGCAATGTTCTCATTTTATTTAGTTTGTTCATTATTTTTATTTAACTTGTTTTCAAATTCGAATAACCCAAAAGCCGACACGATTACATCTTGTAACTTATCAATTATGAATGAATCTTATTGAAAACAAATTGCATTAAACAATCAATAATGTTGATTATAAACTGAATCTAAAAGAATGTCCCTCCTAATACGATCCGGATCCCAAACCGGGTCCAGACCCAGCCCGCACCGACTCGAGAACCTGAACCACCTCAGCCATGCTCGGTCTTCTCAAAGCCGATTCCGATGTGCAAATCAAACCCAGTTTCATTACTTGAACCAGTTCATTATCAACAAAACCGCTTAAACTTCTATCAAAACAATCCAAAGCTTTCCCCCTTTCAATTAACCCCCGAACATATTCACACAAAACCACCACCTCGGTCCCACCAAGGCTCTCCACCGGTTTCCGACCCGTAACGAGCTCCAACAATATCACACCAAAACTATACACGTCACATTTGTCACTCAACCTCATACTTTGAGCCAATTCGGGCGCAACATATCCAACCGCGTTATGAAACCGAGTCAACCCAAAGTTATCCAGCAATGGTAGCAACTTAACCAACCCGTAATCCGAAAGCTTCGGCCCGTAATCCTCATCCAATAAGATGTTATTAGATTTAAGATTTAGATGAAGTATTTGAGGTTTACAATCATGGTGAATGTACGATAATGCCCTTGCGGTCCCTAACGCGATCCGAAACCGTGTTGGCCAGTTTAACCGGTTTCCAACACCCGAGCTC
Organism: Bidens hawaiensis; assembly: GCF_021521415.1. Lineage (NCBI taxonomy): Eukaryota > Viridiplantae > Streptophyta > Magnoliopsida > Asterales > Asteraceae > Bidens > Bidens hawaiensis. The sequence goes on from NW_027491674.1 coordinate 373,930, forward strand.
GTCCCTGGTATCCCGACCCCATGAAGATTATCATACAAGTTCCCATTCGACGCGAAATCGGATAATATTAATTGCATAGTTGAAGACCAATAATACCCTTGAAACATTATAAGATTCGGGTGTCGAAGCGATCCTAACCGTCCGATTTCTTGCTCAAACTCATCCTGATTCTTGATTCTTCCTAAAGCTTTAATCTTTTTCACTGCTATTGAAATCCCCCCTTCAAAATCGGCTTTGTATACGCTTCCGATAGTTCCCGTTCCAATTAAACAATCTTTATCGAGTAAAGCTTTCGTCCCAGCTTCCCAATCTTCATACTTTGATGGCAATGTTTTGCTAAAAAGCACTAATTTTCCAATAATTACATTAGAATCTGATGAAGCCAAAGGTGTGCTTTCAATAACAATATCTTCATCTTCTCTATTTCTTCTTCTTCTTGCTTTCATGTTCATAACAGTTATTAAACAAACTCCAATCAAGATCAATGAAGCAGCAACAATGGCAACAATGGTGGGAACGCGTAGTTTCGGTCTATTTGATTCAGAATTTGTTGAATCACCCGAACAAGACCGGTCCAATGGGGGCCCACATAGTCCCGGATTGTTTGAAAACGAAGAAAGATTGAAACTTTGGAGGGAAAACGATGGGATTCGACCCGATAAGTTGTTGTAGGAGACGTTGAAGTGGTTCAAGTTTGAAAGGTTTGTTAAAGAAAACGGGATTGGCCCGGATAATGAGTTTTGGGACAGGTCTAATGTTTGGATTTTGGAAAGATTTCCTAAAGATGACGGGATTGGTCCTTTAAGGTTGTTTTTGTGAAGATTAAGGATTCTAAGGTATGACATGTTGTAAAATGTTTCTGGGATTTGTCCCTGCAAAGAGTTTCCTGAAACATCCCTGTAAGTGTAACAAGATTAGCATTTGATCATCACGATTATCGGATGTTGTTTAAGGGTGTGCATGGGTCGGTTTTGGGTTCAAACCGAACCAAAAACTGAAAATTTGAAAACCGTTTGCCAAAAATAATGAATTTGTGCTTAAATCTTTTCGTGGCTTAACAATTAATTGTTATTATACATTTGGACTAAAATTTTTGGGTGACATTATTTATTTAAATTACTATAAATACTTAAAGTTCAAAATAATAAATGAAAATCCATAAAGTCGATCTGGTTCCGTTTTTCAGTTTTATTACATCCAAAACCGGACCAAAAGTTCGTTTCTGCGAAAACGTCAAACCAAACCGTCGGTTTTTGTTAGGTTTATTTATCGGTTCGGTTTTTGGTTTTATGCACACCCATGATGTACAACAAAGAAAGCTTAAGGTACAAACGGACTTACAGCTCTAAAAGAAACCTGCAATTGCTTAAAGATTCTGGAATCCCACCTTCAAGATCAAGATTATGCAAATCAAGAACTTGCAGAAGCTCAATGGACCCAAATTCTTCCGGGATTTCACCATTAATCGAATTATTTCCCAATCTAATAACTGTAAGTCTTTTTAAACTAGAAATCCCAACCGGGATTTCACCAGTTAATCTGTTATACCCCATATTTATAACCTTCAACCCACTGCATTGTGTAACAATGCTCATCGGGATCTCGCCTTCAAAACCGTTACCAGCAACATCAAAAACTTCTAATCTTTCACTACAAGTTTTAATATTTATAACCTCTGGATCAAACCCGTTATACGAGATGTTAAAATAACTCATATTTGCAAACTCAAGAACCCGAAAAGGCGGACTTCCAGTGAAAAGATTGGTTCCAAGATCCAAAAGCTCTAATCTTCGACAACCTGTGATCTGTTCTTCAACGCTGCCAGTTAACTTATTGCTTCTTAAAGATAAATAAACAAGATTTGGTATTTCACAAATCTGTGAAGGGAATCCACCATCTAAACCGTTGAATGACACATCAAACCCTTCGAGATTCAAGCAGTTATTGACGTTGACCGGAATTTGACCTGAAAGATTATTGTGTGAAAGGGAAACAAACTTTGTTTTTCCACAAACCCTAAATAAAGATAACGGAATCTCTCCTTCAAACATGTTTTTTGACAGATCAAGAAACCTAATGTTTGGCAAATCCCCTAAAAAACTAGGGATTTGACCGGACAACGCGTTGGAGCTCACATTAATCTTCCATAAAGTAGTGAGCTTTTCGAACTCCAGCGCGATGTTTCCAGTGAATCTGTTCCCAAACAGGGTGAGAATCCTCAGGGCTTTAAGTTCGGACAATGCCGGAGGTAATACTCCAGCCAAGCTAGTATTCCACAACACAATCTTGTACACATTCCCAAAAGAATCACAAAACACACCACTGAAATCTCTACACTGATCTTTACTCAAATCCCATGAGACTAAACTATTGTAAGGGTCATCTGTGATGTTACCTTTGAACTGAAGCAAGATCTCTTTTTCTTTTTCTCCGGCTGCCAAAGTGGTTAGCAGCAGAAGACCAGCGGTCAAGTAGCAGCATTGTTGTAATAAGCTTCTCATTGGTTAAAGACTGCTGATTTGTGTACCCATTTGGGATCAAATTGGAATGCAATTGTCAAGAATGGTTAAAGATTGAATCTTTACAAGATTTAGCATCTGGGTCAGTGAAAAAAACAAGAATTGAGGGGTGAATTGCTAGTTTCTTGATTCAATTTTGTTCAAACTGAAATGGGTGTTCAAGATTAAGCAAAAAGGTTGGATTTTTGTAAGAATCTGCTTCTGGGTAGTTGTTGGATCAGTAAAACCCCAAGATTTTAGAACCCACGGTGGTGGTACACGGTGGTTGTACGGTGGTGGTGGGTGGTGAATGTTGGAAAGAGTTTAAAGCCTATATGAATCTACTAATTATGATGTTGTTTGTTTCCTACAAAAAGATGGCTGTCATTGACATGCTCTGGTCATCTTCTGCTGTATAAAATTTATGGCTGGTGAAGATGAGGTGTATTGTATTAAATTAACTGGGACAAATGTTTTTTTTATTTTTTTAAAAAGAAAAGTAGAGATATAAATAAAAGGTATGAGAATTAATAAATAAAATTCTATAAAATTGAATAGGTACAATACAAATGGTTTTAATGGAGGGTGTGTGTACCAGTTCAGCATTTATTCCTCTCACCAACCCAAGCCAGCACCACCATGTTGCCGTTACCATCACCATCTCCACACTTTGAGAAAAAAATAAAAATGAAAAGAAAAGTATATAGTTTTTAACCAAAGAAAAAGGTTGTAGTTGATTTAATTTAGAAGTATCAAGCAATCATTTGGACAGTTTATAGTTCAAACAATTGGATAATCATTTCATTTTTTAGTTTTTTTTATCTGAAGCTCTCTTTAATACTCGAATGTGGCTTTCTGAGATCTAATATCAACTGAATATATTGATTTTGACGCTCCAGACATGACACACACACTTTTTATGTTTTTGATGTATTGGTTTTCATAATTAAATCTTACCGGTTCATTGACCAAACCAGTTTAAAACTGAATATCTTTATAATAAATAATTTATTTTAAATCATATATATAATTTTAAAAAAGTAAAATTATCTTATATTTAAATATGAATTTGCATCGTTAGTCAAACCATGAAGTATAGAATAAACTAGGAGTAGTAAATAAACTAGAGAAGGAGATTTGATAAAAAAAAACGAAAAGAAATTTAAAATGTGTTTAAATATCCAGTCTGATCCGTCAACTCAAATAAATTAAACCAGACTTGATATGTAACCAGTTTCCATTCAACATACGGTATAGTTCAAAAAGACGATAATTAAATGCTAAACAAAAATGGCAAAACAAACTTTTGAAGGTGGTACATATTTAAGGCAATATCTTTTTCTAGAGATATTTTTACTACTCATTTTGAAAAAGTTAATTTATATATTGTAAGTTTTTCTTTACCAAACTAAATTGAAATTTTATATAAAAGACTAATATAAAATATAGTAAAAAATTAATTATTTGCAATACTTGACTTTATTAATAACTTTTATTTAAAGTTTGTTTAACCCCTAAATCGTTTGAGCCGACCATATATTAAATCAAAACTACTTCCTTTCTTTTCTGCTATTTTATGCACTTTGTTTATCCGTTTTAAATATGTAAGATTCAATAGATGAACAAAAGCGCGACAAGATCGAACAACTCTCCTCACATTTTATGTATGTTAATAGAAAACTTTATGGGTATTTTTATTACGAAATAAAAAGAAACATAAACATATACTGTAATACATGACTTTTTTGGCTTATCATTAGTTGGCGTATTGTGTTTTCATAGCCCTTTTAGGTTAATTGTGACGTTTGTTCTATTTTTCCTTGGGACTTTGAATGACTAACGTTTGGGTTGTTGCTTAAAAAATAATATAAAATAATGTAAACGTTGATTAATTTAATGTGGGTACCATTGGATTCCAGAAATATAAAATGCCAAATATTGAGTGCATATTTGCTTTATTCGGTTTCTATTTTGACTCTGTCCTTGTAGGACAAGTAACTAAGAGCATTCACGGTCCAATCTTCATCTCTATTTTTATCTTTTATCTTCTTTTAGAACGACCACCTAAGTATCGTCGGCTACTCTGTACGCAGTTTCCATTGGCTAAAGGTAGCCCGGGCATCTCTATTTTTATAATTACATAAAGACATTATCTTTTTTCTCTCATCTTTTATTAAATAATACTTTTTTTTTATACTTTTATCATTATATTTTTCTCTTCTTTACTCACAACCATTTTCAAAAACATTAAAAAATTATAGAGGTGAACAATGTGTTTCTCCAAATTTGACCATGAGCAGTAACACATGCTCTCACATGCTCTCATAACCACTTTAAAAAACATTAAAAAGTTATAGAGGTGAACAATGTGGTTCTCCAAATTTAACCATGATTGCTCTCGATCCTCTCACAACCACTTTTAACCATCTCTAAAAAGTAGAGACCCCCCCTCACAAAATTTGAAGAATGGATTGAGAATGCTCTAACTATGTAAAAGCTAGCTCTAAACTAAATTGTAACGGAGTGAATTTGGAATGTGGAGTTCGTAATGTCTCAAGTTTGAATTCAATTTTAACCGTGTTTTATTGTACTGGGCCTTCAGGTATTCCCAGGAACAGAAGATGGTAGTATTGGGCTACCCTGTGCTTTTTGTGATCGCGAGCGTATAGATCACCTTTTGTCATTAGGTTGCCCCGGATAGCCGGGCTTTATTCATTGGTCTTTAAAACAAAACTATTATAAAGAGTAACGGGATTTGCTACATATTGAAAAGATATTAAACATGGGAAACAAATAATCTAGTTCTTAATGGGATATGTTGCTACATAGGTTTGAGTCTAGAACCTATTGACTCGGTTAACTTGTTTAATAAATAAGTCATGTTTAGAGTAATGTAAATAAACCAGTCATGTGATAACCCATTTAAATTTATAAGTTTTGACAAGAATAAATGAAATATTCATAATTTTTCTAACTTTTTTAGGCTTAGAATGTAATAGAATTTGACTGCGTTTTAATCTGGGTATGTATAGGGTATGTAACTTAACTTTTAATGTTTAAATCGTGCATGCCAACCGACCTATTTGTCTAACGCATCAGCCTGATTAGCATGCCTAGATAAACACTTTATATGGATCTATGTCCATGTTACATGGATTCAAATGCCATGGTAAAAGGGGTTGAGACTTCAGAGGATTAAAAAAAAATCATTTGTGTATGTGTTAAATGATTCCAGCCTTTCAACATGTTACAATTTCAGACGCTAGTCATGGTATGAATTTTACACAACAAGCACTTGGATGTATAGTGTATATATATAGTATACTCTTAGCTTTGTAAGAAAATGTTATAGCTTGTAGTGATCTTAAAATATATAGATTATATATTAGGGTTTTGACTATTTATTTACTAACGTCTACACATGTATCACACAATTATTAGTACAAATACTAGAGGACACGAAAATGCTAATGAGGGTCTTTAGTATCAAAACCTTGAACTCCAACACGAACATCGTTGCTAAAATCATAGCCTTATCTTAACGCTCAAACTTATGATAACCAACCGCCACTTTTTTTCTACATTATCTTCACCTGCGCTAAATTGTTGTTTGTATACTCCTCCGTCCAAGGAAATTTTCATCAAAAGTGAACATGATTTCATAATAATATTGATTGACTTCAAATAAAAAGTTTGATTTTAGAAAGCTAGGAAATATGGCATTCTGTTACACTACTTTCGTCTCAAAAACTCACTTATCTTCAGTTGCCTTCTACAAACACCATCATCCATCACCACCGCTCCAACTCCCACCGCCACCACCTCACTAGAAAAGTGGCCGGAAAACTGTCATCGGGAAACTATCCGGAAACTGTCGCCGGAAAACTTTCCGATTAATCGCAAAACTCGCTGAAAAAGGGGTCGGAAAAAGTCTTCGGAAAACACGCTAGAAAAGGTCACCGAAAAAAATACAATGGTAAAAACACCATGAAAAATACACATTGGAAAAAAAAAACAAAAGGAAAATTACAACTGCATAACAAAATTTGATACAACATAATTTTGTTAAACACAATTTGTAAAACTCACTAATTTATTTTAAAATTTTTATATAGTAATAGGGTACTTATATTAAAGATAAAACAACATTCGTTATTAAGGTATAAAAAAGTTATGAAAATTTTAAAATAATTGAGGTAATTGATGTGTCTTGAAAAGAGAAAATGTTAATAAATATACTAGTTTTTATAATTATAATGTGCTTTCATTTAGCCCATTTATAATAGTGGCCCACGAAAATGACACAAACTACCCACCTTATTAATTTGCTCGGGTTCCCGTTGGTAACGTATCTGTTTTTACTAAATTTGTATTATAATAAATATCATCTCCAACCCTAAATAAATTCTAACGTCCTTTTCAGGATTAACTGTAAATTAAGGTGTCTAAGATCCTTTCAAATGTTATTGTTCTATTAGTTTTTCTTTATGCTTCAAATCTATTTTTATAACCCAATGTGTGCCAAAAACTATATTTAATAAGATAGAAGTGAGCCAATTCCTCACATGACATAAAAATAATCATGTTTTTGACTGATTAATATGGCTAGTTTTGAGTTGGTTAAACAAGACACTATTGGAATTTCGGTTATAGTCTTTCTTGGCGTGCAAGGCAAGGAAATATTAAACATTGAGTGGATACTAATAAATAGTTAAATGTGAGTAGATTTAATTATTAGTATGATATTATGCCATATTATTTAACAATCTTAGTTGTAGGTTAACGTGATATGCTAGATTATAAATACCTGTGTTTTGGATATAGAGATTGTAATTGAGTTTTGTGAAGTTTATCAATAATAAACATGTATGGGTTTTAGCCAAATTAACGTGTCTGAGTTCATGTTTTCTGATTAAATTTGGTACCATCAACATCAACTCATAAGTTCTACACAATCTTAAAAGAACACCAATTTACCAAAATCATGCATAGATATATATCACGTTAATTAGAGTTTCAACATTGTCTATATAGCAAGAGTATTTAGCCCATAAAACTTGATACACCTAAAATCAAACTAAAAACAAACATAAAAAACATGTTCAAGGACAAAAAAATACAAACTATATTGAAGCAAGATTGAAGAATGGAGAGATAAATCTTATGGATGATGGAACCCTTCAAACCCTCTTGAGACACCTTCAAAACTTTTCATTAATTGAGAGAGAATACCAAAGGCTTACCCCACAAATATGAAGAGGAATGAATGTTTATAAAGTTGTCTAGACAAAGTGCACGGTCATGCACATCTAGTGCACGGTCATGCACCGATATAGTAAGTTATTGTTTTGCTTTTGGCCGACCACATTTGCAGTTTCCTCATATGGCATAAGTATTTGCGAGATCTGGCACGACCATTTATGTTCGGGTATATGTATATTATTCTGTTAGTTATATCGTTTTTTTTGAGTTTATTGTTAAGAACTTTGGTATTTCATAGGTGCTTTTATATTCAGGTCATTGATCGTTAAAGATGCAAAATTAGAGACTTGTAAGAGAATGGAATGATATCTCGGGAAGACTGAAGCATGATTTGGAGTCTTGGGAAGTGTTAGAAGAATTCAACAAGAGTTTGGATGAGAGACCATATGTGGATGCTAAAAATAAACAAGATGGGTGGACAACAAAGCGACAAAGAGTAAAACGAGCATATCATGGGATAGAAAATGAGTTACAGAACTCATAATATATGAATTTTGGGTTCCTCAATGAGAGGAGTCCAAAAATGAGGTATTCTTTGGTCGCATATCACAACATAATGGGTCTATTCCTATCACGATACGCGATGGATATAAAATCGTGAAAAAAGGGTTTTGACCTATATGTTCTATTTTATGAACCCTAATCAGATATTTTGACTTCCGCCTGTCTCGGGATGATATCGGGCGATTCCAGGAGCAACGAATCACCTCCAATCACATTCAGATTTGTAATTCATTATCCCGAATCAATAGCTGAAGATTAATCGAAGATCATGAGTGGCTGATCTTCTTCGAGTCATTTTCGAGGTGTAGAGCATTGCAAGCTTCTCAGTGTTTCATGTTTTGAACTGATTTACACGTAATTATTGACTGATGATCTATGATACTTGATGTTTGGTATTATTGAGCATTCAGTCGGTTTAGGTTTATTTCAATTAGAACGATTAGTCTGCCAATTGTTTTGATACTTATTCATAGGGTTTGCTGATTATCTTAACTAATGAAGTATTGCCCTTAGTTGAGTCACACTGGTAAGGACCCTTTGATGACCAGTGTCGCGTGTTAGCGATTGTTAATGCCTAAGATTAGGGTTTGTTCGGTTTAACCAGATTTATCAGTTGATAACTAATACATGACATGGGATTACTGATTGATTACAGGCTGGAAAATTGGGTGAAATTATGTTCTTGTGACTTGTTAAAACCTTTAAGTGTTCGTTTCCTTCAAACCAAACCTGTTAGTGTGATCAGCACTCAAGACAAAACTTCATAATTGTCTATTTCTTATTGTTTTATAGATAATTAAATAAACAAACAAACGTATGGCGTTGACCAGATGCTCCTTTAGTTTCGATACCTGACTTACTTTGTCTATAGGTAAAATTAGGTTTTTGCATGATCTGTATGATACGGCTATCAACTGTGTCGGGTCATGGCACGGTCGTGTGTGATTGGCACTGGCTACTACACTACCTCGTGCAAGATCTACTTGGCTTGGGACTAGCATGGTCGTGCCAGGATAGGCGCACGGTCGTGCCGGGTCTTGATTCAACACTAGTCAGTGCACCAGCGTGTACTGGCCCTGTTGCTCAGCTTTGTACAGTCATGCCCGACATTTGGCACGGTCGTTTCGGGTCACTTGGATCGGCACTGGCCTGAGTGTGGGTTGTTTGGCTTGGCACGGTCTTGCATATCTGGGCATAATCTGATTTTTGTCCTAGAAAGCCATCTTTTCATAATTTCTTCCTCGCGTATACGCGCGGACCTGCAAATTCGCAAACAGCTCAAATAAGTACCAAATACAACAAATTTACACGGAGTTTTAACTAAATATAGGGGTAATTTGATGCTAAAATATGTACACTTTGTCTTACACCATACGGCACTATGGATCAACTTACCAAATAGTATTGCATTATTGCAAACTAAGGTGTAACATCTCGAAAAATACCATATTTATTTTGGGTTAAAAATGTCAGCTTTGAAAATAAAAGGACCCAAAAATATTTGAAGAATAAATATGGTAAGAAAATAAGGAGATATATATAAATTATAAAGATGGAAGCATTCGATGTTAAGGAAAGAAATCCATTCCACATGGAAGGAATGAAGACAATGAAACTCCTTTACATGGGTATATATAAGAAAGATAAAGTCAATCCCACATGGAAAGTGAGAAATATTTGGAAGCACTTTATAAAAAGATAAGTTTCCATAGTAATATTATTATATGCGATGCATGCACCAGTGGTTCTAGCGGAGGGTGCGAAGCATCTGACGCGCATAGGCACGGGCTCAGGCTCGGGATCATGCGATGTGCACAATGTTGCGCTTTGATGGCGCACTTCTCACGCTCGCATCGCCGCTTGAGAGACGCCTTATTTTGTTTGGAAAATGGAAGCAAGACCAAGATGTGACAAGTCGTCAAAAGTAAATGGAAGGAAATTCTAGATTTCAAGACCCATCGCAATACGCGATGGATCAGGATATCGCCCTTTGCTATACGCGATCACCTAACCTTTTGGGTCATCGAGATACGTGATAACCAAGCGAAGTAATCGTGGACACGTGCCCAACCACGTGGCAGGCCTACTAGGTGACCAATTAGACCTAGTGGGCAGCCTCGCGATACGCAATGACCAAACCAAAGTTCCATCGCGATATGCGATGGAATATAATATTCAGAGGCGGTTAAGAGATCCATCGCGATACACGATGGATCCCCTTTTTAGCCCATCGCGTATCATGATGGGTCATAATTTCGACTCTATAAATAGGGGTGTATATAAATAGGGGTGTCGGGCTCTACCTTATGCATCCCAAATCGACATTCACACTCACTTTTCTCGATACTCGTGCCTCGATCCCAATGTTCCGACGATTCGTTTCTCGAAGTACGTGCAAGCGTTGAAGCTTTGTTTAGTTGTGTTCTCAATTAACCGCCGACAAGTAGAAGTTTTGTCCACATCAAGCTTAGGCATTTCATATAAGCTAGCCATACATGGAAAGGGTACTGCCCGATTGTTTTATTATATACGGCTTAGACCCTTGTCGGGGGAATAGTCTGTACCTTGATGAGATAATAAAATGAAATATAGTTTTTATAAGAAAAGGGTATAGATAAAATATTATTTTTTTTATAATTATAAAGATTTTATAACGTTTCTTAACCAAGAAAAAACTTTATATATACGTTTCTTCATGAAGAAGAACCGTGGTGTTTTATTAATGAATGTTTTGGACTAAAGGTCCAAGTCTAAAGAAATAATTATCATGGTAATGATTATGCAAATAAACTAATGGTCTAAAGCTAGATCGTTGATCTAGTGTTTATACTTGGTTATTCTCGTACTATAGGTCCGAGGTAACTTCAAAACAAAATCGGTGAAAGCGCTAATAAAAATACACTCATAACTTTAAAACTCTTTAATCGAGTCATTTACCTAGAAACCAAAGTTTACATGGGATAATGTATTCCTAAAACTTTAGTATCTACGGGCAATTGGGCTAGTTATACTTGTGGTTGAATCCTTACAAATGTGGGAAATGGGTAGGCATACCTCCACCACGTGTGGTACCATGTCCCCGTCTCATTGAGCCAGTTTATAGGGCTGTGAGGGCTGGACTAATGTGATATAGTTGGCACTCCAGTCTAGAGGGCCTTTAATTGTTTCGAGTATGAACTAAAGGTTTTCATAAATGTTTTAGTGTTAGCATGTTCACCAGCATGTGTTACTGACGTATTTTATAAACTGTTTTACAGGTAACCAAGAGTAGATGTTTGGAGTTGGAGTTTAGCCATTAGACGATCTGATGGCTCATGAAGTTTTATTATTAAAATATTGTAAATTATGGTTTATAACTTCAACTCTTTTGTAACAAACTAACGGGTTCTTAATTCCTGTCTTTTGGAATATATTAATATTTTAATCATAACTTCCGCTTTACAACCTTAAACTCTGATATATTTACAAAACATGTATCAACTATTGGTCACATGCCTAGGCCCTAAGCTGGGGTGTGACAGGTTGGTATCTGTACCATCGATCTTAGCAAATTAGATATTTAATCGTACCTAAGCTTTGATCAATGGATAAGTTTCAGTATTATATTATAATATATTATATTATAGGGATAAGATAGGTTGGTATTCTTTCCTCCCCCTCATCATTCTAAAATTCCAAAAATAAATGTCATTTAAGAAAGTGATAGACGTCTTTATGCGCGACGCAAGAAGAGCTGGTCACCCCAAGCCAAAACTCCCGGAAGACAACATGCGTGAAGATTACTATGAATATTTCTTTAGTCAAGACCGTCCAATCATACCCGTAGCTCCATATGGAATTCAACCCATCCACTTCCCCGGCATGGAGCAAATGCCAATTCACATACCAAGTGATCCACCAACTCCCGAGTATCATCCGTCTGATATTCCGGACGATCACCCTTCCAATGAGATGCAAGTTGATAAGCCTATCAAATCGGAATCCAAGCAAGACACATCCAGTTGGATGCAGTGTCATTCCGATCAACGAAGTAGGCGTTTTGGAACTCCAACTTATAACCCAACAGATTCCAACACTGATTCTATAGTAGGTCCATAGAGGAGACCTAAGATGAGGGTGATGCAACCTCTAGAAAAGGTGGAAATACAAGTGGATCTAAATGATATGGTCTAAAATATACATAATATTATATAAATATTTCCTATACTTTCAAGTATTTTGAGCCGAGTATTTATTGAATATATTTTTATTTGGCTTATATATGAGTTTTTAAGGGTTTAATAAGACCACAAGCTAATATGGAGTATTTTTACTAAACTTGAGACCAATGAGAAAATAGTCGAATCAATATGTTATTATTGTTATTAATATTATTATCCATCACAAGTTTAAACATATACGTTTATTTAAAGTTTAATGATAGAAATCATTTGATTTAATTTAAAAAAAAAACAATATGCATTCAACATTTTATGTTGCTGTGTGGGGATATATAATTCAAAAATCATGATGGACTTTATAAAATTACGAATCACAAGAGCTTAAGTTAATGTAACAAGTCCAAATTGTTCTAAGATTGAATATATTATATAAACGAATTATCACAACTGTTACGGATGTTGATTATTTTTAGTTGTGTAAATAATAGTTTTATATAATAATAACATGCTTGTGTTTTGATAATTTACATTCCACTACCAGCCCATATGACGTTAAACCCTTGGCCCACATAGGAACAAAATATGATGAAAAAACTATTTAAGGGATGTAAAAAAAGGCTTTGGAAAGGAGGAAAAAAGAGGTGGCCGTAGGATAGAGGTCACGTGAACATGAGGGTCTTTTACACTATTGTTGTGAAAAGAGAAAAAAGACGGAGCAAGGGAGTTTGGAGTGGCATTTATTGAAGTTAGAGCAGCAGCGACATTAAAGAAAGAAAGCTTTTAGGCTCGTTGCTCAACTATAATTATTACTTCTTCGATGAACCGCAATATATATTTTATATTTGTTTCGTTCATAATTATGAGAGGCTAAAACTTTAATACTGCCTGGGTTTGGATGAATACTTTTTAGACTCGTTTTACTTTTGGTTTAGGATTATTATTGATTGGTTCATGTTTTGGTAGAGTTTTTATTTTATTTGTTTATGATGCATATGCGTATTTGGTATTAATTTATTCTTAGTTTATTGTTCCATATGCGTCTTTGTGAACGTCTTTCATGAATGGATGCATATTAGGTTATTTACTGTGTGTTTGTAAGTCCCCGTTTCGTGGTGATCGATACGAGATCTGCACGACGTCTAGGAGTGCGGAATCCTCCTAGACTCGTTTTGGTGTTGGAGACGAAGAACACCAATAAACACAAACATACACACGAATGGGATAAACGGTTCTGCAGATCGCTTTATATATTAATCAAAACACGTTACATACCGAACAAGAAAACACATTACGGCCGACCCGAGGTGAGCTCTACCTCGGGTCTGCCCACGAGACTCTCACTATCTATTTTTCTCTAGACAACTTTACTGCTCTCACTCTCTTTTTGTATTTTGTTCCTCTCTAGTTACTTGAAACCTAAACATGACACACATATATGTACATAAACATCTTCGCGGGCTTGGGCTTGGGCCTATGGTGAAGTTGTTCTAACTTCACCAATAGGTGAAGTTGTCCTAACTTCACCTACGACGAAGTTGGCTCCGTCCACAACTTCTCCCTAGCTAGTCGGAATTGCATAGCGACGGTCACAAAATTCACCAACAGACTCCCCCTTGACCGTTGCTCTCAATTCTAACAAACACTAAAGATCATCTGTTACAAAACATGCACCAACAGACACCCCCTTAACTGATGATCTTCTATGTTCTTCTTCTGGTAGGACTCGATCTTTAGACATTGCACTATGATCTTCAAGGTTGAACTTCATATATATATATATATATATATATATATATGCAACATCAATCCTGTCTTCAACCAGGAGTGTCTGAATCTGTCTTGTAGCTTCACAAATCTACCAATCACCCGGCGTCTTCCATATCAGATCTCCCCTTCAATGTAAGCCCATCCAAATTATATCGAGATCTTTGATCTACATCCCGGTGCCTAATTAATCATCTCAACCGTAATCGGTTCGTAAGATAAGGTTCAATCTTCAACTACTCAACAGCAAATGATCAGTTTCATCAAAAAACCACATTGACAGAAGCTAACACACATGCCTTGTAATAATCATCAACAACTTAACCAAGCCTCCATGATCTTTATTACCCGAGCATCCATGATCTCCAAAAATGTTATCACCAAATTTTTCCTTAATGATCCTCTTTTCATATGAATGACATATGAAAATTTTCGTTCAAGAAAATTTCCCGAAAATGCTTTTTTTTTGGAATACCATATCTTGAACGTCAGAGGAAAAGGAAAACATACCATTAGTCTAACCTTCTGCATATCAGAAGTCTGACCTACGGGTGAACTTCACCTGATAACTTCACTAGATAACTTCACCCTTCTTTAACTTCGCCCTTCTTTAACTTCACCTTCCAGTAACTTCGCCTAGTAATAACTTCGCTAACTTCGCCTAGTTATAACTTCGCTAACTAGTAACTTCGCCTAGTTATAACTTCGCTAACCAGTAACTTTGCCAAAACCCTAACATTCTAGCGACAACTTCTCCATTAACGACTGGTGAGCCAAAAACAGATCAGAAACATGCCAGAAACATCAAAACGCGGATCTCGAACCATAGCATAAGAGCCTACGGCTTTGATACCAATTGTAAGTCCTCGTTTCATGGTGATCGATACGATATCTGCACGACGTCTAGGAGTGCGGAATCCTTGTAGAATCGTTTATGGTGTTGGAGATGAAGAACACGAATAAACACAAACATACACACGAATGGGATAAACAGATCTGCCGATCGCTTTATATATTAATCAAAAGACGTTACATACCGAACAAGAAAACACATTACGGCCGACCCGAGGTGAGCTCTACCTCGGGTCTTCACACGAGACTCTCACTATTTGTTTTTCTCTAGACAACTTTACTACTCTCACTCTCTCTTTCTATTTTGTTCCTTTCTAGTTACATCAACCCTAAACATGACACACATATATGTAGATAAACATCTTCGCAGGCTTGGGATTGGGCCTATGGTGAAGTTGTTTTAACTTCACCAATAGGTGAAGTTTTCCTAACTTCACCTATGGCGAAGTTGGCTCTGTCCACAACTTCTCCCTAGCTGGTCGGAATTGCATAGCGATGGTCACAAAATGCACCAACAATGTTTACAACTAGTTTATGGTTTATAGTTAACGTATTCCATAGGACCGGTAATTGAAAGTTTAGAGATACTTTATATTCTGCCACTTGAGAGACCGGGAGGTAATTAAGTGTCGTATGTTTTGGTCTTTTGCGGGTTTGGGTAGTAATTGCACTGGAGTGAGTTGCCCTAGATTCCATTAGATTCTTACATATCCGAATTATAACTGAATTCAATGAAAATACTCCTTTACGCCTTAGGGTGTTTTGTGATTAGAGAGACCGGGAGGTAATTTAGTCTTTGGATACCTTAGCATAGTTAGGTAAGGTGAGACAGGGAGGTGATCTGAACCATTAAACTGTTGAGCTTACATGATATTTAGGGTTCTTAGGTATTGTTGGTGAGACTGGGAGGTGAGCTAGCATACTTTAGTTATTCCTTAAGTTTCATATTTCTAGAATCCGGTTACCAATCATAAATCCAATTCCGAGAGTTTATGAGTTGACTAGTAGGATTCCTTACCCAGGTAGTTGTTTCCCCCTATTTGAGTTCTAAACCGATTTGTCTGTTTCTAGTTTAGAGTAAGTATTATTTATTTTAGATTTAATAATTAAAAAAAATACAAAAAACAATTAAATCAATTTATTTAAGTTATTAGTCAGAGTCTAGTTTAGGTATCGCTAGTGTCTCATGGGTTCGATATCCAGACTTCATTAGGCTTTACTATAGTCGATAGGTACACTTGCATGTCTAGTGGTCTAGCATTAGGAGAGTCTAGGTTTATAAATTTAAAACTAGAGTGTCTAGGTTAGCTTATATTTTTATAGACCGCGTTTTGCATATCACTAAACAAAGATGATGAAGAGATATGAACGGAGGAAGAATCAGAAGAAGATCCGGAGGAGGAAGAGGAAGAAATCTCTGAAGAAATAAGCACCCCAAGGGAAGAATCTTCAACCAATAAAGGTGTGACTGTCCACCCAATGAAGCTTGTCAACACCCTTTCTTCCACATCACTCCATGCTATGATCCTCAAGACCCATACGTGAAATGTATCCAAGGGATTAGAATCAGGTACCCACCTGACTTCCCTCCATTTCAAGGTGTGGTTCCCACTACTTCCGAACAAGCCGATGAGGTAAGACAACAGGAGGCAGCAGCTAAAGCTTTCTTTGATTACCCATCCGAGGCAATTTCATCTCCATACCTGAAAAATCACTATGATATCGTTATGATGGGTTACCGTGATCCACCACCACAATATGGATACCCAAATATTATGCCACAGTCACAAGAGGAACATCTTGAGAGAGCCCTGAATGAAACCGATTACTTGAGGAAGAAGATTGCTACTGAAGGTAGCAAGAAGAAGAAGGTTGGAAACAAATTACTATATAAATGCAGTAAGATGAAGAAGATGATCAGGGATTACATGAAGTATTAGAAATCCCTTCCGTTTGTGTTTGTATCGTTTGTTTTGGTGTCAGTCTTTGTAATATACTCTATCATTCAGATTCATAGTTAGAATCGTTTGTATGATATTCCAAGTTGTGTTTGTAAGATATTCTATCTACCGGTATATATAAAAATCTTTGGTTCTAATATATTCTTTATAATTACAGATGTAGAACTAAAATAATTATTCACAAAACCAAGAAGTTTCTAATGAAAGAAGCAATCGAGCTAGAACTGAACCTACTCAAGATGTTTTCGAGAATCTAATGATAAAAATGCAAGAAATGATAACCCAAGCTATGAATCCATTGATTCATGCTAGGAAAGATGGTTTAGTTCGCAAAAGGGAAACTCGAAAATCCCACAAAATTTTACAATCCAATAAGACCATTAAAACCAAGACACATCCTAACCCTACCCACCAAGATGAAGAAAGTGACCAGGGATCGAATGCTGGTGATAACTTTAATCAAAAGTTTAAAAAAAAACTTAGGATTGAAGGTTATATTTTTAAGGATTTCAATACTTACGGTCCGAAATAATTTTATGGCGATAAGGGAACCATTGATGCTTTAAGATGCTTAGAAGAGATGGAATCCATCGTGGTAATCAGCAAGTGTACCGAGAAGGAGAAGATTCAGTATACTTCTCAAATTTTTAAAGGTGAAGCGTTAGAGTGGTGGAACACTCTAATTATGTCTAAAGGAAGAGAGCCCATGTACGAGCTGATGCAGAAATTTTGTCCAATGCATGAAACAGACTTCATCCAAACCAAGTTTTTAAACCACAAGGTGGTCGATACTAATCTGAAAGACTACAATACTAAGTTCCAAGAGTATTGTAGGTTGGTGCCTCAATTAGTTACTCCCAAATCAAGTAAGGTAACCCGATTAATTTGGGGTTTACCTAGGGAAATCAGAGATATGGTAAGATCCCACTTACCACAAACAACCAATTCTGCAATGGAACTGGCTGATTACTTAATGAACGGGTTGATTCGAAATAAAGAAGAAGACACGAAAGGGGATGGTGAAGGAAGGAAGGATACCTGCTTCAAGGGTAAACAAGTGGAGAGGAAGATGGAAGGACTTACTCCAACAATTCCTCTATGCAAGACTTGTAAAAGACGCCATTTGGGGTGATGCAGATATGAAGCTTCTACTTCAACAACAAAAGTTTGTGATTCATGTAAACGGGCATACCATCTAGCAGCAAATTGTTGGAAGAAACACGACTTGTTTTAATTGCAAGGAAATGGGGCATATCGGTTTCGATTGTCCTAAAAAGAATACTTTGATTGGAGGAACTGGAGGAGGTGCTGGAGGAAGCGGCACCAAGAATGAAGGAAAGAAAGGAAATGCTCTAGTATTTGTACTCGAAACAAAGAAGGCTGCAGGCATACCGGGCACCATCACCGGGACGTTCTAAGTTAATAACGTTTATGCTAGAGTTTTATTTGATTCAGTTGTAAACCAAAGTTTTCTAGATTATAACTTTTGTGGTATATTAAACGAACCTTTAACGAAACCGAATGAAACTTTAAACGTTGAAAGGCCAATGGTGAGATAGTTATTATTTCCGAAACCTTAGAAAATGGAAAGATCTTGTTAGCAGGTTATGTCATACCCATTCAATTATTACCCATGACACTAGCCGGATTTGATATGGTTCTAGGTATGGACTGGTTATTCGATAACCATGCCCGTATCATCTAGAATAAAAAAAACCATAGAACTACAAGCTCCTGATAAACGAACAACACAAATTGCCGGTGACAAAGATGTTGGTCAAGTTAGCCTAATTTCCATGATTAAAGTTAACAAATATCTAAACCAAGGTTGTTTAGCATTCATGGCCTACATTACGGAAGAGCCAAAACCAAAAGAGATAAAAGATGTACCTATAGTTGCCGAATTTTCAGACGTTTTCCCAATGAGTTACCAGGTATACCACCTAATCGAGAAGTGGAGTTTAGAATATACTTGGTGCCTGGAACTGCACCTATAGCCAAAGCCGCATACCGTTTAGCTCCAACGGAAATGAAATAGTTGAAGAAACAATTGGATGAGCTACTAGAAAGAGGATTCATTCGGCCAAGTTCATCGCCTTGGGGAGCTCCGATATTATTCGTCAAGAAGAAGGACGGATCCATGAGAATGTGTATTGATTATAGAGCCTTGAACAAAGTAACTAATAAGAATCAATATCCGCTACCTATAATTGACGACCTATTCGATCAATTGCAAGGATCAAGATACTTTTCTAAAATAGACTTACGTTCGGGGAATCATCAATCGAAAGTTCAAAAAGAAGACATTTCGAAGACAACATTTCACACAAGGTATGGACATTATGAGTTCACCGTAATGCCGTTTGGACTCACTAATGCCCCAGCCACTTTCATGGACATGATGAACAGAATTTGCAAACCATATTTAGATAAATTTGTAATCGTATTCATTGACGATATATTTATTCTAAATCGGAAGAAGATCGCAAAGTGCTTTTTAGGATCTTACTTGAAATACTTAGGAACGAGAAATTGTATGCTATGTTTTCAAAGTGTGAATTTTGGCTTCATGAAGTACAATTTCTTGGTCATGTGGTTAATGCCAAAGGAATTCAAGTAGACCCTGCTAAGATTGAAGCGATAGCTAAGTGGGAAATTCCAAAAACGCCAACCGAGGTCCGAAGTTTCTTAGGTTTTGGCAGGATACTATTAAAGATTCACTGAAAATTTCTCACCTTCTAGCCATTCCTCTGACTTCGTTAACTCGAAAGAATGTCGAATATGAATGGGGAACTAAACAACAAGAAGCATTTGACTGACTTAAACAAAAGCTAACCAATGCACCGATACTTGCCTTGCCAGAAGGTACAGAAGATTTCGTTGTATTTAGTGACCCATCCCATTCAAGATTAGGATGTGTACTAATGCAAAGAAAGAGAGTAATAACGTATGCTTCTCGACAATTAAAAGTGAACGAAAAGAATTATACAACTCATGATCTAGAGTTAAGTGCCACAATTTTCGCCTCAAAACTATGGAGGCACTATCTCTATGGATTTGGATTTATCGTGTACACTGATCATAAGAGTTTAAAGCACATCTTTGATTAGAAAGAGCTTAACTTGCATCAAAGAAGATCGATGGAAACCTTAAATGATTATGATTTCGAAATCATCTACCATGTAGGTAAAGCAAATGTTGTGGCTGATGCATTAAGCCGAAAGGAACATGAGAAACCCAAGAGGGTTCGAGCCTTAAGATTAGAACTTCAAAAAGATATAATAGAGCATATTAAGAAGGCTCAAGAGCAAGCCATTGAGCAAAACATCTCTGAAGAAAAGCGTAATGACACAATCGACTCTCTACTCAAGGGAGATGATGGTATACTCAGACATGGAGAGAGAATCTGGGTACCAATAATCAGAGAGCTACGTGAAAAGATAATGAATGAAGCTCATATATCAAAATACACGATGCACCCCGGTAGCGATAAGATGTACCAGAATCTTAAACCTAACTACTGGAGAAATGGAATGAAGAAAGACATTGCTCTGCATGTAGCCAAGTGTCTAACATGCTTACAAGTAAAGGCCGAACATCAAAAGCCTTCGGGTTTGCTTTGGCAACCCGAACTTCTCGTTTGGAAATGGGAAATGATAACCATTGAATTTATAATAGAACTTCCAAAGACTACTCGTCAACATAATGCAATCTGTGTTGTCATTGATAGGTTAACCAAATCCGCTCATTTCTTACATATCAACGAGTCTTACTCTATGGATAGATTGACACGAATATACATAAACAACATCATATCATTACATGGTGTTCCATTATCTATCATATCTGATCGAGATAGTAGATTTACATCTCATTTTTGGTACAGTTTCCAAAAAGCGTTAGGAACTCAATTAAATCTTAGCACTACTTATCATCCTCAAACTGATGGGCAGAGCGAAAGAATAATTTAAACGCTTGAAGATATGCTTCGAGCTTGTGTGATCGACTTGGAGGAAGTTGGGACGCTAATCTTCCCCTAATGGAATTCTTGTATAACAATAGTTATCACGCGAGTATTCAAACTGCGTCGTTCGAAGCTTTGTATGGACGAAAATGTAGAACACCGGTATGTTGGTCTGAAATTGGAAATAACCAAATGTCTAGACCCGAAATAGTACATGAAACCACAAATAAAGTGCTACAAATCCGTGAGCGACTTAAGACGGCTACAGATCGACAAAAGAGTTATGCTGATGTTCGTCGTAAGCCGTTGGATTTTCAAGTAGGCGATAAGGTGTTATTGAAATTATCACCTTGGAAAGTTGTTGTCTGATTCGGAAAGAAAAGAAATCTAAGTCCATGTTTTGTTGGATCATTCGAAGTGCTTGAGCGAATCGGCACTGTAGCTTATCGCTTACGTTTGCCCGAAGAAATGAAAGGAATACACGACATGTTCCATGTTTCCAACCTACGTAACTGTTTAGCTAACAAAACTTTAGCTATGACTTTAAGAGATGTTGAAATCAACGAGAATATGAAATTTGTAGAACAACCTTTACAAGTTAAATATTTTAAAGTTAAGAACCTTAAAAGAAGAAAACTAAAGTTCGTTGGAATAAGATGGAATTCCTGAAGAGAACCAGAGTGTACTTGGGAATTGGAATTGGAGATGAGAAAGAAATACCCGCACCTATT
The DNA here is from genome assembly GCF_021521415.1 of Bidens hawaiensis. NCBI lineage: Eukaryota > Viridiplantae > Streptophyta > Magnoliopsida > Asterales > Asteraceae > Bidens > Bidens hawaiensis. The sequence continues at coordinate 395,626 of NW_027491674.1, forward strand.
TTAACGATTCCTAGAACGAGATTCATTCCAAGGTGGAGAGGATGTAACATCTCAAAAAATACCATATATTGTTTGGTTTAAAAATGTCAACTTTGAAAAATAAAAGGACCCAAAAATATTTTAAGAATAAACACGGTAAGGAAATAAGGAGATGTATATATATATATTATAAAGATGGAAGCATTCCATGTTAAGGAAATGAATCCATCCCACAAAGAAGGAAGGAAGAAAATGAAACTCCTTCATATGGGTATAAATAAGAAAGATAAAGTCCATCCCACATGGAAAGTGGGAAATATTTGGAAGCTATTTATAAAGAGATAAGTTTCCATAGTAATACTCATATATGCCACGCATACACCAGTGGTCCTAGTAGAGGGTGCGAAGAGCCCGAGGCGCATGGTCTCGGGTACAGACTCGGGTTTGGGCGATAGGCTAAGGGCGCATTGTGGTGCTTTGATGGTGCATACTCGCATCGCCGCTTGAGAGCTGCTTTATTGTTTTCGGAAAATGGAAGCAAGACCAAAATGTGACAAGTCATCAAAAGTAAAGGGACTAAAAATGAAATTCTGGATTTCAAGACCTATCGCAATAAGCGATGGATCAGGAGATAGTCCATCGTGATATGCGACGGGTATATCACATTGCCCCAGGATGGGTGGTGTTGCGATACACGATCACCTAACCTTTTGGGTCATCGCGATACATGATGACCAGGCGAAGTAATCGTGGGCATGTGCCCAACCACGTGGCAACACGTGCAGGCCTGCTAGGTGACCAATCAGACCTAGTGGGCGGCCTCATGATTCACGATGACCGAACCAAAGTTCCATCGCGATACGCGATGGGATATGATATTCAGAGGCGGTTAAGGGATCCATCGCGATACGCGATGGATCCCCTTTTTAGCCCATCGCGTATCGTGATGGGTCATAATTTCGACTCTATAATAGGGGAGTCGGGCTCTACCTTATGCATCACAAATCGACATTCACACTCACATGTCTCGATTTTCGTGGCTCGATCCCGACGTTTCGATGATTTGTTTCTCGAAGTACGTGTAAGTGATGAAGCTTTGTTTAGTTGTATTCTCAATTAACCGTCGACAAGTAGAAGTGTTGCACACATCAAGCTTAGGCATTTCATATAAGCTAGCCATACAAGGTAGGGGTACTGCCCGATTATTTTATTATATATGGCTTAGACCCTAGTCTGGGGTATAGTCTATACCTTGATGAGATAATAAAGTGAAATATAGTTTTTATAAGACATGGGTATAGATAAAATATTATTTCTTTATAACGATAAAGATTTTTTAATGTTTCTTAACAAAGAAGAAATTTAATATATACGTTTCATCATAAAGAAGAAACATAGTGTTTTATTGATGAATGTTTTGGAATAAAGGTCCGAGTATAAAGAAATAATTATCAAGATAATAACTATGCAAATAGACTAAAGGTCTAAAGCTAGATAGTTGATCTAGTATTTATACTTGGTTAATCTCGTACTATAGGTATGAGGTAACTTCAAAACAAAATCAGTGAAAGTGCTAATGAAAGCAAAGGTGAATACGCTCATAACTTTAAAACTCTTTAATCGAGTCATTTACCCAGAACCCAAAGTTTACATGGGACAATGTATCCCTAAAACTATAGTATCTGTTTGGATCCTTACATTTGTGGGTAGAGGGTAGGCATACCCCACCACGCGTGGTACCAGGTCCCCGTCTCATTGAGCCAGTATATAGGGCTGTGAGGGCTGGACTACTATGATATAATTGGTACTTTGGTCTAGAGGGGCGCTGATTGTTTCGAGTATGAACTAAGGTTTTCATAAATGTTTTAGCGTCAGCATGTTCACTAACATGTGTTACTGACGTATTTTATAAACCGTTTTACAGGTAACCAAAAGTAGATGTTTGGAGTTGGAGTCTAGCTGTTAGACAATCTGATGGCTCATGAAGTTTTATTATTAAAATATTGTAAATTATGGTTTATAACTTCAACTATTTTGTAACAAACTAACGGGTGCTTAATTCCCGTCTTTTGGAATATATTAATAGTTTAATCAAAACATCCGCTTTACAACCTTAAACTCTGATATATTTACAAAACAAGTACCAACTATTGGTAACACGCCTATGCCCTGAGTTTGGGTGTAACAGATTAACATATTTATTAAATACCAATTTGTTAACTTTATAACACGATAACATATTTATTTTCAAGATAAAATTGACCATTAAAATCAATATTCCATAAACGTTACAATTCTCAAATTAATAAATAATATTTAACCATAAAAATTCCTTTAAAGCTTAAAAATAATATTATAATATAAAATTCCATAAGATAAGAAAATATATTAAAATAATGTCTAATTCATTAAACTAAAGTATTTAATTTTTATAGTCTTGTTAGCTAGTTTTTGATTTTGTATTTTCTTTAATTTATAGTTCGTGAGGTTCGATATTTTAATTTATAATAAATTTAGTCAAAGTAATTTAGGTCAAGTAGTTTAATTATTAAAAATGAATTAAAAAAATATTATACTTAGTAAGGTATTGTCTAGGGTTTAGTAATCATAAGCGTTCTCGCGTGTCCTTGTGTTCGATACTCGGACTTCTTAGGTCTATACTACTTGTGATCGGTACACTTGCCGGTTGTGAGTGGATTCTTTAGGAGTTTCGTATTAAATTTAAAGCTTAGTTGTGAGTTCCATAGAAAGAGCTTTCATTAGACACACATCAAGTTTTTGGCGCCGTTGCCGGGAACACGGTTTGAGGCATATTGAGAACGACTCGAGTTAGGACCTACCTTGTTTGCTACTTGTTTTTCTTTTGCTTTGTTTGTTAGTTAAAATAGTTTATCTAATTTTAGTTTCTTGTGTTTTTTTAATAGTTGTATGCGACGTTCTCGATCTCTAGGACCGCCTGAATCCGAGGGATTTTCAGAACCAGAGAGAGAGTTTTGTGAGAGACGTTGTACCAGACCGTCTTCCGGTTATTCTTCGTTCGTTGGTTATACATCCTCTTCCTCCTAATTTTTCTGAATCCGTTATTAGGGATAGGATTATGGGCGACGTACCACATAGGAGGACAGTTGCAGACCGGGCCCGTCCGGTCGATGCAAGCGCGAGATCCAGCATTGCTCCACTAGCCATCCCAGTTAACACGAATTGTTAGATTCCATCGAACATTCTGAAAACCATCTCTCATTATGCTCAATTTCATGGGTTGCTCCACAAAAACCCACATTCTCATCTCACTCGCGTTACACGTATTTGCGACACTTTCCATCTCGCTGGCGTATCCGAAGACGCCATAAAACTCCACGTTTTTCCGTTCTGACTCGTTGATCATGCGATTATGTGGCTTGAGTCCCTCCCAGAGGGCTCCATATCCAGTTGGGCCGCCATGCAGACCCAGTTTCTTGAGAAATACGATCCTCCGGCTAAGGCCGCTCGTTTGTGTAATCAGATTCATTCTTTTAAGATGGAGGACACCGAGGCGTGGGAGAGATTCAAAAATTTACTTGCTTTATGATGTGTGTCTAAAGGGTGTTTCTTTCTACGGGACTCACAACTAAGCTTTAAATTTTAAAACGGATTTTCCTAAGAAAACCACACACAACCGGCTAGTGTACCGATCGTAAGTAATATAGAAGTAAGAAGTCCGAGTATCGAACACAAGGACATGTGAAAAAGCCTATGATTACTAAACCCTAGACAAGACCTTCCTAAGAACAATATTTTTTAAATTGATTTTTAATAATTAAACTACTTGACCTAAATTACTTTAACTAAATTAATTAACTTAACTTACTTAACTGGAATGACGGAACTGAAAGACAAAACTTTCCTAACTTAGAAACTTAACTGACAATGGGGAAGACGTCTACCTAGGTAAGAATCAAATTGAAGGTCTAACAAGCCAATGGATTGAATGATCTCATGACACCGGTTGCTAAATATGAAACAACTAAGGTTCGCTCAAGAAAGCTAGATCACCTCTAGGTCTCACTAACAAACCCTAACTTATACTTAATTGAATTTAAGAACAAACCGGGAAACGAATGCTAAGGTGTTTTAATGTCGACTGTCCTCTCGGTCTCACCGACACACGACCCTAATGGAAATAAAAATACTACGCAACCAAGGATAGAGGAACAATTTGGTTTAACATAAAATAGACCAACTAATCGCTCACGAACCCAATCCCGCTCTCGCGCAATCCTAATCCTAACAAGCAAAAGCTATGAGACGACTTTACTTCCTATCGCCTCTCGGTCTCTAAGAAGGTGCTTACCCGCTGACTTATATCAATTAACAATCTCAATAAAACCCTACGGTTGTAAACCCCGCAAACAAACTCTAAACACAAAGTAAAGAATTGAACATGCAACTATCAATCAAAACCAATTCAATTAACCGAAGCACGAGATTATGAGATAAAACCAATAATATCACAGCCACTAAACACAACCTAATTCATCATTAAACCAAACTTTCAGTAGCAATTCAAGTCATATTAATCAAACAATCCAATCAATTCATCAAAACCGAAAAATAATCATCAAACCTAGGTAGAACTAACAAGTTTAGCCAATCATAACTTTTGGATAGCAGCTATAACTCAATGTAGGCATCATATTAATCATCAAACACATAATCCAAATCATTAAACAATCAATTATAATCAATAACAACTCAATCCCTAACTCAATTGCAAAAGAATTCAACTTTAAAGATTAAAATCAAAAGAGTTATGAACACAAACAAGAACACAAAGATTATGAATGTATACTATCAACTGGGGCTGAGATAAATGATGACAAACACTCCTTAGCTGCTGTCCCGAGTCACCATTGCTGTTCTTCCTCTTCCCTTGGCCGCCAAAATCTTAAAAAATATTATTTTCTTCTTGGTGGTTGTTGTTCCAATCAGACTCAAGGTAAGGGGTTAGGGTTTTTAAATTTTTTATGTTATGTTATAATATTGTGTGAAAGGCTTTCCCCTAGTGAGCTTGGGTCGGGCCTTGAGTTTGGTCTTCAAAACTTTATCATAAAAGCCTCTTATGTCTTCCAAAATCCGGCCCTTTTCTCTTTTAAAACTCGTAACCTACAAAAAATAATAAACTTTGTAAGATCATGTTAAAACAAGCCATAACCATTATTTATTGGATAATTAAGTAATAAAAAGATGATAAAAAGGTGCGGAAAACAAGTGTGTTTTACAACATATCAAACATCCCCACACTTAATGCTTTTTCTTCCCTGAAAAAGAAATCTACACAGGATCATAACCAAGTGAAAACAACAAACTCCCAGATTATTTAACATTACTAAAACATAAGAAACAGCTCGATATAAACCCAGCCACTAACCAATCAAGTTCCCAATTTCATTAAGCGTTTTAAGCTCAAAATCCTAGGTTACACCTACTCCATCTCGAGCTAGAAAAACTAGAGTCGAAGCAGACTGGTTCGAAAAATCACCATAAGTCAAAGACTCGAAGATAGTACGTAGTACATGCACTCGGTGGAATTTGATGGATGAATGGTCATGTGAAGGCCTTACGATCAAATCCTAAATATTATTGGACTTTTTCCTATAAATCCCTAATTTGATATTTATTGACTAAGAACCTCGAGCCCCAATAGTGTATCATCAGAGTCACTATCCCCTTGGTAACACGTAAACTCTTAGTCCCGTCTAGTATGTGCATCATTGGCCCCTTTTACTATTTTTGAGAATGCTTCTTTGACATTTTACAATGCATAACTTTTCACATTCAATTGCTTTTTGGAACAACTTTTCGGTGTACACTTTCAACACATACTTTTTTTTATATCACCCTAAAGTATATAACTATTTTCTAAGCTCGTAAAAAGATGGACATGTGGTGGTGTGCTGGTTTGGGTGCATCTAAGTCTTACCATCTCAAAGTTTTTAGATTATGGTAATCCTCCCTAAGCATCAAAATTCGGTTTCACCGTTTTTTCAAATTATTAGATATATAAAATCTGCTAAAGAGGACTATCAAAGCTAGTTGGGCCTATCGACACATACAAAATCAGATATGCAAACCATTTCTTCTTTTTTATTATTACATATTTCAAAAATTCTGAGAGTTTGGTAACACAAAGACAATAATATCATTTCCTGCTTAACGTAGAAGAAAAACAAATTTCAAGGGACATTTTTCTTTAAAACTTTTTTATTTTATTATTATTTTTTTTAAAACTCTTTTTTTATATATATTCAGTCGCCCCAATCACTTTCAGTTTTCGGGTCAATGGCTATCCCGTATGTCTACAGGTAGATAACAGGACCAAAAATATACAAGTATATGTCACTCGAACTTAAGTAGCCGACATAATTTTCAGCGAAAGAATCAAACAAAACACACAACAGTCGCTCCAGTCACTTTCAGTTTTCAGGTTAATTGCTATCCTGTATGTCTACAAATAGATAACGGGACCAAACATATACAAGTATATGTCCCTCAAACTTGAGTAACCGACATAATATTTCAGCGAAAGAGTGCAAAAATGTTAATATTATATAAAAAAATTCTACAACTAAGTAAATAAACTCTCATCCCCACACATAGAACGAAATCGTCCTCGATGAGAACAAGGAAAAGAAATAAAATAAAATAAAAATAAAACTTAAAATATTCAAGAGTAAAATAGAGAAAGGGTTACACCCCTGGTTTATATGCAGAATCTTCACCATCTGTGTATCAATCGAACGATCGTATAGAATTTCATTTGCGATCGCAACCTCGGGAGAACCAGTTCCAAAACACCATCAGAGCTACCATGCGCATAATAATACCTGCAATAACTCAAACTCGCTCGCATATAGAGGCGCACAAAAAAGAAAACATAAGAAATAAACATATTTTTGTGTTTTTATATTTTTGTATTTTTTAATTTTTTATTTTTTTTTTTATTATTTTATAACTAACAAAAATAAAATAAATAAACAGATAATAAAGAAAATTGTAATACAAACTATACAATTCGAGCTATTTCCCGAGTGATGCATCCAATACGTCTACCTCGGTGTAAGAGTCAATGTAGAACTCCCCGACTATCTGATCTACAACTGGCTCGCCTATGTAGTACTTCAACCTGTGACTGTTCCCCTTAAACTTCCTGCTCTTATCTTGTATTTCGATTGTTCCCCTTAAACTTCCTGCTCTTATCTTGTATTTCGATAGTGCCATACAGGAATACCTTAGTGACTGTGAACGGTCCCGACCATCAGGATTTTAACTTTCCCGGGAATAACCTCAATTGGGAGTTACACAATAAAACCATATCCCCACACTTGACCTACTTATTACCCTTCAGCTTTCTATCATGCAGTTCCTTCGTCCGCTCCTTATACCTAAACGACTGTGCATACGCGTGATCCCGGAGCTTCTCTAACTCGTGCAACTACTGGAAACGAGTGCCCTCAGCGGCGGATAAATCAAGATTAACCCTATGGAGGGCCCATGAAGCACGGTGCTCCAACTCAACAGGAAGATGACAGGCCTTCCCATAAATCATCTGAAACAACCGATCAGAGTTTTGTAGGCTGTACCGAAGGCCCACAAAGCATCATCTAAATTGTTGAACCAATCCTCATGATTCGAACCAACCGTTTTCTCAAGAATACATTTGATTCCCCGATTACTCATTTCCACCCGCCCACTAGTCTGTGGGTGATAGGCGCTGCAATGCCTTCGCCATCTGCGCATTGCAGAAGCGAGTGCTGCGATCACTGATCAAGGCTTTCAGGACACCAAAATGAGTAAAAAGGCTCTTAAGAAACCGGAATACAACCCGGGCATCATTCATGGGTAAAGCCTTGGCCTCAACCCATTTTGAAACATAATCGACAACCGTGAGTATCTACTTGTTCCCACGCGAAGAAAGAAACGGTCCCATGAAATTAATGCCTCACACATCGAAAACCTCATAAACCTGAATAGCATTTTGGGACATTTCATTTCGCGACGAGATGTTGCCGACACGCTGGTAACGATCACAATTCCTCACAAACGCATGCATGTCCTTAAAAATCGAAGGCTAATAAAAAAACAGAATCAAACACCTTCTTCGTCGTCAAACTCGCACCGTGGTGACCTCCTGTCGGTCCTACATGGCAATGACTCAGAATCTACCATCCCTCCTTAGCATCTACACATCTCCTAATCAACTTATCAGCACCGATACGGAAAAGATACGGGTCGTCCCATAGGTAAACTTAACATCAGCAAATAATTTCTTCTTTTGCTGGTAAGTCATCTTCGGGAGGTACCCGTCAGCAAGATAGTTCACGAAGTCAGCGAGCCATGGAAAACCCTCCTCATGTGCCGTAACAAACATGAGACTCTCTGTTGGAAAACGGTCGTTGATTCTGACTCCTGAATCTTCTAACTCTGCTCCCTCTAGACGCGAAAAATGATCGGCTGCCACATTCTCGACCCCCTTTTTTGTAAAAAATCACAATATCAAACTCTTGAAGCAACATGATCTATCGGATAAGACGAGGTTTAGCATCCTGCTTGCTAAAAAGATATCGAATAGCAGCATGATCCGTGCACACATTCGTCTTGGACAGAACTGTTGGTGCATGGTGCCAGTAGTTCAGTATCTCGTGTTTTAGTTGTGTCTGTAATCATTTATATTGATAGTTTATATTGAATGTGTTATTGTATGTTCGCTAGTTTGTTTAAGCGAACTTGAAGTATTAGCGAAGTTATGACAACTTCGCCTAGTATGTTAGGCGAAGTTGTCAAGTTATATAAACTCATAACTTCGGGGTTTTGAAAAGTCTTTTTGAACGATTGGTTTGGTGATTCTCTGAATCACGTGTTGGCAATATATCGAGTTCTATCTTATATTCTTGTGTGTTTGTTTATATTCAACGTATTAATTGTCTCGACATTTGTATCGGATACGTGGGGATTCCGCACCCTCGTGTTATGAGATATTCCTGTGTAGATCCGGCTAGGAACCTACAATTGGTATCAGAGCATTTTGCTCGTGATTGTGTGGTTCGGGATTATCACACGGGTGTCAAGATCGTTCCGTTATACCATTCGCGGAACGAGTTTACGTTGAAATACCTCATTTTTGTCATTTGCTCCTCTTACCTCATCAAATATACCTACAAATCACCCTCGCCTCCCTCGCAATCGGCCTAACTAAACCTGCAAAATTCCATTGTTCGTCTGGCGAAGTTGCCGTCACCAATACTAGGGTTTTCAGCGAACATATAGGGTTTCAGCGAAGTTGTGAAGTAGCGTAGTTGTGAGTAGCGAAGTTAAGTTCTAGCGAAGTTACAAGCTAGAGCGAAGTTGTACTAACTTCGCTGTATCTGTACACAGAATACTGTTTTTGATTCTTGAATCCCAACTCTTTCAACTATGACTTCGATAAACATCACAGAACTGGTAAAGATGGAGGTTGAATCCGGTTCAGCAACTAAAGCTCCAAAACTGCTTAAGGGTACCGATTTCGTTGCATGGAAAGATAGATTTGAACAGTATGTGAAGTATCAAGACGCAAAGATGTGGGTTTGCATTCAAGACGGGTACATTCCTCCAACATCCATGTTTGAGGGTCGTGAACAGATTAAGAAGTACAGTAAGATGGAAGATGATGAAAAGAAAATGTATGAGGCAGAGAGTAAGGCGCATGCAGCTATAATAATGGCACTTCCACAAGAGATTCTGCATACCTTCAAAAAATACAAAACTGCTAGAGAGCTATGGGAAGCACTAGAGAATAGATATGAAGGAAATGTTGGGATACGTACCTCCAAGACAAAGCTGCTAAAAACCCAATTCTCCGTATTCAAGTATTTGAAAAACGAATCACTTGATGACATCATCACATGATATTATCATCTGATGACCGAGCTAAATAACTACTCCATTGAATACAAGGAAGAAGAGATAGTAGAAAAGCTTCTTTATGCTCTCCCACCAAAATGGGAAATGTACAGTGTTCTAATGAGAGAAGATAAGGACTTTGATAAGATTGATTTGGAGACGGTGGTAAATAAGTTACGAAATTTTGAACTAAACATGGCTCGAAAGGAGACACCAACTGATCAGGTTCAGGATCCGGGAATGTATGGTGCGAAAGTCACTCCAAACTCAAGTTCAAAATCAGAATCCACTGCCTACTACTCAAAGGGGGAATCAAACTCCACTCCAGATGGTCATGTGATTCTCAATATGGATGGTGACGTATGTTTCGTAGAAGGAGGTAGTAATTCCTCAAAACCTCAAACCACAACAGGTAATTTCTCATCCAATGCTCCAAGCAAGAACTACTCATAGATGCCTATGAGTGTGAAATCAGCTGAACAACAGTTTGCTCTTTATGCCTCCATCATTGCATCTTATGAGAACTACATCAAAGGAAAAATAGTCGACCCTGCAACTTTGGATGAAGACTATGATCAGATTAACGCTGATGATCTGGAAGAAATGGATCTGCAGTGGCGGATGGCTATGATAGTAAGAAGGGTGAAGAGATTTATGAAGAAAACTGGTAGAAAGTTCGTTAGAGAAAGACCGGGGTTTGACAAGTCAAAGGCTCGTTGTTATAACTGTCAACAAAATGGTCACTTTGCTAAAGAATGTACAAATGAGAGAGTAGAATGAAGCCAAAACAGGCATGCTCAACAGAATGGGAGTGGAAGTGAAAATAAGGCTATGGTAGCTCAACAAAACGGTGGATATAACTGGAATATACAAGTTGAGGAGGTGTTCGAACAGGCAAATTTGGTAAACATCGAAACTGGAGGAAGTGACAAAGAGACTGGGGAAGATCAAGCATACATGGCAGAAGTGAACTATCAACTCTCCGAGGTATGTTCTGAATCTCATTGTGAACAATGTGAAAAACTGTCTGATCAATTGAAAACATTAACTGATCAGTTTGTTAGTTTGGACACTCAATTTAAAAATTTAAAAGAAGAACATCACTATTCTAAAACTAAAGAAAACAGTTACTCGGTAAAAATAAAAGCTAGTGAAAAAGATATCAGAAGTCTTAAAGCCACTCTAGCTGGAAAAATATAAGTGATTGATCTTAGTTATGAAGTGTTAGAAGAAAAAAACAAACTAATTGCTGATAAAGATAAACAGATAGCTGATTACCAGGTAAAAGTGGTGGAACTGAACAGAAAAATTGAACAATTTAGGAATTCTTCTACGATGTTAGATCACATCATAAGTGTTCAACGTTCTCCGGTTATCAAAGGGGGGATTGGATTCTCTGAAGTTCCACCACCATACAACAACAATTATACATATAATCCTAGTAATCAGCACTCTGCGAATGTTGAAATTAGTCAGACAGTTCCAATAAAAGTTTCTGCTAAAGAAAGCGAAGTTAATGAGAGTGAAACAAGCAAGACAAGTTCTAATGTCACAAGTTCTTCTGTATCTAGTTCTGTCTCGTTAGATTCGGACAAGTCTTCCGAATCGGATGAGATAAAAGAGGAAGTTGTGTTACTAAAACGAGGGGAGAACTATAAATTTGATGAGAAGAAATCTTCCCTAAATCCGTTCGTCCCACCATATGTGAGACAAACGGATAGTAACGCGACCTTGACATCTGCAACAACTTCTGAGACGAAAGTTCAATACTGCCAGACTAGTTCGAACAGAAATTGTTTTAGATGCAACAGGATAGGACATCTGGTCGCTGACTGTCCTCTGAAATAGAGAAAATCTAGGAATATGAGGCCTACCAAAACTGGGAATAAAACGAATACTAATGTTGATGCTGGTAAGAATGTGAACACACCAACTTTCAATCATCGGACTAATCCAAGATTTCAAAGAAATCAGTCTCGTTTTTTCCAGTTAATTACCAAACCAACTATTATAATTCAATTAAATCAAGAAGGTTTGGATGGCCTTATAGCTAGTCATCTAGAAATTTTCCTTTCAGAACTAATAGAAATTCTCCTCAAACTGACTTTCGGCAGCCAAGGTACTGGATGCCGGATAACAGGTTTAATCAACCCATGACCAGAAGGTCCTGTGTCCCCAGATTTTAATCTATCTCTTTAATTGTGCAGGAACAGTCGAACAGGGTTGTAAACAATATGTGGGTTGTTGACAGCGGCTGTTCCCGGCACATGACTGGTAACAAGAAATTGTTACGTGAATGGAAATCTGTTTAAGGAGGAAGGGTTAGTTTCGCAGAAGAAAGTGGAAGCAGAATTAGTGGTATTGGGACTGTGACGAATGGAAGAATAAAGTTGGAAAAGGTGATTTTTGTTGAAGAGTTGAAGCACAACCTTTTAAGTGTCTCTCAAATTTGTGACAAAGAATACACTGTTCATTTTACTAAAGATGAGGCACTCGGACTCTATCCCGGTTTCAAGATACCAGAAACCTGGGTTGTGATGAAGGCTCCAAGAGAAAAGAACACGTAGTAATGGATATGAGATCGACCGAGACAGCAGCAGAAGAGTCATGTCTTCTGTCAAAAGCAACATAATCTGAATCAGAGTTGTGGCACCGAAGAATGGGTCATATTCATCTTCGCAAGATGAACTATATTGTCAAGAATGGGCTGGTACTTGGGGTTCCCTTGAAGAATTTCAATTTTGAAGATCAATGTGTGTCTTGCAAGAAAGGAAAACAACACAAAAGCCTCATCACTCCAAGAAGGTTAACTCAATTGTCAGCACCTTAGACCTACTTCACATGGATCTCTTTGGTCCTGTGAATGTAAAGAGTCTAGGAGGAACTTTATACTGCTTGGTGATAACCGATGATTACTCACGATACTCTTGGGTCTATTTTCTGAAGGCGAAAGATGAGACAGTTCAGTTGGTAATTAACTTGATTACCAAAGTGGAAAATATTATTGGGAGGAAAGTTAAGTACATCAGGAGTGATAATGGTACAAAGTTCAAGAACTATCAGATGGAGATGTTCTGCTTACAGAAAGGGATAGAGCATCAGTACAGCGCCCCATATACTCCGTAACAAAATGGAGTAGCTGAGAGGAAGAATAGAACTCTGATCGAAGGCGCCAGGACCATGCTGGCGGATGCTAAACTTCCTGTGGTGTTCTGGGCTGAGGCTGTTGCTACAGCCTGTTATATCCTTAATCGTGTTTTAACTGTTAAAAGATTAAATAAAACCTGTTATGAACTTATACATAGTAGAAAGCCAAATTTGAAGGGTCTTGAACCCTTCGGGTCCCCATGTTCGATATTAAAGACTAACTCTAAATTTGGTGAGAAAGCTGACGAGGGTATCTTAGTTGGCTATGTTGTTGGGACACCCAACAGAAGAGTCTTTAATCTATCGAACAGCAAGGTTGAGGTGGTCTGTAACACGGACATTGCTAGTTACAAATCACCAAGGCCTAGCATGGGACCGGCAGAGGCTTTCGACTATGATAAGTTATTCAAATCTTTTAATGTGCCTTACTTGGATTTTGCAGACATTGATGAGAAAATGGCCTCACAGATGTTGTATGACGAAGAGGAGGACATTGTGCAACGGCCGCAATACAGTGAAAATCAACCGAGCTCGTCTAGTGCGGTTGAAACTCCAGCTGTCCCGAATGAAGATGAATTCTACAATCCATTTCACACTCAGCCTCATCCTGATGAACTCGCTCCACATCTTGAGATCTGGAGGTCGGTCTGGTACAGACCACCAGAATTCACAAGAACCATCCTTTGAAATATGTGATCGATAATCCTTCTGATGGTGTTGGTACTAGAAGAAGTTTGGATGAACACATATGTGTATTTCCAAGCATTAAAGACACGGGTATTATAAACGAATGCTTGTACACCTGCTTCATCAGCCAGATTGAACCAAAGAATTATCAAATGGCACTGAAGGATAGCTCGTGGGTTGAAACCATGCAGGAAGAACTGGCACAGTTTGAGAAGATGGAAGTATGGCAGTTAGTTGAAAAACCGCAAGAAGTGAACGCTATCGGTACAAAGTGGGTTTTCAAATGTAAGAGAGATGAGAAGGGGATAATCATTCGCAACAAGGCAAGATTGGTAGTTAAAGGGTTTAATCAATAGGAAGGAATTGATTACAACGAAGTGTTTGCTCCTGTGGCCAGACTGGAGGCAACTCGACTGTTTCTGGCATTTGCTGCACACAAAGAGATGAAAGTGTTCCAGTTGGATGTCAAGAGTGCGTTTCTTAATGGAAAAGTTGATGAAGTGGTATACGTAGAACAACCTCCTGGTTTTCCTGACCCAGATTTTCCTGATCATGTGTATAAAGTGAGCAAAGCATTATACGGGCTACATCAGGCTCCTCATGCCTGGTACGCAACTTTGTCAGATTACTTGCTAGAGAATGGGTTTGAGAGAGGGAATATCGACAGTACCTTATTTGTCAAACGGAAAGGGGGTGATTTTCTACTCGTTCAGGTTTTTATGGACGATATCACCTTTGCTGCCTCAAGAGTTATTATGTGTCAGGAGTTTGAAGCTGTCATGAAGAAAATGTTTGAAATGAGCGCCATGGGCGAATTAACTTTCTTTTTGGGATTGCAGGTAGATCAGAAGAAAGATGGCATGTTTATTCATCAAACGAAGTATGTCCATGATGTGCTTAAACGCTTCAAGATGGATGATAATACCCCATTTGACACTCCAATCTGCGTCAACCACAAGCTGGGTGCTGATTTCGACAGTGATGAAGATGTGGATCCCACTCAATATCGAGCAATCATAGGTTCTTTAATGTATCTTACTGCATCTAGACCTGACATTATGTTTGCAGTTTGTCTTTGTGCTCGTTTTCAGGCAAACCCAAAGGAATCACACATGAAGGGAGTGAAAAGAATCTTGCGGTATCTTAAAGGAAAGCCTAAGTTGGGACTATGGTACTCGAAAGAGGGAGAACTGGATTTGGTAGCATACACCGATTCTGACTATGGAGGTTGCAATCAGAACAGGAAGTCAACAACCGGTGGATGTTAGTTTCTCGGAGGAAGATTGATGTCGTGGCAGTGCAAGAAGCAGACCTCTGTAGCCATTTCCACCTGCGAAGCAGAATACATGGCAGCATCCAATTGCTGCTCCCAGGTTTTATGGTCTGAATTTCACTCAAACTCCTATTTACATTGATAACACTACTGCTATCTCAGTAACTAACAATCCCGTTAAACACAGTAAAACTAAACATATTGACATTCGTCATCATTTTATGCGGGATTGTGCTGAGAAGAAATTAATTGTGCTTGAAAAGGTTGATTCACTGGATAATTTTGCCGATCTTTTTACTAAAGCGTTTGACCAATCCTGTTTTCAAAATCTTGTTGAGCTTAATGGGATGATCAATCCCGAGTAACCTTGTTTTCAGTTTTATTTAAAAAAAAAAAACCATCACTATCGCTTAAAATTATGTCGGTTGCTCAAGTTTGAAGGACATATCCATGGATATGTTTGGTCCTTACTTCTACATGTAGATTATAAGGATAGCCATTAACCAGATGACTGAAAGTGACCGGGGCGATTTATGATGGGTTTTTATTCTTTCGCTTAAAATTAGTCGTTCATACTTAGTTAGAAGGACACATACTCGTATGTGGTCGGTCCAGCTGATCCATTGGATCTTCAGGATAGCCGTTTACCTAAAGACTTTGACTTGATCGGGGCGCTAGAATTTAAAAGTTTTGTTTTTAAGGAGATGATATAATTTTTCAAGTCTATAACTTCGTAAGAGGTTTCAGTACGGTGTTTAAAAGAAAGTTGATCCAACCTTGGAAAGTGATAGATAAACTGATTTTGTGTGCTTAACTGGTGAAATTATTAGGCCTAAAAGACTCTCGAACAGTCATTGTATGTTATGGTAGCTTTCTATGGTGCGTAAAAGTTGATGTGATACAAACTAAATCTTCTCGATTTAATGTGGAGAATCATTCTGAGTTGTGCATGTCTCCATATACATCTTTCTGAATGATAGGCAGAAAAGTGATTACCCAGTCTTACACAAGCCCGTGAGTGTTCTGATTCCCGTGAAGATAAGTGTTAGCTAATCTGCAGTGATCCAGAATCGGGACTTGCAGTTTGTCTTAGATTGCAGTTGTTCTATCGTTAAAAAAAATAAAGAAAAGAAAAAAACTAGTTATTATCGATAAGCCTTTGAAGCTAGTCTCGTTACAAATATCAAGAAAGAGGCAAGAAAGAATATTGTCAAAGTATAAGATGGATCGGGAAGATGAATCAGAAGGTCAACATGTGCACATTGTTTAATCAGACACTACGGGTCGAAGTCAACTCGGGGTGACTTGGGGAAAGCCAAATACGATTTGAGAATAGATAGGAGAATCACAATCTCTTATGTGATGTCCATCTAAATTTTGAGCTTAATTGAACCTAATCCGTATCACAGAAGCGATGAAAACCATACTAAGTTTTATACCTGCCTACAACCTTTTTCTTTATGTCATAATACCGCCGAACATGAATCTATGTGACAGCCACTTAATCAGTATGATTGCTGTTCGGATCTTTTCTAAAACATGCAGGTTCTCGTCAAGACTGAAATTTGATCCCGTTTATTCTATTATTCAAATTTTTCCGTTTTGTATTTCGTATTATATTTAACCTTTTCCACTCATGGTTACTTGGTTCTTTGATCGTTAAGTTTAAATCTTTTTCGGAGATTTTTAAAGCATAGTTGACCTTTGGTCAACTTTATGTGTTTCTCTTTATAAGTTGTATCGGGCGAACATATCTTAATGGCGAAGTTATCATAGTAGGCGAAGTTGACCTTGGGTTGACTGGGCGAAGTTGACTTTGGGCGAAGTTATATCCAACTTCGCCTCTGGGGTTTCTATAAACTATATAACGCAAGGTGGTCGTAAAACTGGTCAATTTTCATTCAAAACTCTAACCCTCGGCGAACTTATCCACTCGAATCAAACCTAAATATAATCAGTTTTTCATCAGCAATAAAGGTTTGTTGCCTCATAGTTTCACATAATTCTTATTCTCTGGTTGCTAATCTGGTCTGCATTGTGTCATTTTGCTCTCGCTCTTTATCAAACCCTATAATCACACAGTTCGATCGATTAAAGGGTGTTTTATTTAAAACATATCGTTTTTTACCCTAATCGCCTATTTCCTCATCTTCGCCTAACCTCTGATTGCACCGTTTTCTGTTAAATCGAATGTTTGATTTCCTTGTTAATCAGGGTCAAAATTAAGTTTGGGTGAACTAAGGGTTTAGGCGAAGTTAGAATTGGGCGAAGTTGAACTTAACTTCGCCCACCTAAAAAATTGTCTTTAGCACCATCTAGTCAATAATCTGTAACCTCACATGGGTGGTTTTGACCTTGCTACTTTTAGTATCTGGATTTCTCTGATCCAGCGAAGTTCTATACCCAGCGAAGTTATCAACCTCGCCACAACATAACTTCGCTCTTGATAAACGGCGAAGTTATGACATGTTGTTGCATTGATCTAACTTGACTCGTTTGTTTTGTAGAGATGGCTGTTGTGGCAGGTGCTGGTGGCGCTGGTGGTGATGACGGTGGATATAATAACAGACAGTTTTTTCCTGGTCACAATATGTATATCACCTTAGATCCGGATGCTCGAGGAGTTGAAGATTACCGTGAGATCATTTCGTTTCTCATACGCTCACGCATCTTTTATGCTATTACTACTACTCTTCCGATCTCACTACCGAATATTGAAGATTTCTGGAATACAGTTGAGTATGATTGTCGTGTTGATCCACCGGTGATGCGAGCTACTGTAAATGAACAGGTGGTACAGTTCTCGGCAGATCAAATAAGGGTAGCCTTACAGCTTGGGGTTGAGACTACCAATGACCCCACTGACTTTTCGGCCACTTTCCGAAATGGTGCTTTTGTACGTATGGGGTACTCGGGTCCGTTGGAAGATTCTCAGAGACGAAAGGGGTTTTTGTTAGATCAGTGGAGGCTTCTGATGCACGTGATGATAGTGTGCATGTCTGGTCGTAAATCTGGTACAGACGATATGGGTGCAACGATGCAATCTGCGATGACTGCCTTGACTTACAACAAGCCCTACAGCTTTAGTCAGATGATCTTCTATGAGATTGATCGACAGAGACGCGCAGTGGCTCACGAAAGATTTTTGATGTACCTGAGGTTTTTACAGATGATTCTCAAAACATCGTCCTATCCGTTATGTTAAAAGTGTGAGTAAGAGAATTTTTGCGCAATGTAAGTCATCGAGTGCACGTAGTAAGGAGGAGTTACGCCCTAGGCACACAGCATTATTTGGGTACTTAGTGAATCCGGCATATGTTGCTCCTCCAGGTGATGAATTTCTTGATCCGGCACCGCAACAGGCCGATGTCCCTCAACCACCACCTGTGGTTCAACCACCACCTCCTGTCGGTCAACCACCGATGGTGCAGCAAGCACCGCCTGCTGATCCTATTGTCGCTCCAGAAGAACCGGTAGATCTTGAGGTTGCTTTTGGTGGGGATGACTTCTTTGATATGGGTATGGTAGATCCTATTGAACTTCCTGCCTCAACAGCAGCGGGTTCCGGTATGAATGTGGGTCAGTCGGTTACAGCTGTGGAGGATTCTGAGGAGACTGAATCAGATTCCTCTACTGATGATATTGCTGAAGCACAACGGGTTCTTGCAAGACAAGAAAAACTCCATGGCAAACGAAAGGACTCAGATGATAGTGAGTCGGACTTTGAGGATGAATTGTATAAAGTGGTACGTCGATCTAAGAAAACAAAGGTTGGTGAAAGTTCTAAAGTTGGTGAAAGTTTGAGGGTAGTTCATTTTACTCCACCTTCCTTATCGGGTATGACTATGTTACCTGTTGTCTCGACTATCACACTACCAATAACCTCAAGTGTTCCTTTGGTGACCACGTCGTCATCCTTTGGTGTCCCTCCCACCTCGTTTCAGTTTACGGCACCAGAGATTGTTACTTTACCGCCTCCTACTCTTACTCCATCAGAGGTGGTGGCTATGTTTGCTGAGTCCACCGTGGTAGCGACTGCTGGTTTATATGTATCATTGCCATCCCCAATTCCTAGTCAGTCTCCACCTGTTATTCCTGCAAGCTTGGAGATTCCACTACGGTTTGCTCAGGCTACCTCTCCCTTGAATGTTGATTTTGATTCAAATCTGTCTGATTCGGAGAGGATTGCAGCTATTGAGAGGGTGGTTACTGAATTGTCACAGGTAAATATTATTCAGTCTGAGACTATTAATCGTTTGGTGGCACAAAATCAAGTTCAGACTGCACTACTTATTGAGCACGGTAAGGTGTTTGATCAACTTAAGGAGTTCTTAGCATCTCAGGGGGAGTCAAGTTGCAAGGGTGATGAATTGAGAACAAAGAAGAGGCAAGATAGAGACGATGATCTCAATGCATCGAAAGGTGCAGGTGGTGAGTTGCCAAGAACTGAACAAACTCTTGGGACTTCCACATCTCAGGGGAAGTCTGCGGGTCCGTCAGACAACCAAGGTGGTGAGAATGTAGAGGTTGTGGATGATGAGGAGTTTGTTGATGATGTGTTAACGGTTGATGAGATTGAAAAGAGTGGGAAAGAGATAGAGATTGACAGTGGGTTGGAAGAAGGGGAGATAGTTGATGATGGTGTAGAGCATGATATTCCAAGTGTTGATAAGGTGAACCTGAGTCAAGATGGAAGTGGGTCAGATGAGTCTGAGTGGGAAGAACAGCCAAGATGCAAAGAAGGCTATGCTCAGTTCCAACAATGTTTAGGAAAAGTTACAATATCAAGGGCTACGCTGAGTCAAAGAAAGGTATTATATGTTGGTTGTATGATGAACAGCTGAAATTGTTTGTGATTAAGCGTTATGATGGGGTTCAGTACCTTAAGAAGGCTTTGAGATCGCTCAACACCTTGCCTGCGTGTGAGGTGAAAGATTTGGCTCAGTTGAGATTGATAAATAGAAGTGGTGATAACTTCGCGGATTGGGTTAGAAAGATCGTATGGAAGGAAAGTGTGAAAGAGAAAAAGTTTGAATTATTGAGACACAGAACGGGAAGTTAGTCGAAGATAAGGAAAGAGGCATGAGGACTGATGGGAAACCTTGGATGGTGATGAAATACAAGCCGATTCGTTGCTTGAAAGAGGTCCAGATGAAGATTATGCCCAAGGATGTGTTGAAGGATCTCAAGTGGTGGTACGTTGACTGCAAGACTGCTGAAGCTGTTATGGAAGATGAGGATGAATAGGAGATCCTGAGAGTGTATGATCCCATACATTTGGTTAATTTGTCTCAAGCTGATTTGCGGGTACTCAATGATAAGAAGATTTTCTACATTCCTGCGTGGAAAGATGAAGCTAAGAAGTACCAGAGGGTGGTCTCTATCTGTGTAAGACAGGGCGTTCATTCTTGAAGATGGTGGGTACGTGATTTTTGGATTACCAGACACGAGAAAGAAGATAGAGATATGAAGCTACTGCCAGGGGGGAGTCTGTTGGTGCATGGTGCCAGTAGTTTAGTATCTCGTATTTTAGTTGTGTCGGTAATCATTTATATTGATAGTTTATATTGAACGTGTTATTGTATGTTCGCTAGTGTGTTTAAGCAAACTTGAAGTATTAGCGAAGTTATGACAACTTCGCCTAGTATGTTAGGCGAAGTTGTCAAGTTATATAAACTCATAACTTCGGGGTTTTGAAAAGTCTTTTTGAACGATTGGTTTGGTGATTCTCTGAATCACATGTTGGCAATATATCGAGTTCTATCTTATATTCTTGTGTGTTTGTTTATATTCAACGTATTAATCGTCTCGACATTCGTATCGTAT
This sequence comes from Bidens hawaiensis, assembly GCF_021521415.1. Classification (NCBI taxonomy): domain Eukaryota; kingdom Viridiplantae; phylum Streptophyta; class Magnoliopsida; order Asterales; family Asteraceae; genus Bidens; species Bidens hawaiensis. The sequence goes on from NW_027491674.1 coordinate 416,456, forward strand.
ACGTGGGGATTCCGCACCCTCGTGTTACGAGATATTCCTGTGTTGATCCGGCTGGGAACCTACAAGAATTAGATAGGACCTAAATTTATCGAAATCAAACACCACAGCTAACAGCTCTTTCTCAGTGGTGGTATAGCTCTCCTGTGCACCATTTTAAGGTCCGGCTAGCGTAGAAATCGGATGGAAGTGTTTATCCTTCCGATGTCCAAGAACCGCTCTGACTGCGAAGTCGCTCGCGTTACACATCAACTCGAATGGTAACGACCAGTCGGGAGCAACCATGATCAAAGCGTTAATGAGTTTGTCTTTCAACAGATCAAACGCCTCGATAGACTGCTCTAAAAATCTATTGGAGCATCCTTCTGCAGAAGTTTGGTCATGGGTCTCGCGATCTTAGGAAAATATTTGATGAACCGGCGGTAGAACCCGACATGACCTAGAAAACTCCAGATGGATCTCACAGAAGTGGGCTGGGGGGGGGGGAGATTAGAAATGGTCTCGACCTTCACTCGGTCAACCTCTATCCCCACACTCGAAACAATGCCCACGTGAACCATGAAATGACACTTCTCCCAGTTAAGGACTAGGTTGGTATCAACACAGCGGGTCATCATCCTCTCAAGATTAGAAAGAAAAATGATCAAAGGAACTCCCAAATATAGAAAAATCATCCATGAATACCTCCATGGAGTCCTCGATAATGTCATGGAATATAGCCACCATGCATATCTAGAATGTGGCTGGAGCGTTACACAGTCCGAATGGCATACGTTTATGGGCAAACGTCCCACAAGGACAGGTAAAAGTGGTTTTCCCCTGGTCATCGGGAGCTATCGAAACCTAGAAATACCCGGAGAAACCAACTAAGAAGCAGTAGTACTGCTGACCTACTAAACGCTCCAACATCTAATCAATAAATGGTAAAGCAAAGTGGTCTTTCCTGGTGGCATCGTTCATTTTGCGGTAGTCGATGAAGACTCTCCATCCAGTCACAGTCCTAGTGGGAATGAGTTCGTTCCTCTCATTGGTGACGACAGTCACGCCACCCTTTTTAGGAACCACTTGAACTGGACTTACCCAAGCACTATCAGAATTGGGGAAAATGATCCCCGCATCATGGAGTTTAATGATCTCCTTCTTCACAACCTCTTGCATTTTCGGATTAAGCCGCCTTTGCGGCTGAACGACAGTTTTGAAATTATCCTCCATGAGGATTTTATGAGGGCAAAATGAAGAGTTGATACCCTTAATGTCGATAATCTTCCTTGCAATCGCCTCTTTGTGCTCTCGTTGCACCTTCAACAACTTCTCCTTCTCAACCTCCGTCAAGGCAGATGCAATAATAACCGACAGCTTCCTCTCTTCATCTAAAAACGCATACTCCAGGTGGGCAGGCAAATCCTTAAGCTCTAAGGAAGAAGGAGGACTATCGACAGAAGGTCGGTCTATAGGATCGTCTCGTACGATCTCGGCAGACACCCCAGATTCAGGTCAATGTGACTCGGTGTCGTCATCCAATTACTAATCTATCATGGCAACCATCTCAATCTCCGAAATCTCTCTATCGAGAATCTGAGTGTCGGAGGCAGATCCTCCACATATCTCACTGAAAACTCCCCAACATGTTCCATGATGGTATCAATGAAGTATAAGGAGTCATCAGCAGACTTGGGGTGTTTCGGTGACTGTCGAACGTCAAATGTGACGTTCTCATCCCTAACTATCAAAATCAACTTACCATCGCAGACGCCGATCAACACCTGCGCAGTGGTAAGGAATGGTCGGGGTAACACCCCGACTAAAGCGAAGGTGTGACGTACAAATTGCTCAAAACACATGTGACACTATTAAGTGACAATATTATCATTAATTCATCCAAAGGCATCAAGTACACAAGTTTATCAAATGAACAAACACAAGGGAAAAGGAAAAAAAACAAACATCTCTTGTTTATTATTTAGATAACCTAACTTTTAGTATCTTCGTCGTTTCATCCTATAATGAAAATTCCTAAAGCATATATATAAAATAAAGTCAACTAATTGAACAGTTGGTGAGTTCAAACAGTTTAATAATATATAAAAACCATACAATTCCATGAAAACTTGTGAAAAGCACATAAGGGTTCTTTACACTAGAATCAAAGGTCCTGAGTGTAAAGAATAAATGAAGGTCTTTTCCAGTTGGGATTGTGCACTAACGTACTCAGATCGGAGTTCTTTTCCACTAGAAACATGGTCCTGAGTGCAACGGGCGTATGATCATACTTATCGAAGAAATCCATGCACGTAATATTTGAGAAAGTAACAAGTGAACACACAAGTCCATGTAACAAATTGTAGTTTGTAAATAATAAATAAAAGAAATTGAATTGTTGATAGGATATATATGCTACCCCCAAAATAGATAAAATGGGTAAAAAAAAGGGGGTGTGAAAAACTCACCTTTGAAATTGGATGATAACTTGAAAATAAAATGGTAAGCCGTTATATGAAACCGAACGATCGAATCTCACAAGCTTTGCAATTGGATGATAACTTGAAAATAAAATGGTAAGCGCGTTATATGAAACCGAACGATCGAATATCACGAGCTAAAATAATAACAAAAAGATAATTACTAATTAATTTAATGGAAATAACATATCGGTTTTAAAGTTCATATATTATGTTAGTGCACGGTTTTGCGTCTTGAGTCTTTGTATTTATCGTTAACGTATTTGTCGTTTGTTTAATGTAACAAATTATTATTATTTCATGTAATTCGTTAAGGTGTTAGGTCGGTTCGCTAAGTAGCGAACTGGTCCTTAAGTTAAGTTTCCCCTGATTCGTTAGGGAATGTTAACGAATCAGGGGGTGTTTCGCCTATTTAATGTATGTAACGAAGTAGGATCTGGTTCGCTAGGGGATGTTAGCGAACCAGACCTATCTTCTATTTATAGTGAACACTGTTCACGCTTAATTTAAGTTTTGAGAGTTTAATTAACGATACTCTGTCCAAATCCTCTCTCGATCTTCAACCTTAATATTATTACATATACTGATAATATATAAACATACACAACACCTAATCATACGTAATTATGAGTTAGATCTATTGTTAAAGTATTAATCGATTACGTTCAGATTTGAGATCTGTTATTGTTATTGTTACTAAGATTGATACACGTATGGGTTCCAACAAGTGGTATCAGAGCTTTCGGGCTCAATTACACTTGATTTGGTGTTTAATTGGAATATTATTTTGTTTATGTTCTGTTTTTAGTGAATTTGGATCAATTTGAGGTTAATTGATTGAATTATGGTTAGTTTGGATTGGTTTTGAGGGGTTAACGGTATTGGTAAGGTTTTGTGAAGTGGAATTGAGGTTTGATTTGGTTTTGAGTGGATTCGGTATGGTTTTGGATTATGGCCGAAACAGAGTTGAGGTTTTGGGTTATTTGAGTTAGTTATCGAGGTTAATTGGTTACGAGGTTAGTGATTTTGGTTTCGTGATTGTGCTACGAGTATTTTGATAGGTAATTTGTGGTTTTTGGTTAAGAATTGAGTGTGTATTACGGATCTGAGTTTTCTGGTGTTCTGGGTTTTGTGTTCATCATTTCCAATTTTCTGGAAATTTCAGTTGAAGATTTGAAGATTCAAAGATGAAGATGATTCGCTATGTTGATTCGTTATTAATTTCACTTTGATTCGTTCATTAAAATCTGTCAATTCGTTACTTATTTCACGTGATTCGCTAGTTAGTTCGCTATATTAGCTGATTCAGGTTATCTAATTCGCTGATTGGGATAACTGATTCGTGAGACACGTGTTCACCTTGGGACTTGTGTCATAACAACCTTTGCCACGTGGCATAAGTTATCAAAGTTTGTTACAAACGGTTGTAACAACTTGATTCGTTATTGTTGATTCGTTAAATCAACTGCAGCTGATTCGTTATAGTCTATTTGCTATCAGATTCGTTACCAGAAACCTTTAGTTCGCTAAGCTTGCAGTTCGTGATTGACTTAGTCAATTCGTTAGTGTTGACTGGTTCGTTGACTGATTTGTTGACCATCTGGTTCGTGGTCTGATCTAATTCGTTAACCATTTAATTCGCTAAAATCAATTCCTGTTCGTTAACATTAATCCTTATTTCGTTAAGGTTTGATTCGTTAATTACTGTTCACAGTTCGCTATAACTGTTTATAGTTCGTTAATTTTATTCAAAGTACCCTTGAAGTTTTAATACTTGTCAAAGATGGCTGGTATGTATGCCTTGGCTTCTCAAAACATGTTGATGCAACAAATGTTGCAACTTGATACCGAGATAGGTTCACATTCTAAATGTCCAAGATTGATGAAGTTTAGTGACTTTGCTAAGTGGGAACCTCGGTTTCGTGTACATTTGGGGTCTGTTCACCCTGACTGCTCATATTGTCTCGATGAAGTTTATAAGGAACCGTTGATTGGTGATGATACTATTGGTTTTGTTCCTAAAGCTGTTTCTCAATATTCACAAGAAGAGAAGAAAGCTTTGGAAATCGAAACAAAAGCTTATTCCACTCTCACTATGGCATTGCCAGAAAATATCTTTCATCAAGTGGGTAACATAAAGAGATGTGCTTTTCTATTTCAACATCTTCGTATGAGAATTATGGGGAACACAACTGAGAGTAAGAAAGTGATGCTCAAGTTTTAGTTTCGAAACTTTAATCTATTGAAGGGAGAAACAGTTGAAGAGATGATTACACGTTTTATTCACTTAATTGCTGAAATGGACAGGATGAAGTTAGAAATTTCTGAAACGGATAAAATTGACACTATTAAGAGTGTGCTTCCAAGTTCTTACTCAACATTTCTCATGGTCTTGAAAGAGAATGACTATTTCTTGAATGAAGACTTGACTGCACTTGAATTTTTACAAAAAATCGAAGCCAGAGAATATGATCTGAAGTGTCAAAATACTTCCAAGGAAAATCAATATCCAGACTTCTATGGTGGAAGTATGCCTCTTAGTTCATCGATTTCTCCAATCAATGCTTTTCTTACTCAAGCTGCAAGTGAAAAAGAATCAACTATGTTTAATTATCCAAAAGTTTGTTTTTATTCTGCTGGTAATTCTGGATTGTCTGGTGGTTCGGGAAGTTCAACTACTACTAATCCATTTGCTTCACCACCTAGTGTTAATATGAAGGAAGCTGAGCAAAACTTTGCTTTTCTGACAGCTTTCATGTCTTCATATGAAAACTTGGTAAGTAGTAAGATTGCCACAAGTGATTTAACTGATGAGGACTATGATCAGATAGATCCAGATGATTTGGAAATCATGGATTTAAAGTGGAACATGGCTATGATCGTCCGTAAGGTTAAAAGATTCATGCAGAGAACTGGAAAAGATCTTCCGGCTTTAAACAAGAAATTGGGTTTTGACAAGTTGAAAGTAAAATGTTATAATTGTCAAGAATTTGGGCATTTCGCAAAGGAATGTGACAAACCAAAGAAAGAATACACTGGTTCTCGTGGTCAACATCAAAATTCTTCTACACCACGAGGTAGTGATGCCGAAAAGAAACCATCCTCTTCTACAACACAAGCAATGTTAGCAGATGGTAATGACTGGTCACAACGGTTATTATGTAATGATGCTCAAGCAAATTTGGCTATGTTTGGGTTATATAAAGATTGTCAAGATACAAGTGGGAGTGAGATGTCTTCTGATAATGATTCTGGATCTGATTCTGACGATTCTTGTGACAATCCTCCAACAGTATTTGCTTGCATGGCCAAGATCAATGAGGTTAGTCATTCTATCTCTGCTACTTCATCTGTTAAAGTATCATGTGTTGATTATGAATCTAACAAACCTAAGTTAGAAGCTTTGAAAAGTCAAAATGATAATCTTGTAAGAGAAATTGCTTCTCTGAAGGATACTTATCGACAACCTCTTGAATCTCAAATGAAATCTCGTGAAAAGATTGAAGCATTGTCGACAAGTTACCATGATCTCAAAGCTGAGTTATCTGTAAAAATGACGATAAATGACCAAAAGTTTCAAGAAATTCTGAAATATCGTTCAAAGATAACCGAGCTTGAGAATGAGGTTCTTGAGTTGAAGAACAAACTGGGAAAGTTTAGAAATTCTTCTTTTCTGTTGAATGAAATTATTGAAGTATCTGGTAAACCAAAGGATTCAAAGAAAGGTATTGGTTTTGTTGAAATTCCACCACCATTTCACAATGATTACAAAATTAATCCTTTTGCTAGAAAAGAAGAGGATTTGATTAAGAAAGAAACTGTGATTTCTGAAAAACCTAAACCAGTTAAAACAGAAAAACCAGTTAAAATAGAAACAATTAAGAACCAAGTTGCTCCTCAAAAACCTCATGGTCAGAGTAACAAAGTCTTTGTTGAGAATGTCGACAAAGTGATTATCGATGACGTGTTTGAACCTGAGATAATACACAAGAATAAGAACATTCCAAGTTCTAATCATATTCTTTGTGAACCTCAAGAATTTGATGAAGCTGTGTATGGTTCATTCAAGTCTCACATGAAAAAGAAAGAACCGGTGAAAACTAAACCAGTAAAAGCAAAGAAGTCAGATAAACCAAAGATTTCTGATGAGGACTTAATGCGATTTGTTAATCCTCCTATTTCTAAGCTTTCACCTGTTAGAGTTTTTAAGTTAAAAGGGATGGACACGATGTTCACAGAAAAGGATATTCCAATAAGTATCATTAAACCTGAACTTATTGAGAGTGTCTTTATCAATGAAACTTCACAGATTCAAGATCTGGAGCGTCGATATGCTCAAGTGAAAACATCAGTTCCATTTGATCCATTGACTAAAGCAAAGCAAGTTTTAAAACAAGCTAATAAAGTTCAATTTGTGAAGTCAACTGGGACAGATACATTGAAAAGTTTCTCGAACTGTTCTAATTTAGATTTCTACTTGAAAAAGAAGTCTGAATTATCTGATGAGTTTGCTAAGAGTATGACCAAAAATGTGAGTCATCATCAAACTTCTGCATCATTTATTCCAACTACCTCTCAACATCATCGTGTAGACATGCGAAGTTGTTTTCTTTGCGGTCAACATGGTCATGTGGTGAGAAATTGTAGTCAGAAGAGCTATCAGAATCTTCATCCTTTTATCAAGGACAACTCTAAGCCAATTCCATTGGTAAAGGAGATTCTAAAACGACCTGCGTCGTATGCTGATGACACTCACATTATGTTCTCTAATGTGAATCCTCGAAAGGTTATTTATGTTAATGAGACACTTGGTCAGGTTAAACCAAAGTTTGTCCCGCATGAGTCAATTTGTAGGAACACGGATTCAAACATTGTTCAAGCAGCTTACTTAAGACGAAAGTCTAGGAAGCCGGTAACTTATTCACAAGTGGCTGAACAACATTTGAACTCTGTTAAAGTAATTGATCAAAGAGAAAACCAAAAGGTGCCCAAGACTGAGGCCTGGGCTGCCTTTTTGAACTAATCATCTTTATTTTGTGTGTAGGGTACATCCAGGACTGTGTCTGGTGAAAACTGGGGATAGTGGATGTTCTCATCATATCACTGGGAATCTCGACCTATTAACCAATGTGAGAAATATTCAAGGGGGTTATGTGGCATTTGCTGGGAATTCTGGGGGCATGATCACACAAGAGGGTGAAGTTTCAAATGGTCACATCACGTTTGAGAAAGTAAATTATTGTGATAAAGTGGATCATAACTTATTAAGTGTATCACAGATTTGTGATAAAAAGTACACAACAATTTTACTGACAAAGAATGTCTTATCTTGAAACCGGGTTATGTTATTCCCGAGGACATGGTCATAATGCGATCACCACGATCGAATGATATTTATGTCTTAAACATGAGCTCTAAGATATCCATGTCGATCGAAACATGTTTTGTCTCGAAAGAAACCGAGAAAGACTCGATTCTATGGCATCGTAGAATGGGTCACATACATGTTAGAAAGATGAATTATTTAATGGCTAATGATTTAGTGTAAGGTGTCTCGTTAATGAATTATCCTATGGATTTATTTGGTCCTGTGAATCGTGCGAGTATTTCTGGGGATTGGTATTGTCTTGTGGTGACTGATTATTATTCAAGATATTCATGGGTGTTATTTATGAGTTCAAAAGATCAAACACCGGTTTTGGTACAAAACCTTATCACCAAGGTCGAATCACTGTACAAACAAAAGGTGAGGAGAATCCGAAGTGATAATGGTACAGAATTCAAAAACACTGTATTAGATTTCTTTTGTGTTCACAAAGGAATTCATCGAGAATACAGTGCACCTTATGTACCTCAACAAAATGGTGTTGCTGAACGAAAGAATCGAACCTTGATTGAAGCTGCACGTACAATGCTCGCTGATTCTAAACTTCTTGTCCAATTCTGGAATGAGGCTGTGAATACAGCTTGTTATACTCTTAATCGGGTTCTAACAGTTAAAAGAATCAAAAAGACAAGCTATGAGTTTTTGAATAATCGAAAACCTAACTTAAAGTACCTGGAACCTTTTGGGTGTCCGTGTACAATGTTGAAGAAGGATGCAGGTAAATTTGAAGAAAAAGCTATCGAAGGGTATTTCTTGGGATATGCATCTCCAAAAAAAAGGGTATTTAACTTTACATCCGGTTGTGTTGAAGAATGGTACCATGTGGATTGTCAAAAGGAAAAGGTCCCGATTGGATGTTTGACTACGATAGTTTATTTAATTCATTTACTCCGTTAACTGAACACATTGACGAAGACCTGGTTCGAGCATACTTTGAAGATCATTTGGCAATTCCAAGATTTTCAAGTTCTAATGATGTTGCAGCTCAATCTGATGCTCCAACTGAGGAACCTCAAGTTGCTTCTCCAGTGGCTATCGATAATGTTTCCACTTCCTCTGATAATGATCAAGCTGAAGATCAAGTTATTAACCTTGACAGTGATAATGTTTCATCTCCTGAACTTGGTGAACATTACACTAACTTATTTGAAAATGTTGTTGTTCCTGAGAATCCCACTCTTCGGATTCATGAATATCATCCACATGAAAACATCATTGGAGAAATTGATGTGGGCGTTCGTACACGTCATCAAGTTGCTTCGTCAAGTGATAATAACATATTGTGTGCTTATACTGATTTACATTCATCGGGAATTGTAAATATTGCTAAATTCACTTACTTTCTATCTCAAGTTGAGCCAACGACAGCTCGTAAGGCACTTGAAAATCCTTCTTGGGTAGAAGCTATGCAGAAGAATTAAAGCAATTTGCACGTTTGGGTGTTTGGGATTTAATAGACAAGCCTGCTAGAGTCAAGAAAGCTATTCCGACTAAGTGGGTATTTAAGTGTAAAAAAGACGATCGAAGTGTGATTGTCAGAAACAAGGCACGTCTAGTGGTGCAAGGGTTTCATCAGCAAGAGCGTATTGATTACATAGAGGTATATGCTCCAGTTGCAATATTAGAGTTGATTCGGATCTTCCTAGCATATGCAGCTTACAAGAATATCAAGGTCTATCAAATGGATGTTAAAAGTGCTTTTCTCAATGGTGAACTACACGAGGAAGTGTTTGTTTTACAGCCTCCTGGTTTTGAAGATCCTGATTATCCGGACCGAGTTTACCGATTAAATAAGGCCCTGTATGGTCTACATCAAGCCCCGAGAGCTTGGTATGGCACGCTTGCCGACCATCTGATTGATAACGGCTTCAAACGAGGGACTGTCGACTGCACTTTGTTTCATAAAACTGTTGATGACGATCTTCTCCTAGTTCAGATTTATGTCGACGACATTATTTTCGGATCAACAAACGATACATTTTTGTAAGGAGTTTGAGAAGTCCATGCAAACAAAGTTCGAGATGAGTTCGATGGGAGAGATGAATTTCTTTTTAGGGTTGCAGGTTCACCAGTCTGCTAACGGAATCTTTATTCACCAGACTAAATATGTGAATGACGTCTTGAGCCGATTCAAGATCTCTGCCGGAAAAATCCCTTCTACACCTCTCCTAGTGGGTCACAATTTATCACCGGATGAATTGGAGGATACCGTTGATCCTACCCTCTATCGTGCCATGATCGGTTCTTTAATGTATCTAACGGCTTCTCGCCCTGATATTATGTTTGCTGTTTGTCTTTGTGCTAGGTATCAAGCAAGTCCACGAGTGACTCACCTAGATGCGGTCAAGAGAATTCTTCAGTATTTGAGGGGAAATCCAGACATCGGGTTGTGGTACCCCAAGGATGATACTTTTGATATTACTGCTTATTCCGACTCGGACTATGGAGGTTGCAAGATCAACTTCAAATCAACGACTGCAGGATGTCAATTTTTAGGAAACCGGCTTGTTTCCTGGCAGTGTAAGAAGCAGACAACGGTCTCTACTTCAACCGCTGAAGCTGAGTATGTTGCAGCTTCGAGTTGATGTTCCCAGGTTTTGTGGATACAACAACATCTTCGCGACTACGGTTTGAAGTTTCTTACTACTCATATCCTGATTGATAATTCTGCTGCAATTTCTATCACAAAGAATCCCGTACAACATTCGAAAACAAAACATATCGAAATTCGATATCACTTTATACGGGATAGCTTTGAGAAGAAATTGATTGACCTTGAGAAAGTACATACTGACTTTCAGAAAACCGATCTATTTACCAAAGCTTTTGACAAAACGCGTTTTAAATTTTTGCTTGGTTTAAACGGATTGAAGACGCTCGCTGATATCCTTAAACAAGGATAACTAACTTTATTTTATGTCATTTTTCCTTTATAATTTATTTTGGTTTTAGGGGGTGAAAACTAGAAAATACAAAAAGATTGTGATTTTCGTTTGTATAGATAAAACCCAAAAAAAATAAAATAAAAAAAAATAAAAAAAAATTCTTAATCCAAAAACATTAGAAAATTCAGAAAAATCAAAAATATTGGGATTTCGTTTCCTTAATGTTTTCTTTTAAAATATTTTGAAAATCTAAAAACATTTTAAAATTTGAAAATCCAAAAAGAATGTATTTTTTAAGTTTGTACAGAAAAAATCCGAAAATTCAAAAAGACTGTAAAGTTTATTTTGTTTATAAGAAAATTGAAAAAGACAAAAATATTGTGTTATTAAAGTATGTATAGATAAAAACCAAAAAGATTTTTGCATACGTTTGCTGAAAATTATGTCAATTATCTACATTTGAAGGGCATGTACGTATATATGTTTGGTCCTGACATTTACTTGTAAAAGTTCAGGTTAGCCATTTACCTGATAATGGAAAATAGTTGGGGCATTCGTGATGCGTTTTTAGATTATTTTCTCGCTGAAAATTATGTTGGTTATTTAAGTTTGTGAAACATGCTTGCATGTATTGGTTCTATTATTCACTTGTTGAATTGATAGAACAAACATTTATTTATAGACTTAAGTTAACTGGGGCGATTAAATTTATCTTTATTTTTGTTTTATGCTCCTCAAAATTTTGAGTTTTTGAAGCAAAAAGAGAAAATGATAGTACATTGATTATCTTGACTCCAAATCCAGCAAGAAGTATGCTTAAATGACTGTGTGCTTAATTGCATTGGTGCATTGGTAGATCTTAAAACAACCAAGTAGAGTAAAGTATGTGATATAAACATAAAGGAACGCCAAATTGAAAGGGGTGTTAGTCTCTAGCAAAAGTCTCGGTGAGGATGGCAGAAATGTAATAACCATTCATACTCAAGCCTTATAGTTGTTGATCTCCAAAAATATAATAAAGCAAATAACAAGCGTTAGGATTCTGGACACTGTGAGTCTTTATGCGGCTTAATCATCTGGGTATTCATAAGCATGAATATTTCACTCGCTTTTTAGAGCAAACCCAAAGTCATTAAACTTGATCACTGTTGTACTTAGTACCAACTTCCAAATTACTGACTTGATCAAAATCCGCTGTTAGTCATACATTTTTTCCTCCCTTGCACGCGTCTTAATACCATTAAGAAACGGACCCCAGGGGATACAATGTATGTAATCCGACAGATGGACTCGTGTATACTCACTCACAGTAAACGAAACTTGATGCATTGCTCAACTTTTCTACAATTGGTATCAAAAATTTTGATCAACACTATAATGGTTTAAGTCAAGTTGGGGTGATTTGGCAAAAATCAAATTAAGCTTGAACCGAGATTAGAGGCTGATAGTGTTGGTGCATAGATGTCAGTAGTTCATATGTATAAAGTCTGTAATCGAGTCTGTAATATTGTTTATGTAATTGTTTGTGTAACAGCGAAGTTGTTGACAAGTTCGCTTAGGCGAACTTGTTAACCAAGCGAAGTTGTTGACAAGTTCGCCTAGGCGAACTTGTTCAACGAGCGAAGTTATTGACAACTTCGCCTGAGGCGAAGTTGTCGTGTATTTAAGTAACCTACGGGTTACTGTTTAGAATACGGTTTTTTGATAGTTCGTTTTAGAGTTCGTGATAGCTGTGATCATTTCACGTGTCAAGTGTCTGTAATAGACGTGGTTCGAGTTATAATATAACGTGGTCTCGTTTGTATCGTGTGTTCGTGTTTTACGTATTCTACGCTCGTAACTACCTACGCAGGGATTCCGCACCTGCGTAGATAGCGATATCCCGTGTACGATCCGTCCAGGAACCTACAATTGGTATCAGAGCTTTAGGCTCGATTGTGAGGTTCGGGATTTCACGCGGGTGTAGAAAACGTCTCGTTTGACCTATTCGCGGGACACGTTTTCGTTGGGATTGTGTTATACTCACCTTATACAGTCATATTCAAGCCGTTACACTGACCGGAAACTGCTAAATCGTCGAAAACAGATCTGAATATTTTCAGTGTTCTTCGGGCGAAGTTACTGTTCTTCAGGCGAAGTTGCCGTCACTGGAAGTAGGGTTTCGGCGAAGATATAAGGCTAAGCGAAGTTATCCACAACTTCGCCTACCTCATAAGTTCGCCTAAGCGAAGTTATTCTCAACTTCGCTTACCTCCTAAGTTCGCTTACCTTAAGCGAAGTTATTCTCAACTTCGCCAAGTCACGCGAATTTAAGGTTTTTCCAGCGAAGTTAACACTTAAGCGAAGTTATCCTTAACTTCGCCTATAGTACTGTTTGGAAGAATGGAAGTCGAAGCGGGGTCGCCGATTAACATCTCAGAGTTAGTCAAAATGGAAGTCGAAGCGGGGTCGGCTACTAAGGCCCCAAGGTTGATGAAAGGAACAGACTTCGTAGCGTGGAAGGATAGATTCATTCAGTATATTAAATACCAGGATGCAAAGATGTGGGTGTGCATCCAGGATGGATATATCCCACCGACAATGGAGTACGAAGGTCGTGATGTGGTTAAGAAGTACAGCAAGATGGAGGAAGAAGAGAAGAAAATGTATGAGGCCGAGAGCAAGGCCCATGCTGCAATTACTATGGCTCTTCCTCAAGAGGTTCTCCATACATTCCGGAAGTACACTTCTGCACGAGAGCTTTGGGATGCTCTTGAGAATAGATTCGAAGGGAACGTGGGTATTCGTGCCTCGAAGATTAAGCTGTTAAAGACCCAGTTCTCTGTTTTCAAGTATTTGAAGAACGAATCGCTCGATGATATTATCACCCGATATTATCATCTAATGACAGAGCTGAACAACTATTCAATTGCTTACAGAGAGGAGGAAATAGTTGAGAAGCTTCTCGATGCTCTCCCACCGAAGTGGGAAATGTACACTGTTCTAATGAGGGAAGACAAAGACTTTCACAATTATGACTTGGAGACAGCAGTAAACAAGCTCAGAACCTTTGAGCTTAATATGGTTCGAAAAAAGACACCAACGGATCAGGTTCAAGACCCTGGTATGTATGGTGCCAAAGTTAACTCAGGCTCAAGTTCGAAGCCTGACTCTGCTGCTTACTACTCCAAAGGAGAGTCAGGTTCTGACTCTTCTCATGAAGGAAATGTGTCTGTAAACATGAACGGTGATGTTTGCTTCGTTGCTGGAGGATCAAGTGCTTCGAAACCTCAAGCATCCACAAGTAGTTTCTCTCCCAGTGCTTTAAGCAATAACTATTCCAAGATGCCAATGAGTGTCGAATCTGCTGAAGAGCAGTTTGCAGTCTATGCATCTTTTATTGCTTCTTACGAGAACTACATACAAGGGAAGATTGTGGACCCTGCTGTTTTGGAAGAAGACTATGACCAGATCGATCCTGATGATCTGGAGGAGATGGATCTGCAGTGGCAGATGGCGATGATAGTCAGAAGAGTGAAGCGTTTCATGAAGAAGACTGGCAGAAAGTTCGTAGGTGGAAAGCCAGGATTTGACAAGTCAAGGGTGAGGTGTTACAATTGCCAACAGAATGGACACTTTGCAAAAGAGTGCACTAATGCACGGGTAGAACGTAGTCAGGGGAGGACTACACAGCAAAGTGGAAATAACAATGGGAATAGAGCCATGATGTCTGATGCTGGGGAATACAACTGGAATATGTTCTCTGGAGAACTCTTTGAGCAAGCTCACATGGCGAAGGTTGCAGCTGAAGAATGTGTGAAAGCTGCTGAAAATGAAAAAGCCTTCATGGCTGATGATCAGAACACCGAGGTATGTACTAAACCTATCTGTACTAAGTGTGAGAACTTGTCTGAACAGCTTGCAACAATTACTGATCAGTATGTTAAATTGGATGCCGAATTTAAAACCTTGAAAGAAGATCATCATTTTACAAAGACAAGAGAAAATAATTATAGAATAAAAATTAAAGCGTGTGAAAAGGACGTTAAAAGTTTAAAAACAAAATTAGCTGAAAAAATTGATGTGATCGATCTAAGCTATGAGGTTTTAGAAGAGAAAACCAAGTTAATTGCTGAGAAAGAAAAGCAGATTGCTGATCACCAGGTAAAAGTGGTGGAACTAAATAGGAAACTGGAGCAATTCCGGAATTCCTCTGCTATTCTTGATCACCTCGTCAGTGATCACGGTTCCTCACCCAAGAGGGGAGGAATTGGTTACCATGAGGTTCCACCACCATATAACCATAATTATACTTTCAATCCTAGTGTTCATGAATCTGTTAATTTTGTAGCTGATCAGACAGGTACTGCTAAGGAAACTGGTAAAGTACCGGAAGTTAGTAAAGGCGAAACAAGTTCGCCTGTCTCAAAAATTAAAATTTCAAGTCCAGTCTCATCTGATTCGGATAAGTCATCCGAGTCGGGTAAGACAAAAGAGAAGGAAGTATTACCCACTAGTGGAGAAAAGGTTAAATCGACTCAAAAGAGTACTCCACTCAACCCATATGTCCCACCTTATGTGAGACGTACGGGTGGTAATACTGCCTCCACATTTAAAACATCTGCTGAAAAGAAAGCTGAATATAGATGTTGTTTTAGATGTAATCAAACCGGGCACCTTGTTGCTGATTGCCCTCTGAAGCAACGTTTCAGAGAGGTGAGGCCCTCGAAAACTGAGACTAAGGTTTTTAGTAATCGTTTAAATGTTAAAAATGAAAACCATTCAAATTTGAGATATAATACCGGTTTTCAAAGAAACACATCTCGTTTTCACACTACTAATAACCAAACCAACTGCTATAATTCTTTTAATTCTCTTAATGTTCGTCAGTTTGGTTGGCCTCACTATCAGTCTCCAAGGAGGTATTCTGTTAGGACTCGTGAAAATTTTCCTAATGCTAACTATGGTCAGACAAGGTGTGTGAGTTCTGATAAGAAGGTTAGTCGACCCAAGACCAAGAGGTCTTGGGTCCCCAAATTTTAATAATCTTTTTGTTTGTGCACGAACAGTTGAACAGGGCGTCCAAGAATCTTTGGGTTGTGGACAGCGGCTGTTCCCGGCACATGACTGGTAACAAGAATTTGTTACAAGATTTAAAACCTGTTCAGGGAGCAAGAGTCAGTTTTGCTGGTGAGAGTGGAGGCAGAATAACTGGAAGGGGTACGGTAACTAACGGGAAAATGACGTTAGAAAATGTGAACTTTGTTGAAGAGCTGAAGCACAATCTGCTGAGTGTGTCGCTGATTCGAAGCTTCCGGTGGTGTTCTGGGCTGAAGCTGTTTCTACAGCTTGTTATGTCCTGAATAGAGTGTTAACGGTAAAAAGACTTAATAGAACATGCTACGAGCTGATGCATGGAAGAAAGCCTAATTTGTGTGGACTTGAAGCTTTCGGGTCCCCGTGTTCAATTTTAAAGGCACATTCAAAGTTTGGTGAAGCAGCCGATGAAGGAATCTTAGTCGGCTATGAAGTTGGGACTCCCAACAGGCGTGTCTTTAATACAACGAACGGCAAGGTTGAAGTGGTATGTAACACCGACATTACGAGTTACAGATCGCCAAGACCGAGCATCGGACCTCCTGGGATTTTCGACTATGATAGGCTCTTCAAGTCTTTTAACATACCTGATTTGGTTCGTACAGAAGAAGAAGAACGTGTTGCTACGAAGATGTTTCTAGATGAGGAGGAAAATTTGGCACATAGACAACTATTTGATGATTGTCAACCTTCCTCATCAAATTCTATTGGTTCCCCTGCTGTCTCTCCTGAAGATGACTTTATCAATCCTTTTCACTCTCAGCCAGAAACAACCATTGATGAGCTCTCTACTAATTTAGAAGATAATTTGCATGTTGGTGCTGTGCCGACCACGAGAATTCACATAGATCACCCTTTGGAGAATGTTATAGGTGATGTGTCCTCCAGTGTACAAACCAGAAGTAGCTTGAATGAGCACACCTGTGTTTATACAAGCATTAGAGAAACGGGTATAATGAACGAATGTTTGTACTCATGCTTTATTAGCCAGATTGAACCGAAAAATTATCAAATGGCTCTTAAGGATAGCTCGTGGGTCGAGGCCATGCAAGAAGAGTTGGCTCAATTTAAGAAGATGGAAGTTTGGACTTTGGTTGAAAAACCAAGGAATGTGCATGCGATAGGCACAAAGTGGGTGTTTAAGTGCAAGAGAGATGAAAAGGGGATTATAATAAGAAACAAGGCGAGACTGGTCGTTAAAGGTTTCAATCAGCAAGAGGGGATAGATTATAATGAAGTGTTCGCTCCGGTGGCCAGGTTGGAAGCGATAAGATTGTTTTTGGCGTTTGCTGCTTTCAAGAAGATGAAAGTGTTTCAGTTGGACGTGAAGAGTGCGTTCCTCAATGGGAAAGTTGATGAGGTTGTGTATGTTGAGCAACCTCCGGGTTTTCCTGACCCAGACTTTCCTGATCATGTATACAAGTTGAGCAAGGCGCTGTATGGATTACATCAGGCACCTCGTGCCGGGTATTCAACGTTATCGGACTACTTGCTAGAGAATGGTTTTGAAAGGGGTTTGATTGACAGCACACTGTTTGTGAAGAGAGATGGAAGTGACTTCCTGCTAGTTCAAGTCTACGTGGACGACATCATATTTGCTGCATCAAGAGTCTCCATGTGTCAGGATTTTGAGGCCGTTATGAAGAAAAGATTCGAGATGAGTGCTATGGGTGAACTAACGTTCTTTTTAGGATTGCAGGTTGATCAAAAGAAGGATGGGATGTTCATTCATCAAACAAAATATGTTCATGATGTCCTCAAGCGCTTCGAGATGGAGGACTCTTCTCCATTTGACACTCCAATTTGCGTCAACCACAAGTTGGGAGCTGAAATAGACGGTGACGCAGATGTGGACCCAACTCAGTATCGGGCTATAATAGGTTCTTTGATGTATTTAACTGCTTCTAGGCCTGATATAATGTTTGCTGTTTGTCTTTGTGCTCGTTTTCAGGCAAACCCAAAGGAATCTCACATGAAGGGTGTGAAGAGGATTTTGCGGTATCTCAAAGGCAAGCCGAAGCTAGGGTTGTGGTACCCGAAGGGAGGAGACGTGGAACTGGTTGCTTATACAGATTCTGATTATGGAGGGTGCAATCAGAGTCGGAAGTCGACAACAGGAGGATGTCAGTTTCTCGGTGGAAGATTAGTTTCATGGCAGTGCAAGAAACAGACGTCAGTCGCAATCTCAACGTGCGAAGCTGAATATATGGCAGCATCCAACTGCTGTTCTCAGGTTTTGTGGATTCAGCAACAATTGCGCGACTATGGTCTGAATTTCTTACTCACTCCTATTTTAATTGATAACATTGCTGCCATCTCAGTAATTAACAATCCCGTGAAACATAGTAAAACTAAACATATTGACATTCGTCATCATTTCATACGAGATTGTGCTGAGAAGAAACTGATTAAGGTCGAAAAGGTCGATACGCTAGAAAATTTCGCTGATTTATTTACAAAAGCGTTTGATAAATCCAGATTTCAAAACCTAATTGAGCTGAACGGGATGATCAATCCCGAGTAACCATGTTTTTATTGCGTTTAAAAAAAAAA
The DNA here is from genome assembly GCF_021521415.1 of Bidens hawaiensis. NCBI lineage: Eukaryota > Viridiplantae > Streptophyta > Magnoliopsida > Asterales > Asteraceae > Bidens > Bidens hawaiensis. Next base: position 434,812 of record NW_027491674.1, read on the forward strand.
AAAAAAAACGTCACTATTGCTTAAAATTAGTCGGTTACCTCAGTTTGATGGACATATCCTTGGATATGTTTTGGTCCTCGTTTCTACTTGTAGAGAATGAGGGTCGCCATTAACCAGACGACTGAAAGTGACCGGGGCGGTTATGATGTGTTTTCTTTCTGTCGCTGAAAATTAGTCGGTCATACTTAGTTAGAAGGACACATACTTGTATGTGGTCGGTCCAGTTGATCCATTGGATCTTCAGGATTGCCGTTTACCTGAAGGCTTTGACGTGATCGGGGCGATTGAAGTCAAAAGTTTTTTAAAGGGAAATGAAATTACTTTTCAAGTCTGTTACTTCGTAAGAAGTTCGTTAGCAATGTTAAACGGAAAATTGATCTAACCTTGGAAAATGATATATATACTGATTGTGTGTGCTTAACTAGTGAAGTTATTAGGCTTAAAAGGCTTTAGGACAATCATTGTATGTCATGGTAACTTTTTATGGTGCGTAAAAGTAGATGTGATACAAACTAATTTTACTTGATTTTACGTGGAAACTCCTTAAGAGTTTTGCGTGTCTTCATATATATCTTTTCGAATGATAGGCAGAAAAGCGATTACCCAGTCATACACGAGCCCATGTGTGTTCTGATTCCCGTGAAGAAAGCGTTTCAAGACACTGCAGTGATCCAGATTCGGGACTTGCAGTTAATTTCTACTTTGAAGTCTATGTTGTTAAAAAAAAAAATATATATTTGGAGTTATTGTAACATATTAGTGATCATAAAATCAAGACTTCTCTATCTTTGAGTAAGAAGAAGAACGGGAACCAGAAGGAGAGTACATACAAGTTAATCAGACACTATGGGTCGAAGTCAATTCGGGGTGACTTGGGGAAAGCCAAATACGCTTTGAGGATAGATAGGAGGCATCAATATTTCTGAGTTGTTGCACACTTAAATTTTAAGGATTAATTGAACCTAACTCGTATCACAGAAACGATGAAAACCACTTTAAGTTATACCTGCTTACAACCTGTCTCTATATGTCATAATACAGCTAAACACGGATCTATGTGACAGTCACGTAGTTAGTATGATTCCTGTACGGATCTTTTCTAAAACATAGCAGTCCCTACCGAGACTGAAATTTGATCCCTTATACTTTAAATTTTTAAGTTTTTGTACTTAGATAGTTTTATGATTGTTTATCTGGTTACTTAGAATTGATCATGTCGTTTATTTCTTAAGGGACAACTGTTAAAATCTAAAGGGTTAAATTTGAAATTTTCGGCGATGTTGTTGAATAGGCGAAGTTGTGAATAACTTCGCCTAGGCGAAGTTATCCGTAACTTCGCCTGTATAACTCCGCCTCTATATAAGGATGTTCAAAGGTCACACTGTTCACAGAAAATCAAGCGAACTTAACCCGAAATTTCCGGCGAAGATATACATATTTCGGCGAACTTGTTTCGATTTCGATTTCGACTTCGACCCTTTTTCTCAGTTTCGTTCATAGATTCGAGGTGTGTGTTATTGATTAACCGTATATCCATCGACAGTGGTGCTTTTCATAGGTCGTTTTGAACGGTTTCGTGACCTCGGTCCGGTGACCTTTCAAAACCGAGATTTACAAGCTTGTATTACGTGTTCATGGACAAACTGTTCGTCCACATAACCTTAATACCAAGTGTTTTTGAGTTCTTCATCGTCAAAACCTTTGCCGAAACATCGGATTCCGACTGTTAGAATCCTAACAGTCGCCGATTCAGTTCAGGTGAAGTTAGGGTTTCGGCGAAGTTATCCGCAACTTCGCCTGACGATTAATTTCGCCTGAGGCGAAGTTATCCACAACTTCGCCTAAGGCTTAATTTCGCCTAACCCTTATCTTCGCCTGAGGCGATGTTGTGAAGAGGCGAAGTTATCACTAACTTCGCCCAGACCTTTTTACTTTAAATTAATTAGACGAACTTAAAGATGAAGCGAAGTTGTTCCCAACTTCGCCTCATCTATAACTTCGCCTATACAGGTTTGACCACAACTTCGCTACTGGTAATCAAGCGAACTTGTGTACAACTTAAACGTTTTTCTAACTTGGTTCGTTTTGTGCAGATATGGCTGCTGTTGGAGGTGCAGGTGATGACGGTGATGATCATAGACAGTTCTTCCCGGCGCATAACCAGTTTATAACACTTGACCCAGATGCAAAGGGTGTGGAGGATTATAGGGAGATAATTACTTTTCTCCTGCGCTCAAGGATTTATCATGCAATAACAACTACCCTGCCCATTTCGCTACCGAACATTGAAGACTTTTGGCAGACGGTAGAGTATGATTGCCGGGTTGAGCCCCCGGTCATGCGAGCCACCGTTAACGGTCAAGTCGTTCAGTTTTTTTCTGAACATATACGGGTGGCGTTGCAGTTTGGTGAAGAAACGAGGGATGACCCAACGGAGTTTGTTGCGCCATTCCGTGATGGGGCGTTCCTCAGGATGGGATATTCGGGTCTCTTAGGAGTCACTCAACGGAGGAAGGGGTTCCTCTTAGATCAGTGGCGCTTCCTTATGCACGTCATGATCGTATGTATGTCAGGACGGAAGGCCGGCACTGATGGAATGGGTGCGACAATGCAGTCTGCTATGACTGCATTGACTTATAATAAAAGGTATTCGTTCAGCCAAATGATCTTTTATGAGATCGACCGGCAACGAAGGGCTGTGGCGCGTGAGCGGTTTACAATGTATCCTCGATTCCTACAGATGATTTTCAATCATGTGGCTCCGACGCTGCCTCAAAGACGCCCTATTCGATACGTAGAAAGTGTGACAAAACGTATCTTTGCACAGTGTCGCACTTCTAGCGCACGAAGCAAGCCTGAGCTACGTCCCAGGCATACTCCGCTTTTTGGGTATCTTATAAACCCGGAGTATGTGCCTGCGGCAGGGGACGAGTTTAGGGACCCAAGACAACAACAGGCGGCAGCACCCCAGGCTGTATCAGCTGCGCCTGCTGTATCTACTGCTGTATCTGCTGCTGTGCCAGCTTCTGAGATTGATCTTGACGCCATGTTCGGCGGGCAAGGGTTATTTGATATGGACCGATTTGATCCACATGAGAATATTCAAGTCTCGGGTCCACAAGCTGATTTTGATGATGTGATGGAAGAGGCCAGACGGATGATGGTGAGGCATGAGAGAACGGTGGGTAAGCAGAAGAGAATTGTTGACGACGACGATGAGGAAGATGATGAAGAAGAAGCTGTGCAGCTGGTAAGAAAGGGCTCACGAAGGGAAACGACAGGTATGGATGTAGGAGCCGGAGATACTTCAAGGTTGGCACGTTTTGCTCCACCTGCCTTGTCTGGTATGTCCCTTGTTCCTACCTCTGTGCAGGTATCGAGTACAAGCGCTACGGTTGTTCCCGTAGTGGCTATATCGTCGGCTGACACTCCATCGGTCACGGCCGTCCAGACGTCGGCTCCAGCAATTGTGTCTCTACCACCTCAAACGCTTACTCCATCGGTGGTAGTAGCACGATTTGTTGAGTCTACGGTCACCACTACTGCAGGAGTATCGGGTACGGTACCACCTGCGGACACGCCCTCTTCTGACTCGGAACGGATAGCTTCACTAGAGCGGATTGTAGGTGAGCAGTCAAAGACTATTCAAAGCCTAGTGGAAGCAAATCAACTGCAGGCATCCCTCCTGGCTGAGCACGGGAAAATCATAGATGCCTTGAAAGCGTTCTTGGCATCTCAGGGGGAGATGAGCTGTAGAGGTGATGAGTTGAGGACCAAGCGTCGAGAAGACCGAGACGATGATCCCAATGCACCGGAAGGTGCAGGTGGTGAGCTGCCAAGAACCTCTCAAGCTCTTGGGGCTTCCACAGCTGAGGGGGAGTCTACCGAAGCGGCTGGTGGTGATGATGTAGTGATGGTGGAGGATGACGTGATCGATGCGCTGAAGGAACTTGATGATGACATGTTCAGCGACGATGTGTTATTTGATGAAGATGTTCTGCCAATCAGTGAGATTGAAAAGATTGGTGCAGAAATTGTGGTAGAGAATGTGATAGAAGAAGGGGAGATTGTTGAAGAAAACGTTGAACACGAGATCCCTGAAGTTGAGAAAGCCGACGTGAGGGCTGAGATGGATGAGACTACTGAGTGGGAGGAGCAGCCTAGGTGAAAGGAAGGCTGTGCTCATTGGTTTATCAAGACCAAGAAGCCTGCTGTTCCAGCCATGTTCAAGAAGAGCTATAACATTAAAGGCTATGCTGAGGCGAAGAACGGAATCATCTGTTGGATTTATGATGAACAGATCAAGTTATTTGTGGTAAAACATTATGATGGCATTCAATACTTCAAGAGAATGTTGAGATCTTTCAACATGTTGCCGGAATGCGAGGTGAAAGATTTGGGCAGGTTGGGCCTGATAAACAGAAGTGACAACAATATGGCAAGAATGATTGAGAAGATTGTGTGGAAAGAAGGCGTAAAAGAAAAGATGTTTGAACTATTAAAGCCACAGAAGGGAAAGCTCGTGGAGGATACAGAGAGGGGATTGAGAGCAGATGGCAAGCCATGGATGGTGATGAAGTACAAGCCGATCCGATGCATCAAGGAGGTTCCAATGAAGAATATGCCTCAAGATGTGTTGAAGAATCTAAAATGGTGGTACGTTGATTGCCAGACTGCTGAAGCCGTGATGGAAGACGAAGATGAACAAGAAGTGCTGAGGGTGTATGACCCGATGCATCTTGTTAACTTATCGAAAGCTGATTTGCAAGCGTTGAACGAAAAGAAGATATTCTATATTCCTGCTTGGAAGGATGAAGCAAGGAAATATCAGCGAGTAGTCACGGTGTGTGTTAGAGAAGGAGTGCACGCATGAAGATACAGGATTACGAGACAAGAGCTGAAAGATCAAGATATGAAGCTACTGCCAAGGGGGAGTCTGTTGGTGCATAGATGTCAGTAGTTCATATGTATAAAGTCTGTAATCGAGTCTGTAATATTGTTTATGTAATTGTTTGTGTAACAGCGAAGTTGTTGACAAGTTCGCTTAGGCGAACTTGTTAACCAAGCGAAGTTGTTGACAAGTTCGCCTAGGCGAACTTGTTCAACGAGCGAAGTTATTGACAACTTCGCCTGAGGCGAAGTTGTCGTGTATTTAAATAACCTACGGGTTACTGTTTAGAGTACGGTTTTTTGATAGTTCGTTTTAGAGTTCGTGATAGCTGTGATCATTTCACGTGTCAAGTGTCTGTAATAGACGTGGTTCGAGTTATAATATAACGTGGTCTCGTTTGTATCGTGTGTTCGTGTTTTACGTATTCTACGCTCGTAACTACCTACGCAGGGATTCCGCACCTGCGTAGATAGTGATATCCCGTGTACGATCCGTCCAGGAACCTACAGATAGTTTCTGATATTCTGTGCTATAATTGAACCAATTAATCATATCACAAAAACACATGAAAATTTGTTATTAGATTTAAGTGGACAACAATACCAATGACCGACTTAACGTCAGTCATAATATCGCTGAAATATTAAACTGTGATGGAAGGGCAATTTGGTCAAATGATTCTCTGCTCAAACTCAACAAAAAAACACAAAAATATGTATTGCTTTTGTTAAAACATAGAAAAATACAAAAAGATTGTTCAATTTCAAAATGTTCGGATACTTCTTTGTACATACATTCTTTATATTTTTTTACAAAATACCAAAAATATTTTATATTTCTTTCTTTACATATTATTTATATAATTTAATTTATGTTTCGTAAAAAATGAAACGTTTTTAAAGTATTCAATTATTGTTTGTATATATACCTTTACATATGTTAACGTATTTTAATAATTTGATCCATAGGATTTTAACATGTTGTTATTATAATATTACTTAAAAGATGAATCTTGTATATAATAATGTTTACGGAATTTTAGCGTTACCGGTATGCTTATTTTTTTATAACATTTGTCGATTTAAAGTTAAAGTTACAACGATATTAGATTATATATATACATATTTACATAGTTATTTTACGAGTTGTAATGATTGGTTCGGTGTTTCAGTGACTGTCGAACGTCAAAGGTGACGTTCTCATCCACAACTTTCAAAATCAACTTACCCTCGCAGACGTCGATCAACGCCTGTGGAGTGGCAAGGAATGGTCAGCCTAAGATAAGTGGGACACTATCATCATCATTCATGTCTAGGATGACAAAGTCCACGGGGAATATGAACTTGTCGACACGAACAAGCATGTTCTCGACCATCCCTTAGGGGTATTTCATAGAACAATTAGCAAGCTGGATACTCATCCGGGTAGCACGTGGTTCGCCTAAGCTCTAATGGTGATACATGGAATACGGCATGAGGTTAATACCGGCACCAAGATCTGCCAGCGCATAAGCCACCGTATCATCACTCAAGATGTAGGGAATTGTGAAACTCCCACGATCGGACATCTTCTCTGGTAACTATCTCTGCAAGACCGCAGAACAACTAGCACTAAGTGGGATAGAAGAGACCTCAGCTAACTTCTCCTTATTCGAAAGAATATCCTTAAGGAACTTTGATTATTTCGGCGTTTGAGTGAGTGCCTCAAGGAATGGAATGTTAAGGTGAAGCTGCTTCAAAATATCAAGAAATTTGGAGTTCTGCTCGTCGTCTCTATCCCTGCGGAGTCTCCCGGGGTATGGAACTCTAGGTTTGTAGACTCTCGTTGGTATGCTGGGTAACTGCTGGTCCTCGGCCTGTGCCGTACTTCCTGGACTGTGCCTCTGATGCACCTTGGCCGGCGGAAACTCCAACTAAATCTCCTCATCCACATGCTCCTCTCCATCGACTGCAGACTCCTCAATAACTCCTCTCGTCGTCTCCTGACTCACGGGCTCGCTATGTGCCCCTGCACCGCTCCTCGTCGTCACAACCTTAGCGAATCTAATCTTGAGTTCCTTTGATCATTGCCTTTCTAATCTTGAGAGGATGATGGCCCGCTTCGTTGACACCAACCTAGTCCTTAACTGGCAGAAGTGTCATTTCATGGTTCGCGAGGGCATTGTTCTGGAGCATCAAATTTCGAGTGCGGGGATATAGGTTGACCGAGCGAAGGTCGAGACCATTTCTATTCTTCCCCCGCCCACTTATGTGAGATCCATCCGGAGATTTCTAGGTCATGTCGGGTTCTACCACCGTTTCATCAAAGATTTTTCTAAGCTTGCGAGACCCATGACCAAACTTCTGGAGAAGGATGCTCCATTCATTTTTTTCTGAGCAATGTATCTAGGCGTTTGATCTTTTGAAAGACAAAATCGTTGAGGCCCCGATCATGATTGCTCCTGACTGGTCGTTAACATTTGAATTGATGTGTGGCGCGAGCGACTTCGCAGTCGGAGCGGTTCTTGGACAGTAGAAGGATAAACACTTCCATACGATTTACTACGCTAACCGGACCTTAAATGGTGAACATGAGAGTTATACTTCCACCGAGAAAGAGCTTTTAGCTGTTGTGTTTGCATTCGTAAATTTAGGTCCTATCTAGTTTTGTCCAAGACGATTGTGTATAGGGACCATGCAGCTATTCGATATCTCTTCAGCAAGCAGGATGCTAAGCCTTGTCTTATCCGATGGATCCTGTTGCTTCAGGAGTTTGATATTGAGATCCGTGATAAAAAGGGGTGTGAGAATGTGGCGGCCGATCATCTTTTGCGTCTAGAGGGAGCAGAGTTAGGAGATTCGGGGGTCAGGATCGACGATCATTTTGTGGCAGAGAGTCTCATGTTTGTTACGGCACAGGAGGAGGGTTTTCCATGGTTCGCTGACTTCGCGAACTATCTTGTTAACATGTACCTCCCGAAGATGCCTTACCAGCAAAAGAATAAATTCTTTGCTGATGTTAAGTTTTAGCTATGGGATGACCCGTGTGTTGATCAGCTGATTAGAAGGTGTGTAGATGCTAAAGAGGGATGGCAGATTCTGAGCCATGGCCATGTAGGACCGATATGAGGTCATCACGGTGCGATTTTGACGGCGAAGAAGGTGTTTGATTCATGTTTTTTATTGGCCATCAATTTTTAAGGACGCGCAGGTGTTTGTGAGGAGTTGTGATCGTTGCCAGCGTATAGGCAACATCTCGTCGCGAAATGAAATGACCCAAAATTCTATTCAGGTTTGTGAGGTTTTAGATGTGTGGGGAATTAATTTCATGGGGCTGTTTCCATCTTCGCGTGGAACAAGTACATATTCGTGGCCGTCGATTATGTTTCAAAGTAGGTTGGGGCCAAGGATCTACCTACGACTAATGTCCGAGTGGTAGTCCACTTTCTTAAGAGTCTCTTTGCCGCAGAGGGCACTCGTTTCCACCAGTTGTACGAGTTATAGGAGCTACGAGATCACGCGTATGATCAATCGTTCATGTACAAGAAGCGGACGAAGGAACTGCATGATAGAAAGTTGAAGGGTAATAAGCAGTTCAAGCGTGGGGACCTGGTTTTATTGTATAACTCCCAGTTGAGGTTATTACTGGGAAAGTTGAAATCCCAATAGTCGGGACCGTTCATGGTCACTGAGGTATTCCCGTATGGCACTATTGAGATACAAGATCAGAGCGGGAAGTTTAAGGTGAACGGTCACAGGTTGAAGTACTACATAGGCAAGCCGTTAGCTGATCAGACAGTCGAGGTTTTCTACCTTGACTCATTCACTGAGGCGTAGACCTGTTGGATGCATCACTCGGGAGACAGCTCGAGATGTATAGTGTGTATTATGATTTTCTTTATTATCTGTTTTATTTATTTTATTTTTGTTAGTTATAAAAAAACAAATAATAAAAATTAATTAAAATAAAAAAAATCAAATAAAAAAATTATAAAAACACTAAAATATGTTTATTTCTTATGTTTTTGTTTATGTTTCGTACGCCGCTACATGCGAGCGAGTTTGAGTTATTGCATGTATTATTAGGCGTATGGTAGCTCTGATGACATTTTGGAATTGGTTCTCCCGAGGTTGCGGTCGCGAATGAAATGCTATACGGTCGTTCGATTGATACATAGCTGGTGAAGATTCTGCATATGAACCTGGGGAGTCACACGTTCTCTGTTTTACTCTTGAAAATTTTAAGTTTTAATTTTATTTTATTTTATTTCTTTTCTTTGTTCACATCGAGGACGATTTCGTTCTAAGTGTGGGGATGAGAGTTTATTTTACTTAGTTGTAGAAAAAAATATTTAAAAAAAATATAAAATAACATTCTTGCACTCTTTCACTGAGAATTATGTCGGTTACTCAAGTTTGAGGAACATATACTTGTATATGTTTGAGCCTGTTTTCTACTTGTAAACCTACGAGATAGCCATTTACCTTAAAACTGAAAGTGACTCGGGCGACTGTTGTATGTTTTGTTTTTCTGCCAAAAATTATGTTGGCTACTTAAGTTCGAGTGACATATACTTGTATATGTTTGGTCCAGTTATCTATATGTAGACATACAGGATAGTCATTGACTTGAAAACTGAAAGTGACTTGGGCGACTGAATTTAAAAAAAATAATAATAATAAAAAAAGGTAAAAAAGTTTTAAAAGAAAAATGTCCCTTGAAAATTGTTTTTCTTCTACGTTAAGCAGTAAATGATATTATTACCGTTGTGTTAACAAGCTCTCGGAACTTTTGAAAAAAAAAAAAAAATAAATAATAATAATAATAATAATAATAATAATAATAATAATAATAAAAGAGATGGTTTGCATATCTGATTCGGGATGTGTCGGTAGGCCCAACTAGCTTTGATATTCCTCTTTAGCAAATTTTATATATCTCATAATTTGAAAAACGGTGAAACCGAATTTCGATGCTTAAGGAGGATTACCATAATCTAAATACTTTGAGATGGTAAGACTTAGATGCACTCAAACTAGCACACCGCCACATGTCCATCTTTTTACGAGCTTAGCAAATAGTTATATTTATTTAGGAGTTAAAAAACAATCTTGCTAAAGTATGAAAAAAAAGAACTAAGAAACAAAAAGAGAAGAAAGTATGAATAAAAGATGCAAAAAAAAGCATCCAAAAGTAGTAAAAGATGCCAAAGTTGCACATACTAGAGTGGGCTGATAGTTTACGCGTTTCTAAGGGGATAGTGACTCTGAGGTTATCGCTATTGGGGCTCAAGGTTCGTAATCAATAAATATCAATTTAGGAATTTATAGGACAGAGTCCAATAATAATTAGGAATAGCTCGTACGGCCTCCACAGGACAATTCATCCATCAAATTTCACCGAGTGCATCTACTTATTACCATCAACGAGTCATTGGCTTATGATGATTTGTCAAACCAGTTTTCTTTTACTCTTGTTTTTCTAGCTCTCTTTTTCTGAGATGGGGTAGGTGTAGCCGTAGCTTTTGAACTTAAAACGCTTAGTGCAATTGGGGGCTTGATCGGTTAGTGGCTGGGTTAAAAGTGGAAAAATATATCTGCAATCGCGGTCAATATGTCGAGCTGATTTGGGGGCTTGTTGCTTTCACTTGGTTATGATCCAGTGTAGATTTCTTTTTCAGGGATGAAAAAGTCTTAAGTGTGGGGATGTTTAATGTGTTGTAAAACACACTTGTTTTCCACACCTTTTTACCATCTTTTTATTGCTTAATTATTTAATAATTAATGGTTTTGGCTTGTTTTCACATGATATTACAAAGTTATATTTCGTTCGTAGGTTGCGGGTTTTAAAGAGAAAAGAAAGAACCGGGCTTTTCAAGACTTAAAAGGCTTTAACGATCAATTTTTGAAGAAACAAGTTAAAGCCCGACCCAAGCCCACTTGTGTGAAGCCTTTCATATGTTATATATTATTATAACATAAAATTAAGAACCCTAAGCACCTCATTTTTGAGAGGATCGGCAGCCTCTTTTACAAAGAAAAAAAATATTTTGTGAAGTTTTGAGAGATTAGGAGGAGGAAGGAAGCCAAGAGGTTCGTTGGACAGCAGCTCGAGGGTATTTTTTATCATATAACTCAACCACAATTAATAGTATAACACTCATTACTTTGGTTTTCTTGTTTATGTTCATAACTATATTGTTTTTTATCTTGAAAGTGAATTATCTTGCACTTGAGTTGAAGATTGAGTTGTGCTTGATTAATATTGATTATTGAATGATTTTTATTCTGAATTGGTTGAGTTTTATGATGGTTATATAAGTATTTGCTGTTTTCCAAAACTTATGAGTAGCTAAACTTCTTTGTTCTACCTAGGTTAGATGATTATTGTTCGGTTTTAATGAGTTAAATGGATTGTTTGATTAATATGACTTGAATTGCTATTGAAAGTTTGGTTTAATGATGAATTAGGTTTTGTTTAGTGGCTGCCATATTTTTTATATCATCTCATAACCTCGTGCTTCGATTAATTGAATTGGTTTTGATTGATAGTTGCATGTTCATGTCTTTACTTTGTGTTTATAGTTTGTTTGTGGTAGTAACAATTGTAGGGTTTCGTTGAGATTGTTCATTGGTATAATTCAGTGGGTGAGCACCTTCTTAGAGACCGAGAGGTGATAGGAAGTAAAGTCGCGTCATAGCTATTGCTTGTTAGAATTAGGATTGCGCGAGAGCGGGTTCGGTTCTTGTCAGGTTTGGGTTCGTGAGCGATTAGTTGGTCTAGTTTATGTTAAACCAAATTGTTCCTCTATCCTTGGTTGCGTAGTATTCGTTTCCATTAGGGTCATGTGTCGGTGAGTCCGAGAGGAGAGTCGACATTAGAACACCTTAGCATTCGATTCCCGGTTAGTTCTTAAAATCAAATAAGTGTTAGGGTTTGTTAGTGAGACCGAGAGGTGATCTAGCGTTCTTGAGCGAGCCTTAGTAGTGTCATCTTTAGATACCGATGTCGTGAGATCGTTCAATCCGTTAGCTTGTTAGTCCGTCAATTTTATGCTTACCTAGGTAGACTTTTTCTCCATTATTAGTCACAGTCGTTAAGTGTCTCGTTAAGTTAAGTTAATTAATTTAGTCAAAGTAATCTAGGTCAAGTAGTTTAATTATTAAAAATAAATTAAAAAAATATTATACTTAGTAAGATCTTGTCTAGGGTTTAGTAATCATAGGCGTTCTCGTGTGTCCTTGTGTTCGATACTCAGACTCTTTAGGTCTATACTACTTGTGATCGGTACACTTGCCGGTTGTGTGTGGATTCATTAGGAGTTTAGTTTTAAATTTAAAGCTTAGTTGTGAGTTCCATATAAAGAGCTTTCATTAGACACACATCATAACCAAATAAAGCATAAGGCATATGCGAAGAAATTTTAGCAGAAGCGGGAATGGAGATTTGAAATCCTACTCATATTCCATTAGATCCAAATATAAAAGTTTCTAAAGTTGAAGATTGGGAAGATTTTGATGCTACGAGATACCAAAAGATTGTCGGGTGTCTCCGGTACCTTTTACAAACTCATCCGGACTTGGCGTATTCAGTCAGAGTCTGATGTGTGTTTAAAGGATGTTTGTTTCTACGGAACTCACAACTAAGCTTAAATTTATAAAACGGATTTTCTTAATAAAACTAAACACAACCGGCAAGTGTACCGATCGTAAGTACAATAGAACTAAGGAAGTCCGAGTATCGAACACAAGGACACGTGAAAACGTCTATGATAACTAACCCTAGAAAAGACCTTCCTAAGAATAATATTTTTTAAATTGATTTTTAATTATTAAACTACTTAACCTAACTTATCATAGATGTTTCTTCATGAAGAAGAAACTCGGTGCATGATTGGAAAATAAAGAGAAAGACTTCAGATCTATATATTATATCAAACAAATGATCAATCAAGGTTTAAAGATATCAAAACAAGACTAAAGATCTGTAGCCAGATCAAGCGACGATCCAGATACTATAATAAACCTATTTATTATTGGTTAATCATCATTCATTCTCAAAGCTTTTCAAACGAGATCACCACATCATTCAGAATAGACAATTAGTCATTAAGATAAAATGGGTTGTTTATTTTAATAAAATCAGTCAAATATTTATGAGATTACGTAATATCTGACATAAAGATTGAAGGGATTACGTGATCCCTATTAAACTACAAGATAGAAAATAAAAGCAACTCATACCGAGTACACATGTGTCTAGATCCAAACATAATCTATCTAGTCTATCAATTAAGGCTATGTGGCCACAGACTAGTAGCCATAATAAATTTCTCCAGTGTGCGTCAGTTTCTGTGTGTGTTTGGCAGTGGTACAAATCCCGGAATTAAGAGACGTTTCCGCTGAGCTTGTACAGAAATCTATCTTGTCAGTCAGATAAATATTTAGTAAATATTTTTAGAGTTAACGATTCACCAGCATATCGCTGACGCATCCCCCCCCCCCCCCCCCCATTTCAGGGAAACATATTAGCAGGTAGCAAGGAATTATAGCCATTCATGGAGTTATCTTCTTGCAAGCTAGAGATGGCTCTTTTTTTTAAAATTGTTAAAATATTGCAAACAATATTTAATGAGGTTTATAAATCAAACACTTGGGTAATTATTACCCGAGAAGCTTTTCAAATAAATTAAATATTTTATTATAAATAAAGGTTTCAAAATAAATTAATATTTATTTATAAACAAATTATTCAACAAAAATAACCCGCAACTATGAATTATTTACAAAGTAGGTACCAACTATTGGTCACACACCTAAGCCCAAAGTCGAGGTGTGACAGGTTGGTTTAAGAGCCATCGATCTTAGCGAATTAGGTATTTGATTATACCTAGGCTTTGATCAGAAATAAGTTTATGATATTCATTAAGTATTCAACTGAGAATATTATATAAATAATCATTGATTGATTAAAATTTTTACGGATAAGATATAACAAATAAGAATAAGATACTAATACTCCTATCCATAATGTGACCTCGTACAAATGTCCGATCGTCAATCTAGTCGAGGATCATTCCAACCCTTGTCTGGTAAAGGAAAAGGATTTATGGAAACAGCTCTACTCCCAATTCCTATATCTAGTAATGAAGATTCGTATCAGACAACAACGGAAGAAGATTCGAAATCATTTGACACTAACATTCCACTAGCTCAGATAATTACAATTATGCGTGGAGAAGGATCAAGTAGATCCAAGAAACCATTGATATTGAAAGGAAAAAAAAATAATGACTTATTCAGAAGAAAATCCTAAGGGACAGGAATATTATAATTATCCCACAATTCAAGATTCTTACTTTGCTCCTTAAGGTGAATGTCACGACGCGGATTATAAAGAAATATATGACATTGAAGATGATTAAACTCATTATTGAATCAATGTCACTAAACTAGCTGAAACAATGCTTAAGAAAGAAATGGATACTGAGGAGAGACACGAAGAAAGGGAGAAAGACGAAAACATCAAGAAGGATAACAAGAAAATAAATTGATTGTTCGATGGAAGAAATATGTAACATCGTGAAAGTATCGGGTTCAAAACATCAAGTTTCCAAAGTTAAGGGGTCAAAACTGTTAAATTCTAAACCTTTGGGTTCAAAATGAAAAATCTTTTTTTCCTGACCCATCGCGATACGCGATGGATCAGAAGGGAAACCCATAGCGTATCGCGATGGGTTGTTTGACAAATGAGGCACGTGGCGTGCCACGTGTTGCCACGTGTTGCCACGCGGCACAACGCCTGCCACGTGGCAGGTCTACGTGATGACTGGCCAAGCCTACATCGCGATACGTGATGGGCTTAGCAAAAGGGCCATCGCATATCGCGATGGGCCTCTTGACTATGCCTATAAATAGCAAGTCCGGGTTCTTCTTCTTCACACCTCAAATCAGCACTCCTCTCTCTCTCTCTCTCTCTAACATCTCTCTAAGCCCTAAGTTTTATATCATCGATCCACCTCGAAGTTCGTGCCTCGATTCCTCGATTTCTGTGCCCGTTGCCTCGTAATTCTTGTCATTTCCACCGAAGTCCCAATCAAGAAGGAGATTTCCATCCCCGACATCATGATGGCTAGCCTCATAATGTGTGCCGACAAGTAGTGAAGTATTGGTGTACATTGTTTTGCGTGCCAAAGAAGGAGTGTCGAAGATAAGGGTGTTTGATCAAGAAGGAAAGGAAGTTAAAGCGGCGTTGGAGTGCTGCTCTAGTGTTTATGGTGTTCTAATGCCAACGAAGGTTGGCATAATGCCCGAAAAAGATTAATAATAAAATATTATAAAAGGCTTAAAACCTTAAGTCAAGGTTATACTTAATACCTCAATAAATTTTAGAAAATATAACAAAGAACGTAAAGAAAGAAATTATGAATAGTTATATATATATTTGTGATTATATAATTGTTATTCTTTGTTATAGAAATATTATTTAAGTAACAAATAACTATTCTTCAATAATAAAGAAAAGAAAAGAATATGTTAATAAGAGAAGAAGAAACGTAGGGTTTTTATGAAATAAACTAAAGGTTTATAATATAAATTAAAAGAAAGACTTTTAATTTATAAAAGAAAAGAATACTTTTTAACTAAAGGTTTTAAAGTAAAGAAAAGATATTTGAACAAAGGTTCGCATAATCGAGGTAAAGTGTAACGATTCCGACTAAACCAGGTATACCCTAACCGGTAGACCATAGTTACGTATATTTAATGTCGGGTACATGAATTACCATAGTAATTATACGAGAATACATGGTTCACTGTATTGATTGTACGTGAATATATAATTCATTGTATTAAATATGCGATTAATCGATCGATAGTTATTGAAACCCGAACGAATCGAGGGTTCAATTATAGACGATATCTATAATATTTAGTGATTTTACGAAGCATTAATGCTTCAGGATAAGTAAAGTACGGCACAGAAAAAGAATTTCGATTTAATGGTACGTCGGTACATTAAACGAAACCTTTAATACCAAACCGAGCAAGAGACTATCGATCAAGCCGAACAAGATGCGCAATTATTAAGAATATGATGTTTTAAGTTAATGAAAGTCATGGTTTAAGTTTTTAAAGTTTTTAAAGTGGTTTTATATAAATTTCATTTTTAAGCCGAAAACGACCGTTTTAGCCTCGTTTTAAGCCGAATTAGACATTTAACCGAAAAACGAACTGAACCAGATTATCCAAAACATTATCCGGATTTCGAGAATCCAAACATGTGGCTAAGAATGGAGAGGTGGGTCCCACCCACCCCCCTCATATTTCCGATCGGAACTCAAGGGTTCCATTACCCTTATTATTTTTTTTTCTCATCACACATTCAACATCCTACTCTCCTCTCCACTTTCATGAACTCAAAACCGATATTTGGAGCAAGAAAACCGAGGTAAAAACCGAGTTAATTACGTGTTCATCTTCCTTTCTCTAGTTTATTCACAAGAAAATGAGGTTTCAAGTGAAAAATGGTGGAAACCCGAGATGAAACCGATTCTTGCATGATCAAGTGATGTATACGGGTTATACAAGGGATCTTGGTCCAAGAAAGGAGTTAAACGAACCAAAAACGAATTTTTACGGTTTAAACTTTAGTTTTGGAACAATAACCGAAACTATAGTGTAAGAGGCTTGATCGTGAGTGTAACTTGCTTGGTATTGTGGTATGTTGGTTGTAGGTTCTGTATTTAGTGGTAGATAAGGCGGAAAGACGAGTGTGTAGCTTGTAGTGGCGGAAAACAAAAGGTATATTCGGTTTATGTTCGATTATGGATTTTTGGACAGATTGTGGATGGTTTAGAGTTAGGTCATGAAATTTTACAGAGGTGTTAAATACATGAAAATATGAGTTCTGTGAATTTTGGTAATTTTTGGACAAAGGATGAATATTTGGTGAATTTAATGCTCGGTTTTGGCTAAAAATGGTGAAAAATAGTTAAATATCATGACAAATTCTGGAAAATTCCGGATAAGCTTTTTATAACATGTAGAAGTCACACACAAAATTTTAGGTCAGTTGGAGAAGTCTAAGTAGGCTTTTCGGTTAAACGAGTTCTAGGGTTTTCTAGCTCGGTTTTAGTGAAAATGGCATGTAAAAAGAGATTTTGGTTCTGAAAAAATTACAGGGGACTATGTGGATGGCAGGGGTCATCCAGGAAAAATTTGGGATTTTTCTAAGGTCGTTTGGTATTTACGACATATTTAGTGTTTAAATGGTGTTTAAAAATAGATAAATAAATTTTAAATAAAAAAATTAATTCTGGAAATTTTTTTATAAAATTCCCCACTGTCAAAAAGTGATTTGTGCAAAATCTCAAGATCCGAGGATGAACGGATATTTATTTGGAATAAAAGTGAACTTTTATAATATAAAACGCGTAAACCAGCAAAGTTCGGGTGGACGAGCTGACTGGTGTATAAAAACCCTGAAAAATGAACTATTTTCATATAACTAAGTTAAACAAGTAAAAATAAATCATCCGAAAATAATTCGGATGATTTGGGTAATTTTAAACGATTTAACAGTTTCCGGTGCACTAAAGACGGAAACGGGTCCCGCGGCCAATCGAGGCGTCTAAACCGAGCTCTAATTTCACAACTTTAATTAAATTATCAGTCAACCACTATTTTCGGGTCGTGTGTGACCAAACCCATTTTTGAAACGTAAAAACATATAACCGTGCTAGGCACGCAAAACGGGAAAAACGACTAATAGAAATTTGACTAGTGAACTCTAAACGATATCACAATCTGAGTCCGAAGAGTGTTTCTGGGTTAACATTGCCCCCGGAATGCGTACAGTACTGGGTTAACAGTGTCCCCAGATGTACCGGTTAACACGGTTAAAGTTATATTAATAGTGATTGTATAGTAACGATCGTAAGGATCATATTACAGATTGGACATGTTAACTGATAATGACTGTTGTTACCTGCTTGCATGTGCTAAGGTGAGTTTCACGAGCCCCTTTTTCTGAATTGTTTTTAAATATTTTCTCGGGGCGGAAGCATGTTACTACTGAAATGTTTAAATACATACTGAACGCATGGATTTGCGTGTATTTATATATATTTTATTGTACGGGAATCGTACGGAAATGTACTAAGATGGTAATTGTCTGAGTTGCTAACATTCTAAGGCCTCGGAACACGAGTGATTAACTGAAAGCCGGTAGAGTGTGGATAGTACTATTGGTCTGACAAACCCAACTGGTCCGGCATGGATTTGCTGATGTTTCCCAGCCAGTTGCACATGTCTATTTTGTTGTTATATATATTTTGCTATGTAATGTTAGACATAGCGGTTTGGGGCAGGTCCGTGGGCGGAGTATGCCACGGGGGTTGTGTGTGGATAGTCAGAGGTTTCACTTGTGGGCTCAGCATAATTACATCGATAATATTATATTATGATATGGATTTATCATGGTTTACACAAATTGTGAAACTCACCAACTATTCGTAGTTGACCCGTTTTCTCACATGCTTTTCAGGTACAAATTAAGATGAAGTGATTGCTTACGTGCTAAGTGCTTGATGTGTGTAAGATTTGCGTGTGGGATGTTAGGATATATTATATTAAATAGAATTATGTATCATATTGTATGATGTGTGTATCACCTAGACGGTAATGAAATATGAGATAATGTAATTTGAAGTATATTAATGTATTCAGTTTTCTTTATAAACAATGTAGTTGATATCAGAGGTGTCTGTGGTACCCCGGTTACGTTTCCGCTGCGGTTACGGGGTGTTACAGAACTTGGTATCAAAGCCATTGTTTATAAAGAATTAGGATGTCTTTAAAAGATACCTAAAATATAATTAGTAGCTCAAGTATTATAGGATCTGAATATCAACTAATAATATATGGTGACGAGTATCGGGATGAACTCGGTCGGACAAGTGAGTTATTATGGTCCGGAACATAATAACAGACTTGTCTGCACGAGGGAATTCAGGGGATGTCACTGGGTACATTAATAGGTAAAAATGGCAACATATGTGTAAAGTATATAATATTATTTATACGTGCTAATGTGTATATATATATATGTACATATCTTGTGGGTACATGTACTGAGAAATAGGACCCGGATAAGGAACCGGGGGATGAAATAATAAAAAGTACCGAGGATGCTGAAATTTCTAGAGCATCGGTTAATGATAAGTCTGACTTATCGGGCTATAGTTATGATAGTACCAAGTTAGATCTCCCGTTTGACATGAACCAGAAATATCGAGTAACCGTCACTCCCAACCAAAATTGATAAATCCCTTACCCTACCAACACCGGTACCGTATATCCTAATAACCCCATATGTTCACCCGAACCGCCGACCCTCACGTATGGACGAATCTGTACCTGAACCCATTCCTATTCCATTAAGGTAAAAAAAAATAAATAAATAAATAAAAATAAAATAATAAATAAAATAATAATAATAATAATAATAATAATAATAATAAATTTGATAATAAATGAACAGATAAAAATATATATGTGTATCTCTCACTCTCAAACATATGAGACATACCACCTCCAGATCGAGAATTACCGATTTTAGTGAACCTAGAACGCCTGAGGACATTGATTGAGCAAGTGATAGAGTTTCCCATAATAGTAATTGATAATATTTGAAGGCAACATGGGTTGCTCGATTACCTTGAACCTTGCAACTCCCTATGTTATCCTTACATCAGTTAGATGCCTATACCCATGAATACTCGAATAGAATGATTACCCATACACAAAGAGGTGTTGGAATCATTATGACATAGTTGGTTGTTCGTTCGTAGGTGGTATACCGTGTATGCCGGATATACAAATAGACACGGATATTATAACTCCGTGGTACGTAATCGTTTGGTGCTCACGGTGAGCATGTATCGGTTATGCTGTCATGCAGAAGGATATTGAAATCAAGTATATTAAACATTAATCTTTGTTGAGAAAGATCTATATGTCAGTTGGTGACAAGAATTATGAAACATATTTAAACGTTAACCGACGTTAGGTTAAGTCCATATGCTATTATATTTGTGGGACATATATACTAGATACTGGTATGTGTAATATGTATGATAATATTTGGTGTGTATGTGTACCTGTTGTTATGATTGAGCTGGTAATGAGTTATACGGTAAGATTAATATTGATTACTGCGTACGGGATGAGTACGGCAGAATGACATAAAGGGAGTAACTCCAATGATGGAGATTGATATGATTCAGTTGATTGCTCAAAGATAGCAGATGATGATACCAAATGTCGTATCACAGATCACTGCTAGTGTTGATGCAAATGTGATCGCAGAATTATAGATCGAGCAATCACATGAATATGAATATTTCAATTATTGGTGGTATTACTAAGAGTGATAATGTCTCACCGAATACTATTATGACTACAAGTATTAGTTATAAACTAAACATGAATAGTAGTCGTAATGTATTAGATCCGGTATGAAGGATATGTTTGTGGTTGTGTTAAGGAAATTATTAATAGTTTACTGATGGTAAAGGGAGGAATAGATTAGCGAGTGGATAGAAAAGATCGAAATGGTTAAGGATATTGGTAAGAGTCTAGAACATTGTGTAGTGAAATATGCTACAGATATGTTGGTAGATTATGTTGTATCGTGATGGAACACGATGGTACAAAATTATAGTTAGAAAATTATTACTCAGATGATATGGTCAGAATTTAAAATTCTTGTGCTAGAGCACTTTTATTCGAGTAATTAAGTTCAGAGATTGGAAACTGAGCTATGGAAGATATAAATGTTGTGTGCTGATCCCTTAGAACACGCTAATCGTTTGAAGGAATTGTCATGTCTGGTAACATGGCTAATTACTCCTGAAACTAAGCGAAGTGAGCGCTATATTGGGGACTAACTCCATCGATAAGGAGTATAGTCAATCCTGTAAAATGTACAACCTTTGGAAGGGTTGTGTCACAAGCCAGCATTGATATATTTGACTCTATGGGAAATGGACTGGAAGGACGTTAGAAGAGACGTCGAGTGTTAAAGAAGAGAAATGATAAAGGTATAGTGCAAGATAGGCTTTTGAGTAAGTAGGTAAGTCCTACAACCCAGAATTATACTAAGACTAGTTCCGGTGTGAAAACATGAACCGCATGAAGGGTCCTTCCCTAAATGTGGAAAATATGGTTATCGGCAGGAAGAAGAATATCGGGTGATAGTAGGCCACAGGTGTGGTAAAGATGGACGTAATGCCCCAATTGTAGAACCAATTGAAGCCATGTGAACCGGCAACCCCAACCCATTCGTGTACAACCACTCCGAACCCAACAACTTCAATAACAATCCATCCAAATAAATCAAATTATGCCAAACGGTTGTACTTGCTATGAATGTGGCAGTACAGAACGTTTCAAGAGAAATTGCCCAAAGTTGAACCAAGGTGTCGTTGGAAGACGAACCTCATGACAAGCATCAACCTCTGATCAAGCAAGGAGCTGTGCTTTTGTGAGTAATTCGAATAAAGCACGTCGTGATCCAAAGGTGGTATTAAGTACGTGGTAGTTTTAAATCAATAGGCTTCAGTGATATTTTTACGGTCGTCGATAGAAGTTAGTTCCTATTGACCTCCTATCATTTGGAAAGATACCGATTAGTGAAACAATAGAACTCTATACTGTAGAATCGCTAGCGGTAAATCCCTAATGGTTAACTAAATTGTTCGGAATTGTCCTATTATTCTGAACGATTAACCTTTCCTTATTGACCTACGACCAGTAAAGTTAAGAAGTTTTGACGTAATAGTTAACATGGATTGGCTAACTCAACATGAAGCTGAAATCAATTATGAAAAAAAAAAAGATGATTAGAAGCTCTCTTTCGGTCGATGAAGCGATTAGATACAGAGAAAAGTGTACGGTATTATGTTACCACTCTAATCTCATCTTGAGACGTTATAATATTTACGCCAAGAAGACGTGGTGTATTTAACAAACGTGATTGCCACAGATTTAAAAGAAAACATACAGAAGATGTCCGGTGATACGTAAAAATCCACAAGTTTTCCCAGAAGAACTTCCTGGATTACCGCCAACCCGACAGGTCGAATTCAGAATCGATTTAATATCTCAAGCTGGCCCTGTTGCTAAGGCACCCTACCGACTTGCACCGTCCGAGATGCAAGAGTTATCCAATCAGTTGCAAGAATTACTGGATAAGGTTTTATACGACCTAGTTAGCACCATGGGGTGCACCAGTGTTATTTGGAGAAATGAAGGACGGAAGTGTTAGGATATGTATTGATTAGGGAGAATTGAATAAAGTGACGATCAAGAATAGGTATTCACTTCTTCGAAGTAAATGATCTGTTTAACCAACTGCAAGGGGCGATTTATTTTTAGAAAAATTGATCTTAGATATAGTTATCACCAAATGAAAAATCCAAGAGGAGGACGTTGCAACAAAAGCGTTTCGGACTCGTTACGGCCATTACGAGTTCTTAGTTATGCCTTTCGGACTAACAAATGCGCCGGCAGTGTTCATGGAACTCATGAATCGAGTCTGTAAACCCTACCTCGACAAATTCGTCATCGTGTTTATTGACGATATTTTGATCTACTCGAAAAGTAAAGAAGAGCACGAGCAACACTTAAGAATAATTTTAGAGCTTCTGAATCAGGAGAAGTTGTATGCAAAATTCTCCAAGTGTAACTTCTGGTTACAAGAAGTGCAATTCCTCGGTCACGTTGTAAACCACCAAGGAATACACGTTGATCCGAGTAAGGTTGAAGTAATTAAGAATTGGCAAGCGCCTAAATCGCCAAAGGAAATCCGCCAATTCTTAGGCTTAGCTGGATATTATCGTCGATTTATAGAGAACTTTCCAGCATCGCCCAACCTTTAACTCTCCTGACTCAAAAGAATCGAAAGTATGAATGGGAAGAAGAGCAGGAAACGGCGTTTCAAACGTTAAAGCAAAATTTGTGCTAAGCGCCGATTTTAAGTCTCCCCGATGGAGACGGTGGTCTTGTCGCGTATTGTGACGCATCGCGTAGAGGGTTAGGATGCGTGTTGTTGCAGAATAATAAGGTTATAGCCTATGCTTCCCGGCAGTTAAAAGTACACGAGAAAAAATTACACTACTCATGACTTAGAACTGGGAGCGGTTATCTTCGCACCTAAAATCTGGAGACATTATCTCTACGGTACGAAGTGCACCATCTTCACCGATCATAAAAGTTTGCAGCACATATTCGATCAGAAAGAACTGAATATGAGGCAACGAAGATGGGTCGACTTGTTAAACGATTATGACTGTGACATCCGTTATCACCCCGGCAAGGCTAACGTCGTAGCCGATGCCTTGAGTAGGAAAAATCGGGTTTGGATCCCGACCCTCCATGACCTTCGTGAATTAATCATGGACGAAGCGCATAGATCGAAATATTCCATACATCCGGGATCGGATTAGACTATTGATGTTACGAATATCTGAAAGGATTTTATTAATGGCCGAGTTTGGAGAAAGATATGGTTACGTATGATGGTGAAATGGTATCACGTCGTAGAGTACCATTTTCAATTATCTCAAATCGAAATAGTCATCCTACTTCCATTATTGGAAGGCGGGGAAGGAAGCATCGAGAGCTTGAAGCTTTCTATGGGTGAAGTAATTATCACCAATTTGATAAATTGAAAATGGGCGTCAATCAAGCCATAAGATTTGAATTGATTCGAGAAACAACCAATCGGATTTATAATATTTAAGATAAGTTGAAAGCAGCGCGAGATTGGCAAAGGATTTATGCCAACATTCAAAGGAAACCATTGTCACTGGAAAGAGGTGACAAGGCATTTTTAAGGCATCACCTTCGAGAGGTTATATGAGGTTTGGCAAAACAGAAAATAGCTCCTTAATATATTGGACCTCATGAGACTAGCTCCATGATTGGTCATTTAGTTTATCGATTAAAGTACTTCAGGGGCTAAGTACTATACATGATGTTTTGCCATGTATACGGATTGAAAAGTACCTAAGCGATGAGGCAACGAAAGTACTAGTAATGGAGGTACTCATAGAAAACATGCTTGATATCATAAATAATTCCATAGAGATAGTAGACGGGAAAATTAAACAGTTTGGACACACCAAGCTTTATTGATTAAGATTAAGTGGAATTCACAGCGAGGACCAGATTATACCTGGTAACGCGAGGGTGAATTCTGCAGGAAAAACCCCCACCTTTCTCTCGGAAGGGGATAGTGGGCGTGTAAAATTTCGAGGACGAAATTTCTTAACGGGGGGAGAATGTAACGATTCCGACTAAACCAGGTATACCCTAACCGGTAGACCATAGTTACGTATATTTAATGTCGGGTACATGAATTACCATAGTAATTATACGAGAATACATGGTTCACTGTATTGATTGTACGTGAATATATAATTCATCGTATTAAATATGCGATTAATCGATCGATAGTTATTGAAACCCGAACGAATCGAGGGTTCAATTATAGACGATATCTATAATATTTAG
The DNA here is from genome assembly GCF_021521415.1 of Bidens hawaiensis. NCBI lineage: Eukaryota > Viridiplantae > Streptophyta > Magnoliopsida > Asterales > Asteraceae > Bidens > Bidens hawaiensis. The sequence continues at coordinate 459,259 of NW_027491674.1, forward strand.
TGATTTTACGAAGCATTAATGCTTCAGGATAAGTAAAGTACGGCACAGAAAAAGAATTTCGATTTAATGGTACGTCGGTACATTAAACGAAACCTTTAATACCAAACCGAGCAAGAGACGATCGATCAAGCCGAAAAAGATGCGCAATTATTAATAATATGATGTTTTAAGTTAATGAAAGTCATGGTTTTAGTTTTTAAAGTTTTTAAAGTGGTTTTATATAAATTTCATTTTTAAGCCGAAAACGACCGTTTTAGCCTCGTTTTAAGCCGAATTAGACATTTAACCGAAAAACGAACTGAAACAGATTATCCAAAACATTATCCGGATTTCGAGAATCCAAACATGTGGCTAAGAATGGAAAGGTGGGTCCCACCCCACCCCCATCATATTTCCGATCAGAACTCAAGGGTTCCATTACCCTTATTATTTTTTTTTCTCATCACACATTCAACATCCTACTCTCCTCTCCACTTTCATGAACTCAAAACCGATATTTGGAGCAAGAAAACCGAGGTAAAAACCGAGTTAATTACGTGTTCATCTTCCTTTCTCGAGTTTATTCACAAGAAAATGAGGTTTCAAGTGAAAAATGGTGGAAACCCGAGATGAAACCGATTCTTGCATGATCAAGTGATGTATACGGATTATACAAGGGATCTTGGTCCAAGAAAGGAGTTAAACGAACCAAAAACGAATTTTTACGGTTTAAACTTTAGTTTTGGAACAATAACCGAAACTATAGTGTAAGAGGCTTGATCGTGAGTGTAACTTGCTTGGTATTGTGGTATGTTGGTTGTAGGTTCTGTATTTAGTGGTAGATAAGGCGGAAAGACGAGTGTGTAGCTTGTAGTGGCGGAAAACAAAAGGTATATTCGGTTTATGTTCGATTATGGATTTTTGGACAGATTGTGGATGGTTTAGAGTTAGGTCATGAAATTTTACGGAGGTGTTAAATACATGAAAATATGAGTTCTGTGAATATTTGGTAATATTTGGACAAAGGATGAATATTTGGTGAATTTAATGCTCGGTTTTGGCTAAAAATGGTGAAAAATAGTTAAATATCATGACAAATTCTGGAAAATTCCAGATAAGCTTTTTATAACATGTATAAGTCACACACAAAATTTTAGGTCAGTTGGAGAAGTCTAAGTAGGATTTTCGGTTAAACGAGTTCTAGGGTTTTCTAGCTTGGTTTTAGTGAAAATGGCATGTAAAAAGAGATTTTGGTTCTGGAAAAATTACAGGGGTCTATGTGGATGGCAGGGGTCATCCAGGAAAAATTTGGGATTTTTCTAAGGTCGTTTGGTATTTACGACATATTTAGTGTTTAAATGGTGTTTAAAAATAGATAAATAAATTTTAAATAAAAAAATTAATTCTGGAAATATTTTTATAAAATTCCCCACTGTCAAAAAGTGATTTGTGCAAAATCTCAAGATCCGAGGATGAACGGATATTTATTTGGAATAAAAGTGAACTTTTATAATATAAAACGCGTAAACCAGCAAAGTTCGGGTGGACGAGCTGACTGGTGTATAAAAACCCTGAAAAATGAACTATTTTCATATAACTGAGTTAAACAAGTAAAAATAAATCATCCGAAAATAATTCGGATGATTTGGGTAATTTTAAACGATTTAACAGTTTCCGGTGCACTAAAGACGGAAACGGGTCCCGCGGCCAATCGGGGCGTCTAAACCGAGCTCTAATTTCACAACTTTAATTAAATTATCAGTCAACCACTATTTTCGGGTCGTGTGTGACCAAACCCATTTTTGAAACGTAAAAACGGATAACCGTGCTAGGCACGCAAAACGGGAAAAACGACTAATAGAAATTTGACTAGTGAACTCTAAACGATATCACAATCTGAGTCCGGAGAAGTGTTTCTGGGTTAACATTGCCCCTGGAATGGGTACAGTACTGGGTTAACAGTGTCCCCAGATGTACCGGTTAACACGGTTAAAGTTATATTAATAGTGATTGTATAGTAACGATCGTAAGGATCATATTACAGATTGGACATGTTAACTGATAATGACTATTGTTACCTGCTTGCATGTGCTAAGGTGAGTTTCACGAGCCCCTTTTTCTGAATTGTTTTTAAATATTTTCTCGGGGCGGAAGCATGTTACTACTGAAATGTTTAAATACATACTGAACGCATGGATTTGCGTGTATTTATATATATTTTATTGTACGGGAATCGTACGGAAATGTACTAAGATGGTAATTGTCTGAGTTGCTAACATTCTAAGGCCCCGGAACACGAGTGATTAACTGAAAGCCGGTAGAGTGTGGATAGTACTATTGGTCTGACAAACCCAACTGGTCCGGCATGGATTTGCTGATGTTTCCCAGCCAGTTGCACATGTCTATTTTGTTGTTATATATATTTTGATATGTAATGTTAGACATAGCGGTTTGGGGCAGGTCCGTGGGCGGAGTATGCCACGGGGGTTGTGTGTGGATAGTCAGAGGTTTCACTTGTGGGCTCAGCATAATTACATCGATAATATTATATTATGATATGGATTTATCATGGTTTACACAAATTGTGAAACTCACCAACTATTCGTAGTTGACCCGTTTTCTCACATGCTTTTCAGGTACAAATTAAGATGAAGTGATTGCTTACGTGCTAAGTGCTTGATGTGTGTAAGATTTGCGTGTGAGATGTTAGGATACATTATATTAAATAGAATTATGTATCATATTGTATGATGTGTGTATCACCTAGACGGTAATGAAATATGAGATAATGTAATTTGAAGTATATTAATGTATTCAGTTTTCTTTATAAACAATGTGGTTGATATCAGAGGTGTCTGTGGCACCCCGGTTACGTTTCCGCTGCGGTTACGGGGTGTTACATAAAGATTATAAAAGACTAAAGGTCTTAAGCCGGTTTGTATATCCGACTAACAAAAGGTTATACTCGTACTATTGGTGCGAGATAGCAACGGGAATGACCCTCGGACGGTGTTTGAAGCCGATCCAAAAAAAAAGGTGAATACGCCCCAACTTTACAAACTTGTTTTCAAACGAGTCAACGTGTTAAAAGAAAAGGTTTAAATGAGAATAAGTGTCTCTAAAAAATTTATAAACAAAGGTATAAACACTAGCCTCAGGCTATCGTGTACGTTTGTTTGGATCCTTACATAAGTGATGGACACATCACACCTGGTCACAATTACGCTACCTGCGGGGAGTATGACCTTGTGGATACGCATAGGTACTCAACTAGTCGGACGTTGCGGTGTCTACTAGGGTTTCCAGTGTAGAGACTTGAGTTTATGAATTTTGTTGTTTAAAATTGATTATTCCTAAGCCACGATGGGCCGAGACCTACGTAGTCTCGAGGTGTGATTAAGTAAAGGAAAAATAATTTTAGCGTCAGCATATTCACCAGCATTCGTTGCTGGCGTATTTTCTTAACATTTTGCAAGTGATCAAGGTTAGAGCTTGGGATGACGAAGTGCTCAGATATCCGATGGCTCGGATATTTTTCTTAAACTTAATATGATGTTAATGGTGGTTTTGTAAACTCAAACAAGTAATCTTTAAATATTAAACGGGAACTTTTAAACCCCATCTTTTGTAATGTAAATATTATATTTTTAAATCCACAAGTTTCTAAAGACTTCCGCTAATAACACGTAACTCTAATTTATTACAAATGTGGTACCAACATATGTGTCATACACCTAGGCCGTGGTTTGGGTTGTGACAAGTGTTGGTATAAGAGCCATCATTCTTAGCGAATTAGGTATTACAAGCTTCGATCCAAGTATAGAAAAATATTTTCATTACTTGTTTTATTTGAAATAGGGATAAGATAGGCTGGTAAACCTTTTCTTCCCTCCTCACTCTAAACCACCCAACGTATTAGACGTCTTTCAAGAATATGATGGATAGCTATGTACGAAAAGCAAAGGAGGCTAGAATCGCCGAACCTCTACCTAAAGAGAATATGAGTGAGGACTACTATGGGGCTTTCTTCAACCAAGACCAATACATTGACCAGACCAAGCCGATATATTTCCCCGGAACCGAGCATTGTCCAATCAATTTACCTGATATTCCACCCATGCCAAGAAGCGAACCCCCAAGGCATTCGAGCTACCATCCGCCAAGTATACCCATGTATCACCCATCCGAAGTCCCAACATATCATCCTTCAGAAATACCAACATATCAACCATTGGAGATTTCGCCATACTACCCGTCTGGTAATCCGACATACCTACCACCAAATCCTTGCCCATCATACGCTTTCCTCTCCAGCCGACCAATCAAGAAGGAACCTTTGTCTGACTCATCAGATTGGATTCAATGCCATCCGCACCAACGTAGATGGCATACAAGAACATCTGCCTTTGACTCTGTTGACTCTCGTCCCAACAACAATGGTGAAGGATCATCCTGCAAGCCCAAGATGAGAGTTATGATGCCATATGAAAGTTTCCGCATGCCCTCGATAGTGAAAGAGACTGCCAAACTAATGGAGGAAGAGGAACCTGAGGAAGAAGAAGATCCGGAAAAAAAATCCGAAAAGGACCCTGAAGAGGAGTATCCTGAGAACCCTAATGAAGTGTCGACACCAGTGGAGGAACCATTCTTTCCCCAGAATCCAAGTTATGGCTCTGTCGATCCTTATATGTAGTATCTCGAGGAACTCAAGAATAAAGCATCATCAAGTTTTCCACCCTACCAAGGCACGATCCTAACGGAGGAAGAACAAGCGGACGAAACCCGCCAACAAAATGAAGCTGCCGAGGCATTCTTCAACTACTCATCTGATATGACCGCATCTCCACCCGAAGAACCACTATGATGTAGTAATGATGGGTTACCCATGAGAAGAACCGAATAGGGATATTAATGTGATGTTGTTGTAAAATAGGTGTTTGTTTGTTGTATATTGTAAATGTGTGATGTAATAAAGGGCGTTGAAACGTCCTAAGTATTAAGGATAGGTATATATATATATATATATATATATATATATATATAAGTGTGTGTTGTAAAATTATATATATAAATGTTATAATAAATGAATAAAACTTGTATTTAAAGAAAAGAAATTTGTTAAATTTAAGATAAAAAAGAAAGTGTTGAAAAGATAAAGAAAATGTCACAACAAAGCAATAATATTGAAAAAGCTCGAAAAGAAATGGATAATCGAAAAGAAAAGGGGAAAGACCCCGAGAAAGAACAAGACGAACAAATTCCCAATAAATACATGAATCAAATTCAACGAATTATAAAATAAGCCGTTAGGGCTGAATCAGAAGCTAGATCTCAATCTAAGCGCTCTAAACATTCTCATTCTGTAGAACTCTCCCGTAAATCCGTTAAATCCCGTCCGAAACCATCTCGTGTTGAGGAGAGTGTTCACAAGTCAAATGCCGATGGTGGAATTCCTCAAGAGTTTAAGAAATTGAATATTGGAGGATGCTCATTCAAAGATTTTAAAAATTTTGGACCTAATGAGTTTCATGGAGACAAGGGAGCTATCACGACTGTTAGATGGCTCGAGGAGATGGAATCGATTGTTATCATAAGAAAGTGTTCTAATCAATATAAGATTCAATACTCCGCGCAAATGTTTAAAGGTGAGGCGCTAGAATGGTGGAACACGCTGATATTAAGCAAAGGACGTCAAGTACTGTACAATCTTTCATGGGAAGAATTCAAAGCGATGTTGAGGGCGAAATTTTGTCCTATGCATGACACCGACCAAATTCAAACCAAATTTCTAAACCATAAGGTCGTAGGGACAAATCTCCAAGAGTACAATACGAAATTCCATTAGTATTGTCGCCTTGTTCCCCAGCTGGTTAACCCTGAGTCCAGCAAAGTCACGCGATATATGTAGAGATTGTCGTGGGAAATCCGCGACATAGAGAGGTCTCATCTTCCTCAAACTGCTGATTCCGCGATGGAGTTGGCTGGATATTTGATGGGCGGCCTTGTCCACAACAAAGAGGAAGACAAGAAGGTTGTGACGACTAACAATCAAGGGAAAGCTGGAGGAAGCACCCACTTCAAGGGTAAAGGCGCAAACCGATCTGGATTTAATTCGAACGCTCCATTTTGCAAGATCTGTAGAAAGCGCTCCGAGGAAAATGTCGACATGTTTCATCTTCTACAGCAACTGTTTGTGAATCATGTCATAGACCTGGCCACGCAACGGCCGATTGCTGGAAAAAGAAAATGACTTGTTAAAACTGCAAGAAAATGGGGCATCTAAGCTTCGAGTGCCCCAAGAACAAACCCGCGACTGGTGGTGTGGGTGGAAGTGGTCAAAATAAGAAGGGCAATGCAAGAGTGTTCGTTCTAGACACCAAAAAGGCTGCTGACATGCCGGAAACCATTACCGGTACGTTTCAAGTCAACGACACCTATGCTAGAGTTTTGTTTGATTCGGGTGCCAATCTAAGTTTTATAGATTATAGCTTTTGTAGCCTATTAAACGAACCTTTAATAAAACTAAATAAAACTCTATGCGTCGAGACTGCTAGCGGCGAAATACTCAAAATCTCCGAAGCCCTTGAAAACGGAAAAATTCTTTTAGCCGAATATATTCTGGCTATTCAATTATTGCCTATGACTCTTGCTGGTTTTGACATTGTACTTGGTATGGATTGGTTATCCGACAACCATGCTCGTATCATTTGCAATAGTAAAACCGTCGAACTTCAAGCCCCTGATAAACGAACCATTCGAATTGAAGGGGATAAAGACTCTGGCAAGTTAGCATAATTTCCATGATTAAGGATAACAAATGTTTAAATCAAGGATGCTTAGCATTCATGGCCTACGTCACTGAAGAATCCAAACCGAAGGAGATCAAGGACGTGCCTATTGTCCCGATTTTGTTGATGTTTTTCCCAACGAACTTCCTGGAAACCCTCCCAATCGTGAAGTAGACTTTAGGATTGATCTTATTCCCGGTACTGCTCTGATCTCCAAAGCTCCATATCGTCTAGCTCCGACCGAAATGAAAGAATTAAAGAAGCAACTCGACGAACTGCTTGAGAAAGGTTTTATCCGATCGAGTTCTTCACCATGGGGCGCGCCAATTTTATTCGTCAAGAAGAAGGATGGATCCATGAGGATGTGTATCGACTACCGAGCTCTCAAAAAAGTTACAATCAAGAATCATTTTCCACTTCCTCGAATCGATGATCTATTTGATCAACTCCAAGATGCAAGCTTCTTTTCCAAAATATCTCTTCGTTCTAGTTATCATCAACTCAAAGTCCAATCCGAGGATATTCTGAAAACCGCATTCCGAACAAGGTATGGCCATTATGAGTTCACCGTTATGTCATTTGGACTTACTAATGCGCCAGCCGCGTTCACGGATATGATGAATCGAATCTTTAAGCCTTACTTGGATAAATTTGTTATCGTATTCATAGACGATATACTTATTTATTCTAAGTCTAAGGATGATTATAAAAAACATCTCCGAACCTTACTTGAAATACTTAGAACCGAGAAGTTGTACGCGAAGTTCTCAAAATGCAAGTTCTGGTTGCACGAAGTTCAATTTATTGGGCATGTCATAAATGTGAATGGTATTCAAGTTGATCCTGCTAAGATTGAAGCTATCTCTAAGTGGAAATTCCAAAGTCACCAACAGAGATCCGAAGTTTCTTAGGATTGGCCAGCTATTATCAAAGGTTCATTGAAAATTTATCTCGTATAGCCGTTCCCCTAGCTTCTTTAACTCATAAAAATATCAAGTATGAATGGGGAACTAAACAACAAGAGGCATTCGATATACTTAAACAAAAGCTTAAAGAACCTATATTGGCCTTGCCAGAAGGTAGCGAAGACTTCGTTGTCTTTAGTGACGCGTCTCATTCCGGCTTAGGATGCCTACTAATGCAACGTAAGAAAGTGATCACTTATGCCTCTCGTCAACTCAAGGTTCACGAAAAGAACTATACAACTCACGATCTAGAGTTAGGAGCCATAATCTTTGCACTAAAGATATGGAGGCACTATCTCTATGGAGTAAGATTTATCGTGTATACGGATCACAAAAGCTTAAAGCACGTCTTCGAACAAAAAGAGCTTAATGTGCGTTACGACGATGGATGGAAACTCTCAGCGATTACGACTGCGAGATCGTTTATCATGAAGGCAAAGCCAATGTTGTGGCCGATGCCTTAAGTCGTAAGGAGCATGAAAAGCCAAAAAGAATCCGAGCATTAAGGCTAGAACTTCAAGTAGATCTACTTAAACAACAAATCCGCTCAACTTCAAGCAATCAATGAAAATAAGATCTCCGATGAAAAACGCAACGGCACCATTGACTCGCTAGTCAAGGATGACGATGGTATCCTTAGACTCAGCAATAGGATTTATGTACCAGTCGTTGGGGACTTGCGTGAAAGAATAATGAACGAAGCTCATAAGTCCAAATACATGATGCACCACAGTAGTGACAAAATGTATCATAATCTCAAACCGAACTACTGGTGGAATGGGATGAAAAAGGACATTGCTTCGCATGTTGCGAAATGTCTAACATGTTTGAAATTCAAGGCTGAACACCAAAAGCTATCGGGATCGCTTCAGCAACCCGAACTTCCCGTATGGAAGTGGGAGTTAAAACCATGGATTTCATCACTAAACTCCCTAAAACGACTCGACAACATAATGCTATATGGGTTATCGTGGATCGACTAACAAAATCCGCGCACTTCATACCTATCAATGAATCATACTCAATGGATAGATTAGCACGTATCTATGTGAACAACATCGTTGCTTTGCATGGAGTACCGTTGTCTATAATATCTGATCGAGATAGTCGCTTTACATCTCACTTCTGGAAAAGCTTCCAACAAGCCTTAGGCACAAAGCTAAACCTTAGAACCGCCTATCATCCACAAACTGATGGGCAAAGCTAAAGGACAATTCAAACGTTGGAATATATGCTCCGCGCTTGTATCATTGACTTAGGTGGAAATTGGGATGACCACCTACCCCTAATGGAATTTTCGTACAATAATATTTATCACACAAGTATTCAAGCCGCACCCTTTGAGGCGTTATATGGTCGTAAATGTAGAACGCCCGTGTGCTAGTCTGAAACCAGAGATAATCAACTATCTGGACCCAAAATAGTCCAAGAAACCACCGACAAAGTTCTACAAATCCGAGAACGACTTATGACGGCACGTGATCGCCAAAAGAGAGCCGTTGGAATTCAATTTTGGTGAAAAAGTGTTATTAAAAGTCTCACCATGGAGAGGCGTCGTTCGCTTCGGAAAGAAAGGAAAGCTAAGTCCTCGATTCGTTGGACCCTTCGAGGTACTTGAACAAATTGGTACTGTTACATACCGTTTGCGACTGCCTGAGGAAATGCAAGGGATACACTGCGTGTTCCATGTTTCAAATCTGCGAAAATGTTTAGCCGACGAATCTTTATCTATGCCATTAAACTACGTTGAAATAAATGAAAACTTAAAATTCATGGAAAACCCAATTCAAATAGAAGATTCGAAAACAAAGAAATTGAAAAGAGGAACATTGAAAATCGTGAAAGTATAGTAGGACTCACGAAGAGGCCCCGAATATACATGGGAACTCGAATCCGAAATGAGAAAGAAATACTCTCATCTATTCTAAAGAAGCAAACTCGAGGACAAGATTTATTTTACGGTGGGGAGGATGTAACATCATGAAAGTATCGGGTTCAAAACATCAAGTTTCCAAAGTTAATGGGTCAAAACTGTCAAATTTTAAACCTTAGGGTTCAAAATGAAAAATCTTGTTTTCCTGACCCATCGCGATACGTGAGGGATCAGAAGGGAAACCCATCGCGTATCGCAATGGGTTGTCTAACAAATGAGGCACGTGGCGTGCCACGTGTTCACACGTGGCACAACAACCGCCACGTGTCACCACGTCTGCCATGTGTTGCCACGCGGCACAACGCCTGCCACGTGGCAGGTCTACGTGGGTACTGGCCAAGCCTACATCGCGATACGCGATGGGCTTAGCCAAACGGACATCGCGTATCGCGATGGGCCTCTTGACTCTGCCTATAAATAGCAAGTCCGGGTTCTTCATTCTTCACACCTCAAATCAGCACTCCTCTCTCTCTCTCTCTCTAACATCTCTCTAAGCCCTAAGTTTTATATCATCGATCCACCTCGAAGTTTGTGCCTCGATTCCTTGATTTTCGTGCCCGTTACATCGTAATTCATGCCATATCCACCGACGCCCCAATCAAGAAGGAGATTGTTATCCCCGACATCATGACGGCTAGCCTCGTAATGCATGCCGACGAGTAGTGAAGTATTGATGTACATTGTTTTGCGTGCCAGAGAAGGAGTGTCGAAGATAAGGGTGTTTGATCAAGAAGGAAAGGAAGGTAAAGCGGCGTTGGAGTGCTGCTCAAGTTTTTAGGGTGTTCTTAAGCCAACGAAGGTAGGCATAATGCCCAAAAAAGATTAATAATAAAATATTATAAAAGGCTTAAAATCTTAAGTCGATGTTATACTCAATACCTCTATAAATAAAAGAAAATATAACAAAGAACGTAAAGAAAGAATTACGAATAATTATATATATGTGTGATTATATAATTGTAATTCTTTGTTATATAAATATTATTTAAGTAATAAATAACTATTCTTAAATAATAAAGAAAATAATATGTTTCTTAGAGAAGAAGAAACGTAGGGTTTTTATGATATAAACTAAAGGTTTATAATATAAATTAAAAGAAAGACTTTTAATTTATAAAAGCAAAGAATACTTTTTAACTAAAGGTTTAAAAGTAAAGAAAAGAGATTTGAACTAAAGGTTCACATAATCGAGGTAAAGATTATAAAAGACTAAAGGTCTTAAGCCGGATTGTATATCCGACTAATAAAAGGTTATACTCGTACTATAGGTGCGAGATAACAACGGGAAAGACCCTCGGACGGTGTTTGAAGCCGATCCAAATCGAAAAGGTGAATACGCCCCAAATTTACAAACTTGTTTTCAAACGAGTCAACGTGTTAAATGAAAAGGTTTACATGAGACTAAGTGTCTCTAAAACATTTATAAACAAAGGTACAAACACTGGCCTCAGGCTATCGTGTACGTTTGTCTGGATCCTTACATATGTGATGGGCACATCACACCTGGTCAAAGTTACGTTGCATGTGGGGAGTATGACCTTGTGTATATGCATAGGTACTCAACTATTCTGACGTTGCGGTGTATGCTGGGGTTTCGAGTTTAGAGACTTGAGTTTATGAATTGTGTTGTTTTAACTTGATTATTCCTAAGCCACGATGGGCCGAGACCTACGTAGTCTCTATGGGTGATTAAGTAAAGGAAAAATAATTTTAGCGTCAGCATATTCACCAGCATTCGTTGCTGACGTATTTTCTTAACGTTTTGCAGGTGATCAAGGTTAGAGCTTGGGATGACGAAGTGCTCAAGATATCCGATGGCTCAGATCTTTTTGTTAATTAATATGATTTTAATGGTGGTTTTGTAAACTCAAACAGGTAATCTTTAAACATTAAACGGGACCTTTTAAACCCCGTCTTTTGTAATATAAATATTATATTTTTAAATCCACAAGTTTCTAAAGACTTCTGCTAATAACACGTAACTCTGATTTATTACAAATGTGGTACCAACATATGTGTCATACACCTAGGCTGTGGTTTGGGTTGTGACAAAATAAGAATCTTGTTGTAATAAATGCTGTGCACTCTTGTAACAATGACATAAATAAAAGATTATGTCAATAAAAGATTGCACAAAATCAAAGTAATTCTTTCATTACATCTGGAAGTGAGAGAATACTAGTTAGGAGATTAAGGAAAGGTTCAGGTGGATAAAATTCAAAAGATGATTAACTTCAAGCTAACGCTAGATAAAATAAAAAGAAACAATAAATAGACCTTAGAAAGAGAATTAAAAAAATTCTCGTGGTTTACTTGTACATAAGATATGTACTAGTTATACAGGAAAAGGAAAATATTGATGTCTCTCAAAGAGTTTTATCGACATCATCACTAAGATGTTTAGAAAATAATATATGAATGAAATGATACTCGGAATTATCAGGCGATGATCCTAAACGTCATTTTTCAAAACAAAGAGTGCCATGTACAATACAAATAACCTCTAGAAAAAGTTAGTTAAGGTCAAGTAAAAAGGAAGAAGCCAAGACAAAAAGAAGTTCCTCTCTAAAGACGATAGAATCATTAATGTTTCATAGACAAAATAGAATCTCTTGCAATTATATCAATTGTTCAATGTCGCACACTTGTTGCAAACATTTTATCATCAGTATATTAATAAGAATTCCTTTCATACTAAATTAAATTTTGTTTACAGAATGTCTAACCCAAACAATCAAGAAAATAAGGACGAAGCTTTAATTCAAAGAAGCAATAAGGATATGTCAGAACCTGCACATGAGATTATTGGGCAGTAACTTGTCAAAATGCAAGAAATGATTCATAACGCATTGATTCCATTCATAGAAGCAATGAAAGGAGAGTCACATAAAAGTAAATCTGAACATTCGAACATGACTGTTAGAACTCATTCATACAGAAATCCTTCTCATCAAGATGAAAGCGTTCATAGTTCCAACGTTGATAGCAAATTCAACCGTAAATTCAAGAAACACTTAGTAATCCAAGGCTGTAATATCAAGAACTTCAAAGCTTATGGACCAAAAGAATTCTATGGCAACAAAGATGCCATATCAGCTTTACGATGGATTGAGGAGATCGATTCAATCAGCATCATCAGTCAATGTACTAAGATTCAAAAGATCCAGTATGCATCTCAACTATATAAGGGAGAAGCTTTAGAATGGTGGAATACCCTAATTATGTCAAAGGATAGAGAAACCATGTATCAGTTGAAGTGGGAAGCATTCAAAGAACTTGTGTTACGAAAGTTCTGTCCCATGCACGAAACCGATCTTATTCAAATCAAGTTTTTGAGCCAAAAGGTGGAAGGCACTAACCTTAAGGAATACAATACCAAGTTTCATGAGTATTGTAGATTGGTACCATACTTGGTAACACCAGAATCCAACAAAGTGACCGGCTATATATGGGGAATACCTTGGGAAATTAAAAACATTGTGAGATCTCATTTGCCTCAAACCGTTGATTCAGCCATGGAGTTAGCTGGTTATATCATGAATGGTCTTACAAGAAACCAAGAGGAAGATAAGAATAGTAAAGGAAATAAAGAAGAGCCCGAGGAAAAGAAAACAAAGAAAAATAAAGAAAAAGAGGAAGGGTCGTTTGAATTCACAAGACCAATCTGCCAGAGTTGTGGCTGAAGACATCATGGGAAATGTTTAAGATCAACCCATATTTCCAAAAATATTCCATTAGTCACATGTAATTCTGCAAGAAAATTGGTCACTCAGAAGATGACTGCAGAAGGAAAACAGTTGTATGTTTTAGTAGTGGAGAAAACAGACACTTCATCTCAGAATGTTCGAGAAAGACAAGCAACGCAAGTGGAAGCGATGCTAAGAAAGGAAATGCTAAAATAAATCTGTTAAACATACAAGATGCATCCGACAATTAGAAATAGAAGCAGACAAGAGTATGCCAAATGAATGTTCAAAATCCGAAGGCATTAGAAATAACTAATAGTTTAGTTAACTCTTGTAAACTCGTTTTTTTTAAATGAGAAGTTTTGTAATAGAAAAAGGGTATTTAAATCCCAAATGTATATAAATACCATATATTATCATTTTTATTCAATAGAGAAATCGTTAATAAAGATGTTATATTTAAGCTTAATTACCATATATTTAAAAACTTTTTTATGTAAAAAGAGGCAACAAGAAATCTCATTAAAAATATAATTTCAATGAAAAAAGATGGTAAATTGTAACTCTTACAACATAATTACAATAAATAATAATTTGTATCTTATAAATATACCTAAACTACCATTTTTATTTATTTAAATGAGTCTAAAAATAACATTAATTACAATAAATGTCACTATTGTTTCAACCATTGATTAATAAATCTAGAGTTTAGATCAAGTACAAATTAAATTAATGTGTTAATTGTGAAAATCAAATAAAGTAATTATATATGCTGTCACACCCCAACCTAAGACGGAAATTCCGAGGCGCGAGCTGATTGTTCACAGCTCTCAAGGTACTATCATGCAATAATAAAAGTGCCAATATCTATTAAATTCAATTATATAACTCAAATAATTTAAATACAAAATCTAAAAATAAAATCAACAATAAGAATACAAATATAAAATTTAGATAAGTCTTGATTAATTTTTCTAGCATAATCATCCCTAAGTTCCTCAGCAATCTTGCAATTAATTCAATCTAAAACCTGCATATGCGTATAAAATAGATATATTTTATCAACACTAGGTTGAGTGAGTAAACACCAGTTAATATAATATAATATAATATAATATAATATAATATAATATAATATAATATAATATAATATAATATAATATAATAAAAGTGAACTTGATTAAAGTTTCTAGGGTTTGGATTCACCAATGTTTAAAAAGAACTTTGACTTTGACTTGCAGGTTGTGGAAGCTGCCCTTAATTCAAGAATACAACACTTTGAGCACAGGCTAATGGTATTAGACCCACATGTGAGTATGTACATACATTGACTACATTTTTAATGTTACCAAAAGTAAAGTTAAAAATGTAGTCAATGTATGTACATACTCACATGTGGGTCTAATACCATTAGCCTGTGCTCAAAGTGTTGTATTCTTGAATTAAGGGCAGCTTCCACAACCTGCAAGTCAAAGTCAAAGTTGTTTTTAAACATTGGTGAATCCAAACCCTAGAAACTTTAATCAAGTTCACTTTTGGTGAGCAAACTGTCTTTGTGAGTTATACAATCAAGCCAAAGCAGGTAATATTGTAAGCAAATAATGATGAGCGGGCTAAACTGTTGCCATGCGAATCGGTCGTTGGTTACCATAATTGAGTTGTCGTGAAATCGTTGTCATCCGATCGGACGCCGACCACTACGACAGTCGAATGATCATACTAATATGTGAATATGATGGACCTCTCTGAATGCGTTCAGGTAAACAAATTAACAAGTAGCAAGTTAGGCACATAATTGATAGCACTCAAGGTAACAGTTGCTAATGTGAATACTAATAGTACGTAAAGATTGTAAGTACGCACATGTCCCAAAAGTTTGGAAAACAAGTAAAAGAAGGAGAGTAATTACTCACCTGACTAGATGAACGAAATACAAGTGATGATGTGAGAAAGTTAAACCCTTCGGAATTCACCGACAAGGATTCCTATTTAATAGTAATGATAATTTTATGAATTAAACAACACAATAGTGAATTAGGGTTTCGATGTAATATGAATTATGTTGATGATTAGAATGTTGTTGATCGAACGATTGATTCTATGGTTATTATTACTGTTCATCATTTAATTAAAAGAATCATTAATTTTTATTATTTATAAAATCACCATTAATTATTCTTGATAAAATATATAATTAAATACTTAAATAATTTAAACAATTAAGATATAAGATATGCTTATAATAATAATATCTAAATAATAAATAAATATACAAATTAAATAAAATAATTTGATTAAATATAACTTGAGATATACTTATAATTATTCGAATAAATATAATACGAAAATATAAATAAATACATAATTATAATAATAATGTGCAAATAATTAAATATAATATGTAGTAAGATATAAGGATGGCAAGGAAACCCGTACCCGATGGGGAAACCTGAAACCTGACATAATTGTAGCGGGTAATACCCGACCCATTAGGGTTTGGGACGGGTTTGGGTTTAATTTTGAAAATTTTCGTGGGTTTGGGACGAGTTTGGGATTTGTAATATACCTGATTACCCAACCTGATTACAAGATGACATTAACCCACTTACCCGATTATATACCCAATATACCTGACATAACTTTTTTTATGTTTATATATAGTGTACTCTATATATTTTAAATATATTATCTGTTGAAACTTGTTTATAACAATTATTTGGGACATTTTATTTTTATGGTAACCATTATTTGTGATCGATTAGTTATAGTTTGTCAAAACCCGATAGAAACCTGATGGGTTTTAGACCGAGTATACCCAACGGGTCTTTTGACAAAACCCATTGGAAACCCGAAACTCGACGGGTTATTACCCGATTAAAACCCGGCGGGTTTGGGACGGACTTTTATAACCGTGTACGGGTTTGGGAATACCTAAACCCGACCCATTACCATCCCTAGTATGTTATATATAAATTAATATTTTGTTTGAATCTTTTAACGAAAATATATTTAATATGTTCATTACATTTATCATACTTGTTATTCTAAAACAAACATATATATATATATATATATGTGTGTGTTATATGTATATATATAATTTTTAAATAAAAAGGTTATTTTTATACCGACATTTTGAACTTGTCGTTTCTTGTCGTTTAATATCTTTTCAACCATATATATATATATATATGGTAAGGATCCTAAGAGAACACTATGTAAATTGAGAACTTTGAGAAACATTTTGGACCACTAAAAACACCTTTAAAAAATTATAAAACAAAAAATAACGAAAATTTTAAAAAAGTAAAAAAACCAAAATTCTTATATTTCACTTCGGTTTCATTAAAAAAAAGTGTCGTATTATACACATATGTATAATTTTATTTAATATTTAGTTACGTAATATACACATATGTACAGTATCATTTATCTTAAATTATACACATGTGTATAAAAAACATGTAAATATACACATATGTATATATTATACATATGTGTATTTAATTTAGCTAAACCGAGTTTTTTTTCTTATAAAACCGGGATGTTAAAATAAGAATTTTAGTTTTTTTACTTTTTTCATTTTTGTATTTTTTTTTATTTTATGATTTTTTTTATTTTTGGGTTTTTTGTGGTCCAAAATGGTTCTCATAGTTCTCAATTTTAAAAAAGTTCTCTCATGATCTTGATCCTATATATATATATATATATATATATATATATATATATAGGGTTGGTATCATTTAAGAACTCCAAAAAGTTAAGAACTGTTAGGAACTCTAAACAATCAAACATTTTTTTCATTTTTTTTATATACTAACATTATTTAAGAGTAGTTTTATCATATTTTATATAAAAATTTTGATTACATATATAAATCAAAAGTTTACATATGTGTAAAATTTATGTATTAACAAATTTACATAGGTGTAAAATAAAGCATAGATATGTATAAAACTAATTTTCAAAATTGTAATTATAAACATAGATATACAAAGTGATGAAACTACACTCAAATAACATTAACATACAAAAATTTTTATAAAAAACGTTAGTTTTTAATGGTTTCTTCAAGTTCTTAAATAATTTAAGGGTTCTGTAATGATACTCATCCTATATGTATATATAGGGTGGGGTTAAAATAAGAAGGGAAGTGTTTCTAAGAAGTGTATGAAGTAATCTGTTGCGTTAGATATGCTGATCTGATGGTTGATATTTTCTTTTATGAGTGTTAAGTCATCTATTTGTTAGGTTGTGGGCGTCTCCCGCGAGCTTCTAAAAGGATGTTCATGCATGTTTGTTCTTCCGCCTGTGGATGGTTCCCACGAATCTCTGGTGGTCCTTGGACTTCCTGTTCTTTGGCAGATGACTCATGCGGGTCTGTGTATGTGGATCAAGGATTTGGGTCTTTTCTTGACTCTATCTCTATAATTCTCATACTTCTCGCTCTAAAAATACTTCTTAAATGAACTTGAGCATATATATTTTTTTAGAACACCCAAACATTATAAGCCCATTGTCGTGATAAACATATTTTAATACTATAATTTTTCTAATTATTATGTTTATTACATAATTTTAATCCTCGTTTAAAAAAATTAAGTTTACATTATTTTGTTTGCTAAGCCCTGTGAAGCATAATTTTTTTCTGGTTCAATCGGGGCACATGAATGAATTCTAAGAACCAATATTGTTTACTATTATAGCTAAATAACCAACTTTAACATTATATAATGAGCGTAGACGAATTCATATTAGTATTTAAAAAAAAAACTATTATTCAAAAGTAATTAGAATTTAGAAAGACTCGTCTCTTTCCATCCTAAATAGATGAACAAGATAGGCTTAGCCCATATCTCCATATAACTTTACTTGGCCTGCTAGCGTCCAAGTCCAAAACATCATTTTCTAACCTACACATACAAATACACTGTTTGTCTTATGAATAAATATCTATAATAATATTGAGAGAACAAAAAAGGCAAATCGCAAATGTCACTATAACATGTTGATGTTTTAATATCTTCACTTCAATGTCTGCGTGTACAAATGACTAAAATACCCATAATGACGTAAGTTTAACTTATGGACTCTGGTTTTGTGTTTAACCCATTGAAAACCACTTTCCCAGTATTAAGCATAGTTTTATATGATCCATTAGTTAATGAGGTATCAATGACTTTAATGAGCTTGCACTAGCATATTCTTTTTTTTCTTTAACGATCAACTAAGTAACGTCGGGTATTCTGTACGCGGCCCCCAATGGCTAAAGGTAGCCCGAGCCGGCCACGAGTCCGGACAGACGGAGCCCCTAGCGGTCCACCTATTGAGAGATTCCCCAGATAAAACCCGACCCTCACGCCCGCCAAACGACACGACATCGAGGAGCCAGTAAAACCGGGTGAGATCAGGACTCGAACCCTGGCAACTCAGGGTCATCCCTCATATCTCTCATATAAATTGGTGATAGTGAGGTTTGAACCTCATCCCTCTCACTAATAAAGTGAGTGTTCTACCATTGATGATAGTGCACTAACATATTCTCCCAGTTCGCAAAAAGAATTTAAGTTCCCATCTAACAAATTAAAAATGATAATTGTTTTGTTTACCTTAATAAATCGAAAAGGCCGACCAATTAACCAAGAGGCGAGAATGGATAAACCGTCGAACAGTAATGTAATTATAACATAACTAGTTTTTATCTCCCGTATTACGGGGGTCGTTTTATATTATTTTTTTTTTAATATTTATTTATTTTTTGAATTTTTATTTTTTATTGTATGAAAGTTAATAATATACTTATTGTTTGATATTAAATTGTTTAACAAATAAATGAGATGTTATGACTCGGTTTAAAAGCTATTTAAGTTTGATAAGAATCAAGACCCGTTTATTTTTTTATTATAAAATTGGTTTTTTTAATTATAAACAACATATATCTTTTTTTTAAATAAATCAGATATTAATTTTAGTATATTCCTACTTTATAGGATTTTTGTATTAAATATTTGGTGAGATTGGTTTTTAATTTAATGAGATGTTATTAGCCGTTTAAGAAATATCTGGGTTTGATAAGGCTCATACTCGTGAATTCGGGTCAAATGCATGAGAAGCCTCTATTTAAAAATCAAGCAATCTGGTGACTCTAAAAAAAGGGGAGCGATTACATTACGACACGTAGGATTTTTATGTTTTCGTTTATATATATTATAGATAGATGTTAGTGGAAGTTAAACCACACTGAAGAGACGTGGATCGACTCACTGGTAGACGATCTACTTTCCTCGGGTGTGATTATACTATTTCACCGATGGTTTTCTTGGATCTGGGTTCTTCCACCTACAAAATGAACAGCACCGTCAACTTACCCCTCAGAAAGGGACAGAGGGGTCCTCTTTGGGGTAACCCTCCGGTGTGAGAATAAGTATTTGTGGGAGAAGATAATAATATCAGAGTAAGGAAATCTGGAGAGTATTGCTTAATAGCTGAATACTCTGTGTGATTGTGTTACTGGATGTAACTGTCTGATTGAATGTAATTGAATATGATTCAATGTCTCTCCTTGTGGAGTTGATGCTGTATTTATAGTGCTAGGGTTTCCACTGATTGGGCTCAGCCTTGTTGGCCTCCTCCAATTGCTCTGCGCCACGTGTCCTCTGGGACACCTGGTGCTTTCTCATTGGTTATAATCACGTGGTAGCACATGGGTTATGCTGAGTTGTCCACCTTTCATTCGGCAGCTGTCAACATCAGCATATTCTTATTCCTTAAAAAGATACCTTCTGGAAGGTTGTCTGACGTGCACAATCAAGGTTGCCCTAATCCTGATTTGGATAAGGGTGAGGTTGATTATGTGCATGTATGATATGCGCCTATCCTGAGGATGCGCGAGGTCTTCTCTTTATTCTCACGCGCAGATGTTTCATGCGCAGATGTGATATGCACAAGCATGTGATATGCGCCGCGCGCTGATGCGCCACGCGCATATGTGATATGCGTGAGCATATGTGATGCGTGAGCATATGTGATGCCTGGGCATCTGTGGTGCCTGGGCATATGATGCCTGAGCATGTGTGGTGCCTGGGCATATGATGCCTGAGCATGTGATGCATGAGCATATGTGATATGCGTGAGCATATGTGATATGCGCCATGCGCATAGGTTTTGGCTTTGCGCCTTCGTAATGTCTATATCTTGTGGGTTGACCCGCCTTGCTCGGTGTTGAGGCGGGTACATACCTCTTCAAGCCCCCCCAGTCTAATGTGTGTCTTGTCTCGCGCGAGCGAGGCAAGATAGATATTAGACTTAACAGTTTGTTCTTTTAGTAGGGGTTTGTCTTTTTCTTCTTATTATTCACCGTTGCGCGAAATTCTATACTTTCCTCGGGTGTGATTATGCTATTTCACCGATGGTTTCTCTTGGATCTGGGTTCTTCCACCTACAAAATGAACAGCACCGTAAACTTACCCCTCAGAAAGGGACAGGGGGGTCCTCTTTGGGGTAACCCTCCGGTGTGAGAATAAGTATTTGTGGAGAAGATAATAATATGTGAGAGTAAGGAATTTGGAGTGTATTGCTTAATAGCTGAATACTCTGTAATTGGATGTTATCTGATGATATTGGATGTGATATGATTGTCCCTTGTAGTGTAGTGGCTTGGGGCTTTTGAAGTGGACATTCTCAGTGCTTAACACCTGTGAAGGCGTTTTGGTGAGGGGAGTCCATATTCTTGGCAGAGGTCTGCTAGGATCTCTGCCGCCTTCCCTCTTATCACCTTCCCCGCGATTACGAATGTCTTTTTGGGGCTGAGGTAAGCTTGGTTGCGCCTGTTTTTCTGCGGGAGAAAAACTGGTTGGTTGCAACCTGGACCATACAGAGTTCTGTTTGCCCCTTTTTTCTTTGCTGCGCGGTGACTCAGCTTGATGCGCTCTTTCTCTTGCCCTATCTTGGGCAATTTGTTTTTCGTTTCTCGCGAAGACTCGCGATGCTTCCATTAGTTTGGCCCAAGTGGTGGGCATGCCATCTCTGCTTACGAGAGCTCGGCGGAGTTGATCACTGCGCGCGCCTTGTATAAAGGCCACGCGCAGGAGTTGCTCAGTTATACCTCCGATTGCCAGAGACTCCTGATTGAAACGTGTTATGTAATCTTCAATCGTTTCATCATTCCTGCGCACGCAGTGCATGATGTCATCAGGGTCGCGCGTGTGTCTGCGCTGCTGTACGAAGTGGGCTTGGAACTTTTCCAATAGTTCCTCGAACCCATCGATTTGCCCAGTCGGCAAGCTCTCGAACCAGACACGCGCCGCGCCCGTGAGGCAGCGAGCAAACATGTGACACCATGTTGGCATCGTCCAGCTCTCTAGGTTTCCCGTGTTGTAAAAACCTTGCAAGAAATCATCTGGATCTGTTGTGCCGTCATATTTGCCCAAACCACTTGGCATCTTGGTTTTGTGCTGGATGGGAGCCTTCGCGATGCGCTCAGTGAACTTTGAATGTTTCACCAAGATGGCTGGTCTGTACGGTGTGGTTACGTCCACTTGCCCTCTAACTGGTGGGCTGTACGGTATGTGCAGATCCAGGTCGGCTCTGGCTCCAGGCGCCATGTTCACAGGCGCGCGGAGCTGTGAGCCTCCTGCATGAGTATCTCGCGTCTTCCTCATGCTGTGCACTTCTTCATCACTGAACTCAGTGTGTGCAGTGTGTGCAGTGTGTCCTTCTTCCGGCGCGCGCGGCCTTTTTGTTCCATGAACAGTTTGCTTATCAAACGCCTGCCTTTGTGTTAAGTCGGCTAGCTTTTTCTGTTTGACCATCTCATTGTACTTGTCCATTAGACGCCGCTGCTCGTTTATGAGCCATTCTTTAGGATCATTTGTTTCATCTTCTGGACCCATTGGTCCTTTTTGTTTCGCGCCGGCAAGATTTTGTAACGTAAGATCATCTGGAGGAGTTTCAGTCTGGCCGTGAGGAGTTGTGATGAAGGGACGGTTACTGGTGGTGCGCGTAGAATCACGCGGCCCCCTCAGAAACTGCTGTCCCTCATTAACATCCTCACGTTCAATATCCTCCAGAACTTGATCGACGTTACGAGCACCAGAAACCATGGTGAAAATTTGTTTTTATATATAGATCTGATGAGATCTGATTGCCGTTGTAACAGTGGATGGCGCCAATGAAGAGACGTGGATCGACTCACTGGTAGACGATCTACTTTCCTCGGGTGTGATTATACTATTTCACCGATGGTTTTCTTGGATCTGGGTTCTTCCACCTACAAAATGAACAGCACCGTCAACTTACCCCTCAGAAAGGGACAGAGGGGTCCTCTTTGGGGTAACCCTCCGGTGTGAGAATAAGTATTTGTGGGAGAAGATAATAATATCAGAGTAAGGAAATCTGGAGAGTATTGCTTAATAGCTGAATACTCTGTGTGATTATGTTACTGGATGTAACTGTCTGATTGAATGTAATTGAATATGATTCAATGTCTCTCCTTGTGGAGTTGATGCTGTATTTATAGTGCTAGGGTTTCCACTGATTGGGCTCAGCCTTGTTGGCCTCCTCCAATTGCTCTGCGCCACGTGTCCTCTGGGACACCTGGTGCTTTCTCATTGGTTATAATCACGTGGTAGCACATGGGTTATGCTGAGTTGTCCACCTTTCATTCGGCAGCTGTCAACATCAGCATATTCTTATTCCTTAAAAAGATACCTTCTGGAAGGTTGTCTGACGTGCACAATCAAGGTTGCCCTAATCCTGATTTGGATAAGGGTGAGGTTGATTATGTGCATGTATGATATGCGCCTATCCTGAGGATGCGCGAGGTCTTCTCTTTATTCTCACGCGCAGATGTTTCATGCGCAGATGTGATATGCACAAGCATGTGATATGCGCCGCGCGCTGATGCGCCACGCGCATATGTGATATGCGTGAGCATATGTGATGCGTGAGCATATGTGATGCCTGGGCATCTGTGGTGCCTGGGCATATGATGCCTGAGCATGTGTGGTGCCTGGGCATATGATGCCTGAGCATGTGATGCATGAGCATATGTGATATGCGTGAGCATATGTGATATGCGCCATGCGCATAGGTTTGGGCTTTGCGCCTTCGTAATGTCTATATCTTGTGGGTTGACCCGCCTTGCTCGGTGTTGAGGCGGGTACATACCTCTTCACACATAACTAAATATAACTTAACAGGTCACTACAACAAATATAACTTAACAGGTCACTACAACAACGCATTTTTTATTTTAATAAAGTAACAAGATTACCAATATTATGGGACTCGGGGCACTGCGTGAAGAAAAGCCATCACGCGTGATGGCATCACTCAACACCGCCGCCGGTGGTGTATCACGCGCGTGATGGCATGGTTGTCCTATTTCCTTGGAAACCCACCATCACTTGCGTGATGGCCATCACTCAACTATATCATCACACGCGTGATACACCACCGGCGGCGGTGTTGAGTGATGCCATCACGCGTGATGGGCATTCATCACGCAGTGCCCCTCCCCCCTTATAGGTCTTAAAATTAAACAAACCGCCACAAAATGAGAAAGAAGTTAAACCATATAACTAAATCATTCTTCTCTCTGTAAAAAAAATAAAATAAAAAAATTACTGTTCGACTACCAAGTATCCAATCTTAAAATGAGTTATCAAAATTGGCGAAAAACTAAGTTAAACCTGATTAGGTTTAACCTAATATCTCGCCGAATGATGGATTGATATCTAAACCGACCTCTAACAAGTTCAGCCTGATATTTAACGATGGTCCTACTACCAATGATTATGAGTTCCAAAAGCGATGACCTGCAAAACTGAACACCGTGAGCTCGTTACGAGAAGGAGAATAGGGGGGGTCTCTTCTTATAACTACCCTTCAACGTGAGAATCAGTATGATAAGTGGTATGTATGTGTGTATGTATATATATATATATTGAGAACTAAGAGATAGTGGGATCCTTTTACCGTTAGACCTGGTTCCGTATTTATAAATACCCGAAGGGAGGGAGAAGGGTTTGGCCAGCTGTCCCACTCAATGTAACATTCTATTCTCATGGTTGAGCATGATACTCATTCCTGATTGGTTGGCAGTCTGGCGTATTTGGTTCTTTATTTCTGTGCAAGTAATGCGCTGGCTTATTCTTATTAGTCCATCATGTGCCCGCACTATTGCCAAGGTTATTGAGCAGTGGCTCTCTGTCACGTGTCTGTCCATGGTGAAACTTCCGTTGTGCTTTATTATTTCACATTGTTACAAAGTATTCCTCCGCGGCGGATTCGTGTCGTCTCGCAGGGAAACTCTTTCCACGGGTTTCTCATTTTGTCTTGCATGTGAATTATTATTTGTATGGTGTGTCTGGTACCTTACCTTCACAAAAATTAACTATGTAAGATTGCAATTCTTTTAGTGTTTACCTTAATAAATCAACCTAACACAAGATACAAGAACAAAGAAATAATAATAAATCGTTATTCGAAATACGATTATTAATCATAACCATATCTCCCATACATGATACATATAATATAAAGGCTTCTCTATCTCAAAAGCTTATTTATATCTTTTAGTTCTCATATTCACTTCACAACCATTTTTTATTTATACATACATGTTTTGTTATGTCATTACTCATACTTTAAGCTGTAATAATACACTGTAGAAGCGTCACGCAACAAAATTGTTTGGCAAAATATTAGGTTTTATTAGCTTTTAATTAATTTGTTTTTTCGGGTTTATTCACGTCGGGCGGGAAACCAAATTGCCAAGAAATCAAAGAACAAGAACCAGCCAGTGTAATATTGGGTTTGTCTCCTATCCGGCTAGGGTGGTTCCTTGAATTTTTCGGGTTGCCTGAGCTTTATTTTTCAAACAAAAGCCAAAAAAAGAATATGGTAAGAAAATAGAAATTTAACCACAGTAATAATATAGACCGAAAACTACTACAACAGCTCAAGTTTCGATGCAGATAGAACACGGTTGCGTTTGGGGTTGGTTTAAAAGAAAACTTGTAAAAGTGCATTAATATATCATGTAATACACAATTTTTGCTGGACAGGAGGTCTTCATAAAGGTTAAATACAAAACACCAGAAGAATGGTAACTTGCACTTAAAAGAGTATTTTGGTCATTTTTATGTAGAAATATAGATATCAAAAGATCAACATCTTACTACATGTCCTGGTTCTCATTATTATTTTCATATATGCATTCTTAAGACAAAACACAATTTGTTTGTTTTGGTTTTGGATGCTAAGATGCCAAAACACCCCAAACAAACAAGGCCCAAAATGAACAAGTTGGCTTTTTATCTTATGACTAAATATCTGATAATAATACAGGAACACAAAAAAGTGGATGTTACTCTTTTAAGATGTTGATGTTATAATAATATCATCATTTCAATCCCTCATACAAACAACTAAAAATCAAATACAAATATCTTCATATCGAACCAAAAGTGTAAGCTGCCCAGCGTAAAATGCGTTGTAGTTGTTACCATTGGTTAAAAAGGTATTGTTGAGTCACGTAAGTATTCCGGTAACATACATTGCTAAAAGGATATTCTAAGTTCCCATCTGTCTCAAATGACTAAAAGCATGTAATTGCACTGTATTTCCAAGAAACCAAAACCGCGAACCAAAAGACAGCAAAATGAGAAATCAAAATGAAGAATCGTTTATAGAGTATGTATGACGATTATATACAACTTATCACGTGCATAAGCGGAACAAAACAAAGACATTGCTAATCTTTTGCTTTCATTCATATACTAAAATCAAATGAAAACCATACTCTTTTTTGTTAGTTCCTCCACGTATCTTCAACATCTTACTGCAACAGTAACTGTTCTTCATCTTTCTGCAACTCACTCAACCGCCTTTTAGCATAAACCGTTACCACCACAGTGGTCAAAATAGTCAACAGAAACCCAAAAACCGTACACAAAATCTGAGGCACCGAAAGTGACCGTTGATCAACTGAAGCATCCGCCAATGTTCGTATCATTATACCTCTATAATAATCAAACTCAAAACCAATATTCAATAACCACAGAAACAAACTTTTATAACTATCAATAACAACCAACATGAATCTTACGTGTATATTGCGACGAAAATCTCGGGTACCATCCCCACCAATGTACCCAATAAATATGGACCAAACTTAACATCGGTTGCTACCGCGCAAAAATTGTATACCATATACGGGAACGGTGAGATTCTTAATAATGTGACAGCTCTAAACTGGTTGAACCAGTTTCCTTCACCTGCTAATTTCAAGATTGATGCTTTCTTTGGGTACCTTTCTAACCACCCCTACATAGCCATAATAATTAATAATTAAACATTAACTAATGCTCAAAACATTTTAATAGCACTAAAATGATCAACAATTTATGCTTACTTGAATTTTGTGGTAAAAAAGAGATCCTATGAAATAAGGAAGCGATGCACCGATAACGACTCCACCAATGATTAACAGGAACCCGAAACCGTAACCGAAGCTCATTCCGGCCACCCACATCGACGGAGTAGACGGTAGAAACACCGTGGGGAATAATGCCACTGAAGCAAATATCAGAACTGCTAATACTGGTTTACAAAATGTTTCTGTTTCCCAATTCAGTATTGGAATAACCTCCTGAAACAACAATCAATCAAATCAAAATCCCAATTACAAAATCAGGGTTTTTTAGGGTTTGTAAAAAGTTTAAAAATTAACAAAATCGTGAACATATAATCAAAATCCCAATTACAAAAGTAGGGTTTTTTAGGGTTTGCAAAAAGTTTAAAAATTAACAACAAATTAACAAATTGCTAACATAATAATAATAATAATAATAATAATAATAATAATAATAATCAATACTCAACATACCTTATTCATCAAAAAGGGTCCAATCCACATGAAAAAACAAACCCCCAAAACAGCTAAAAATACAACCACAAGAACAAGCTTTGCCCACCACCATAAACAGTACCAAACCCTAACACCGCCACTCGCCGACGAAGACGACGACGACGGCACACACCCACCGCCGCCGCCGGTTAACACCTCCGATTCGTTCAAAATCGAATACTCATCTGTCGGATCTTCAATTGCGATCTTTAATACAGTAATCGCATCATTCTCCACATACGTCATGATAATGAAATTTAACGAAATGAAGGGTTGAAATTGGGATTGATTTGATCAGATCAGATCGGGTGAATGAATTTGATTAATAATAATTGTTGAATTTGGGGAAAGAAAGTGGTAGAAGATTGAAGGTAGGCATATATTATTATTAAGTGAGTGCAAGTATAGGATGAGTATTTCATCATATATAGGCTTTTTAATTATCTAATTATGTTTTGATTATTTATATATTTATTTTGTGGTAATGAATGAGAATAATGAATAAACTATTTTATGAAGTATAATTAAATACCGACTAAAGTTAGTGCATTTGTCCGATGCGAGTATTATGATTGATTGTGTATTGTAAAGACAAGGTTTATCTGCTAATTACGTATTAAAATAAGTTTAATGATAGTATAAAATTAGTGTGGAATTAAATTAATTTAATGTAATCATTGATGGGTAAGTACAGATAATTTTGTTTGGAAACAATTATTATAAGACCGAGTGGATTGCAGAAAGGGAGGAGGGCTTCAAAGCATCAGGTGGCTCTAATGTGGGGGTGGTAGTGGTGGTAATGTTGTAGGGCGTTAAACGATTATTTTATGGGCGGCGAGTGGGATAACAAAGGGCAGAAGAGGGAAGGTGCCACTGCAACACGAGATGACACGTGGCAGGTGATGGTAACGTCGCTTCGACGTAGGTAGTGTCCACTACAGTCGGTCTAAGGGTGTAAACTAGCCAAAGTTTTTAATGAGTTATTCGATATTGGCTTGTTAAAAAACTCAAAAATTTAAATAAAATACATCTTGAGTTAGAATTTTCACTTATCATGTTTTAGTAGAGCACACGGGCCTAAACGAGGATGTTATTTATATAATTCTAATTAATAAATATTTACATAACAATTACCTTTTACGTAAAATTATGTTAGTACACCACTTAGTGAGGGTTTAGTTTGAGTCTTCTCCAATGTTTTAAAAACCGGTATCTAACATGTACCGGATTGAGAAAAAAAATGATATAACCGGTTGAACCGGGTTATACCAGGAGGTTCAACAAGATGAGCAGTTTACCTTATAATTTCCTATAAATGCAAGTGAAATCCAAAAATAACCCAAAGAATAATGATTTCATAACAAAAAAATAATCAAAAAGTTAATTTATATTAAAAAAATAATATAAAATCACTCAGTGTTATAAAAATAGCAATAAAGTTTACACGTTTGAATTTTAATTGTTGGTTTAAAAGTGATTTTGAAAAAATATGGGAATATCAAAAATTTCTCGAAATTAAAATCGGTTTACCGATAAAAACCGATATTTTAGAAAAAAACCGGCGTTACAATGTTCAAGCAAACTGGCCAAAAATACCGGCCTTTTATGCGAAATCCAGTTTAACCGGTCGGTTTGAACCAGTTTTTAAAACACTGGTCTTCTCTCTCAAACTTCTCTTTCGTATTAGTAAAACATACAACACATTAAATATTTGATGCCACCGGTTATTTTAAATCGGCCACTTAATGAGGTTTTTATTTCCCAAAAGACATATGTTGCAATGATAACGATGTTTCTTTCAAAGGACCTCCCTTACAATTGTGTTTTCTATATTTCAGAGTGTGCACATAAGCCGGGGATTAAACCAGAAACCCCCTAGAAAACCTCCTGACTATCCCCATCAAAGTGGTGTGACACGCTAAAGTTATTAAGGCCAGAACCATGTGTGGGCGTTTTATCTTAACACAAAACAAGGAAATTTAATCATTAACAATGTGTAAACTTAAACTAAATGTTGATATTTAATAAGTATGATGACCTATGATGAGAATATATTCTTATGTATGGTATGTTTGGCAAAACTAGCTGGTAGCTGTAGCTGGAAGCTGCTAGCTGGTGGCTGGAAGCTGTAGCTGGTAGCTGTTAGCTGTAGCTTTTTAGAAATATTCAGGTGTTTGGTAAAGTAGCTGGAGCTTTTAACAAAACTAGCTGGGTGCTCGCGCGGTGCATTGTTCTTATCTGAAACCTATTCTGACTTGACCCCTTTCGACTCAAAACTGTACCAACGTGAACTGAACTAAATTAACCATTTTTGCATTGACTCGTTTTGACCCTAATTTGGTCTTACACATGACCCGGGCTTTCCTGACTCGACTTGTTGCCGATCCTGACCAATAATCACATAATATGCTAATTTTTTAAAGTTATAGAAGTATAACAATATGATACTCAAATTAAAGAGAATAAAATGCTCGTTTTTATGATTTAATTTTTTTTAAAAAAATATTAACGTGTGAAAAAATTATGACATTTTAAAAGTCATGGGGGGTAGTTGATTCTGAATAATAGTTAAATATGTAATTATTATATGAATTAACAAAATGTGTTGGAAGTTCAAGTACTAAAATTGTAAAATATGAAATATCAAAAGCTTGTAGCTTTTCTTAAACGCTACTAGTTGGAGCTTTTTGCTTCAAACTTTTTCTCCTATCTTAGAAGCTTAAAGCTACTCTAACCAAACAAGACTTTTCAATAAATATGAGATTTTTCTTAAAAGCTTGTAGCTTAAAGCTCCTAAAAACTTCTAAAAGCTCCTTGCCAAACATACCCATAATCTTTTGTTCGTCATCCAACAGTATATATGTAGTTTAGTACTTTAGTTATTATTGACTAAGATATATAACTATGTTACTTAACTTATTTGATTAACTTTATTGTCAGGTTTATTATTTATAAAGGAAACAGTTTCATACTAGCTAGGAACAATAGGTGGCACAAAAAAAATTATCATGGTAACAAATATGAAGTACAAATGGTTGTGTTTGTGTATTAAGACCTTCTCTATGTCTTGATGATGATACGCAAGCACAAAGTTGATATGTGAGTTGTTGTTGCGAATTTGACGTGAAATGGAAACAAAGACTTGGTCTCACATTGATGAAACACAAAAGTTTAATTTGATAACGATCAATAAAAGTATCAGTTACAAACTTACAATGATGAAAAGCCTTTTAAAATAGGCATGGAAATAAATAATTCAAAAGATGAAAAGAAAAACCAATTCTATCGAGTATTCAGAGAGTTAAAAAATCAAATCAACACACAAAATATATGAAACAAAACAGGGGATATATATAAGAACAAATTATAAATGGCATTTACTACCTTATATTTGGTGTGGTCTATGGTCTCTAGTCTCCACAATCTACATACATATTTTGAAACAAAATTACAAGTTAAGCATACAAGTACCTTTTCTCGGTCCGATCGAAAATTAATCTTCAAATAAAAAATCGACTATATTTTAACCAAGAAAAACAGTCATACCGATTATAGGTGAGGTTTTATCCACAAATTAATGTTCACGAAAGATGTTGGTGCATATATTCATGCTGTTCTATTATATTAGAGAAAATATTAGATATGTTAACAACATATATAAATCATGATTGTGTTCGAGTGGTGATATGATTTATTTTTTTATTTATTTTTACTTTGTCTTGTTAACATTAGCAAGTTAGTTTGCTATAGACCAACAGTCTTTACCACTGATTCTGGAATAATAATAATAATAATAATAATAATAATAATAATAATAATAATAATAATAATAATAATAATAATAATAATAATAAAGTTTTGCTAAATTTATCTTATTCATTATTTTTACTTGTTGCACTTTCAATCAAAATGTCACATCGGTAATATCCCTTCTCGTCGTGCTAAATAGACCTTGTTAGACCCACATGATCTGATGTTTGTGGAGAAGGTGCAACAAGACTTTAGAGAAAATATAATATGCTTAGCCAACCCTTAATAAAGTTTATAAAAACAAAATTATTAATGCAACAATAAACACCATGTTGTATATACGTCTTCATTTTCATGTGATCCGCATTCAATTCATTGTTGTCCCTGGTTACTATTAATGTTGAATACTTACTTGAATTGATTGTAACACGTGAGTTTTATGATATATGTGCGATCCTATTTTCATTTTCATGCTACATAAAATATTATTTTTTTTCACAATAAACCAATCTTTGTACTAACTTTTAAATGTTTCTTATGTCATAATTTAACATTTAGTTTAATTGTTTCGATTGGTCGCCATCTCTGTCAATATATGATTTTATAAGAAATGGCACGCGTGGAAGATCTTTTGTACTGTACCTGCGGGTCGCCATCTCTGGCAACGATACTGGAAGATCTTTTGTACTGTACCTGACGAGGTATGGACAAAAGATCTGACCAAAGATACGACAGCTCACTGACAACAGTATGACGAGCAGCACGCTCTTGTACTGTATGTCACTATTAGCCGCTGCCTACTCACCAACCTGTCGGAGGACGTGCATAGCCTGCAGTTGGTGGAACAGGAATAGTACACAGCCGACCTGGTCACTATTAGCCGCTGCCTACCCACCAACTACCAGCATGACATGTGCGTAGCCCACAGTTGGCATAACAGGAACACTATTCAGCCGGCTGTACCTTCTTGGAAACCTACCTTCGGATATAAATACTCCAACACCTTGGAATGGTATATCATCTTATCATCTCATCTTATATCTTATATCTTATACCTGATATCTGCTTTAGCAATCTCTTAATATACACTTATATTCAAGAGCAATCTAGTCTGATTCTCACGCCAGAGGGTGGTCACAAGGAGGTACCCCCCCCCCCTTCTCAGTGACGAGCTCACGGTGTCTGTTTTGCAGGTTATCAGAAGAACCATCTTTGCCGGGTCTAACCCCTCGTGGGAAACATCTATTTAACCCCCAGATTATCCGTAATCTGCCCGGGGTCGATTAGTGTTTCTTCAATAAGTAAGTTAAAATACAATAAACAACGTGTTTGTTTTCTAAATGTTAAATGTATTTTATTATTATTATTACAAACAATAAATTAATACATCAGCGTACTAAAACGAAACGTTAGGATATTAACATCAACGTCATCTTACCCGATAAATATTGATATGTGATGTTGATATTTCCTATAATCAAGTGGATTTGGGTTTACTTCCACGAAAAACTCTATTGCTTATTTATATTACAAAATAAATGGAAAATAATATTATTTAGCAAAATTAGTTTCTTTTTTAGATTTTTTTTATTAGCGAATCTATGCCATATATAAGACTTGAACCAAAACCTTCCACTCTCTTGTTAATGTTTTAAAGGCTTTGCATTTGCCAATAGGCCACAAACCCTATCGGGTTTCTTTGTTAGATGTTAATCGGTTTTGAAATAGATTTTGAAACTAGACTACTAATATAAGGGGAGAACATATAAATTAGTACTTTACATGTGTATAAGATAACTTAGATAAATAACGACTATCAATTCGCGATGCCTTTCATCTTAGTTATATACAGATGTGTATGACACTATATGTGAATGTGATGTGTTATATAACACCTTAGTAGTCTACACTTTGGTTGCCTAAGCCGGAAATAGACATTGTGTATTGCATATCGTTTTAAACGAACCATGCTATGAACAAGATTTTATGTTCGGTTAATTAAATGAAATAATATGTACGAACAAACGTTCTAATTCGTTCACATTCACAAACATTCGATAAACCATGTGGTCTTGTATATTCATATACATACGGCATTAAATATTTAAAGTAACATATTTATATCTTAACAAACGAAATGGGTAAATCTATTAGAAAATCAGCATCACGTGCATTTTAACCCATATATTTGTTATGATATGCTATTTTCTAAAAATATATTTCACATTCTTTTCGAAACCATTGTAATCTATTAAATTAATAAATACAGACAATCATAACATTAAAACAAATGTAAACGAACAAAACAATCTATAGGTTTGTTTGATTGCATTTGTCCGTGTGCACGATAACACTTGAATGAAGAACACGGTGTAATCGTTAAAGAATGATGACACAGAAAGAAAAGAAGCATGGAAGAGAAATTTTAATTCATCAGAATCGAAATTACAATAATGCAAATTTACAAGAACAAAAAACAAGAAAACAATATATATAGCTTTAACATATGTGGTGCATATGTTCACATC
Source organism: Bidens hawaiensis (assembly GCF_021521415.1). Classification (NCBI taxonomy): domain Eukaryota; kingdom Viridiplantae; phylum Streptophyta; class Magnoliopsida; order Asterales; family Asteraceae; genus Bidens; species Bidens hawaiensis. The sequence continues at coordinate 492,803 of NW_027491674.1, forward strand.
CCTCCTCAAGTTGGTGGTTGAGAAAACCCCAACTTGCATAGCAGCGAGTGAAAATGAGATCTTGGTAAACTCTTAGTAAAAATGTCAGCAAATTGATCCTCCGTGTTGGTACGCACCAAAGTGATAAGTCCCTCGTGCAACTTTTCACAAACAAAATGACATTCAATTTCAATGTGTTTAGTTCGCTCATTAAAAACAAGATTTTTTGCAATATAAATTACATGTTGACTATCACATTTAAGCGTGGCAAGAGTACTGTTATGAACATTCCGAGAGTAGTCTTGTCAGCCAAACAAGTTCAACAATCATATGTCGAAGAGATTGGTACTCTGCTTCAGCCGAGCTCAAAGAAACAGTATGCTGCTTCTTAGATTTCCAATAAATCGGAGAGTCGCCATGAGAAATATAAAAAACCACTGACCAATCGACGAGTATTAGGACACGCTGCCCAGTCGGAGTCACAAAAGGCTTGCAGATCAAAAGAAGTATACTTATTAAAAAAATAAACATTGAGATAAAGTTCCTTTGACATATGAGAGGGTATGAAGTGCTACATTCCAATGAGAAATCCTCGCATCTTGCATGAATTGATTGAGAAACTGAACATCAAAAGCAAGATCAGGTCTTGTGTGAGTAAGGTAATTAAGTTTACCAACAAGCTTCCTTTATTATAAAGGGTCATCGAGAACACGTCCCTCGTGAGCTTTAAGTTGTAAATGATGAGGCATTGGTGATCTTGCGGCAGGAAGATTGGAAGTATCAAATTCAGAAAGCATGTCATTAGCAAACTTTCATTGGCACATGATAACATCTTTGGTAGGTAAAGAACATCCATACCCAGAAAGTAATCGAGGCTTCCCAGATCCTTGATTTTGAAAGTTGAGTCCATGAAAGTCTTGAGATTATTGATCTCTTCCAAATTATTCCCAATAACTAATACGCCATCGACATACACATCAACATATACGACTGAGGATCCCATAGTCTTTGAAAACAAAGAATGATCATTCTGAGGACCCACATACACTCTTAACTTTAATGCAGAAGACAATTTTTCATACCATTGTCTAGAAACCTTTTTAAAACCATATAAAGGTTTATGAAGTTTAAGCACTTGATTATCAGGAAGCTGCATACAAGGTGGTGGCATCATATAGATATCTTCATCTAAATCTCCATGAAAAAAAGCATTATTGACATCTAGCTGAAATAAAGGTCAACATCTTTTTGCAGCAACAACTACAATGCTTCTGATAGTGGTCATCTTGATAACAGGAGAAAATATTTCATTGTAATCAATCCCCTCTTTGTGAGTATCTCCTCTCACCACCAATTTAGCTTTACAACGTTCAATTGTCCCATATGCTTTGTGTTTAACTTTAAACATCCATTTGCATTTAATAGCTTTCTTTCCAGGGGAAAGATCAGTAACAACCCAAGTTTCAATGCTTTCAAGAGCCTGAAATTCAGCTTTCATGGTATTTTGCCATTCAGGAATGTTGGCAACTTCCTTATAAAACGTAGGCTCATGTAAATCAGATGCTTAGGAGAGAGACTGACTGTTAGGAAGAAGATGAGAAGAAGAGCAAGATATAGGACAAAAACATGAATTAGTGACAGTGTGGAAACAATGATGAGAAGATTCAGAGTTATCATAAACATAATCATTTAAGTTTGAGGGCGGAACAGAAGTTATCGAGTACGAACAAGTTTAGTAGGATCATTATGAAGTGGATCAGGAATAGGAACGAAAGATGAAGGATTAGCAGGAGGAGCAGGATCAGTAGGATGAGTAGACAAAAGGTCAACAAAAAATCGACTGATGAGATTAATATATGGAAAAATGAAACTATCTTTAGATTTAGTGATAAAGGGAAATAAAGCTTCAAAGAAAACGTCTCGTGATATGACAACTTTTTTTGTGTCAAGGTCACACAATTTGTGTGCCTTTTTACCAAGAGGATAACCCAGAAAAATACAAGGCACAACCCTTGGTTTGACTTTTCTCTTCCATGAGATAAAGAGGAATCATAAGCAAGACAATCAAAAGACTTCATATGATTATATGAAGGAGCCTTTCCCGTTAAAACCTCATAAGGGGTTTTATTGTTAAGAACTTCGATAGGAAATTGATTGATTATATTTGTTGTAGTTAACACACAACCACCCCAAAACTGAACCGGCAACTGAGTTTGAAATATAAGAGCTCTTGAGGTTTCAAGCAAATGCTTATGCTTTCTTTCAACAATTCCGTTTTGTTGAGGAACAACTACACAAGTAGTCTGATGAATAATTCCTTTACTCAACACATAAGCACTTTGAAGTGATCCAGACCCCAATTCAAAGGATTATCAGATCTAATACATTTCACATTGGTGCCAACCTGGTTACTAACCATTTCAATAAAAAACTAAAGTATAGGAAAAGCATTGCTTTTTGTTAAGAGCAAATGTGTCCATGTGGTCCCGCTGTAATCATCCACTATTGTTAAAAAATATCTAAAGCCATCGTATGTAGTTGTGTGATACGACCCCCAAATATCAATATGGATTAGCTCAAGAATTTTACTAGTTGATGTGGTATTAGTAGGAAATGACAATTTATGTTATCATGCCTTAGGACAAATATCGCGATGCTCAATAGATTTCAAAGAAGAATTAGAAATGAAAGGAAATTGTTTCAGCCTGTAACTTGGTAGATGACCAAGTCTATTGTGCAAAGTTTCACAACTTATAACAAGATTACAACATTATTGGAAACAAAGGAATTAACAGGAAAATGTTCAGTGGCCTAGAGAAGGTAAAGACCATTGAGCATATCACCAAGAGCATGTGGCCTCTTCAGAGAAGGGGCCTACAAAATACAGACATTTTTAGAGAAAAGGACAATACCATCATTATCAATGCATAATCTTGAGACAGTGAGAAGATTATGTGTAAAATGTGGCACAAAAAGAGCATTCAACAAAGAAATATCATCTGTCAAAGGAACAGTCTCATATTGATGGACTGTGAAATGTGTGCCATTAGGAAGAGTGATAAAAAATTGGACAATTAAGAAACAAAACGTTTGAAAATTGATTTTGATCATGGCACATATGATCATTAGCACAAGTATCAATGATCCATTTAGAATAATGTTTTGAAGAATTGCAAGACATTATACCTCTGAAAGATTCTTGATTGATGGTTGTGGTATGATTAGAAGCAAGTGTGGTTAAAAAACTAGATTGAACTTATTCTGATGTAATAGATTCATGAGATCATTGTATTGTTGATGAGTTATGGCTTGATGCTGTTCATACTGATTCTTATGACCACTTTTACCCTTGATCTTAAACAAGATTATAAAACTTCTTGCCATTGGTGAATTTAAAATCCTTTGAAAAACCAATCAGCTTATAGCATTTGTTGACTGAATGCCCGTTCTTCTTGCAATGAGTGCGCACCAAAGTTCTTCTATTCTCCTCTATTCCTCCAAAAGTGGGACCTCCACTGCTTGCATTCATAGATGCAGAAGATGCAGTGAAATTAGTGATGGTGTGAATTTCCTTTTGTTTCTCATCTTACATATGCATGATTGATAGAAGGGAGATGCTACATCATCAAAATGTCACATCTGAGCGTGTCATAACTAGGATTAAGATAAACAAGAAGTTGAATCGACCTTTGATCTTCATCTCTCTTAGCAAAAGAATGAGCAGCTCCACAAGTGCATGAAGGAATGGTAGTCACATTCGGCTAATCCCAATTTGACTTCATCTTAGCAAAGTAGGTAGCAATATCACTCCTACCCTGAGCAGTTTCAGCATACAAGACACTATCACTAATGTCACGAGTGAGAGTGTTAAGAATCCATGAGATTACCATGTCATTGCAACGCTGACAAACTGCCAGTTGTTGCTCGTTATTCTGTATGGTTAAAGTATTGTTGATTAAACTGAGCTTGTTTTTAGTTGACAAAGCAATCGTCATTGCTCTTTTCCAAGCTCCGGATCCAGTACCATCAAACAATTTCGAAACGAGGATCATCTCGGGATGATTCAAAGGATGAAGGTAAAAAGGGTTCGAGGAATCAATATACATATTCTGAACAACCGAGGTGTTCGATTTTGCCATTAAACCAAGCAGAACGAAACAAACGCGCGAGAAGAAGAAGCGAAAAAGAACAACTTATGCGCCGTATAAGATATACGGCGTGTAAGTGAGAATTTGACTTATACGCCCGTATAAAATATACGGAGAAGCTTATACGGAAGGAGTTATACGCCGTATAAAGTTATACAGGGAAACATATATGGCATATAAGTGATAAATAGACATTTTTGCAAGTTTTTGTGTGAGAATAAAGATGAAATGATCTTACACTTTGACAAACTGTTCAACACCAAGAATATGACATGTGAACTTTTGGCAAGATATGAATGGTTAAATCTTCTGAAATGAAGAAATATGTAGAAAAGAGATGAAAAAGATGGTCTTTCAAGTAGGTAACGAGATCAATACCCGAACAAACACATAACGACGAAAGAAAATGATCAAAAACAAAACAACAGATGAAGAGAGAAAACCGGCAAATCGAGAGAAACCGGTTGAAACAAAGAGCAGGATTAAGAACTCTGCTTTGATATCATGTAATCGTTGAAGAACGATGACACAAAAAGAAAAAAAAAATAAAATAAAAAGCAGGGAAGAGCAATTTTATTTTATCAGAATCAAAAATACAAGAATGAAAAATTACAAGAACAAAAACAATAAAACAATATATTTATATATATAGCGTTAACATGTGCGGCGTATATGTCATATGAAACATATATTATCACACAGGCGTGTTCAAATCTCATTTTATTCGTTTACTGCCCTAATATGAATTTTTTTTATTTTTATGATTTTAAAACATAAAAATTATGTTTTTATGTTAAAAATTTGTAGAATTACACCTCTTCGCTACCAGCTGTACGCGATTGGGGGGTTTCTAGTGGTTTAAGGAGAAGTGTCAAAATCGAGTGCACGTATGATTGAGCTGACAAGCAATGCCAGGTTGCATGAATTTGACAATTCATACGTGCCAAAATAAAACACATAATAATACACCACTTTTTCGTTTTCTTTTTTTTTTCTTTCACAAAATTCCCATGTTGATATTAATTTATTGGGTTACTTTTGAGACATTGCTATTTATAGTTTGATACTTTGATTAATTAATAAGGTATATTAGTTTTTAAATGTAAAGTTAAAATACAAAGTACAGTAAAAATGAGATATGTGAGAAGGAAACTAATTTATTAATATTAGATTTGAATGGTGTTGATTAATTAAAATATTGATAAAAAGGACATTAAGGTAATAAACCACGTATGATGACTTTCTCTCTCCACATGCAAGGCACATGTCAATTTCTTCAACATTTTAAAACGTCCATAACTTTTTCATAAGACAAACTTTAAAAAATTCACCATAACAACAAGCTTTTTTTATCTTTAATATGAATATAATATTTTTATATAAAATAATAAAAAATTAGTGATTTTTTATATTGTGTTATTTGGTTGTTTATTATGTTTTTTAATTGGGTTTTTCCTATGCATTGTGTTATAGATTTTGGTCATTGTGTTTTTCAATTGATACTCATATTAAGTTATAACTTAAAACTTGAAACAAAAACTACATATGGTATCTTGTGCTCAACATTTGTCTTTCTACTTATCATTTCGTTTTAGTCATTTTGTAATACGTTCATTGTCTTTTTCTCGGAATTGAAATGTGTCATTCACTTAATTTGAGAAAAATAGTATTATGTTCATTGTGTATTACCTTCAAGTCATTGTGTAATATGTAGCTTCCATTGTGTTTTACCTTTAGGTCATTGTGTTATATGTATTCACCATTATGTCTTACGCTTCAGGTCATGTGTTATATGTAAAGGAGAACGGAGTGAGTGCACGCCGTCGCCTTTTTCGGGTGTTCTTTGTGTTCAGTGGCCACCTGTCTTATTGCTTATTTACGCCCTTTTAAACCAGGCTTTCACAGGTCTCAAATTGGACCCTATATCGATCTTGAAAGAAAGCATCCTGTCTTAAGTCAAGATTATCATAGAATCCTTTTTGAACCAAAAAGTCAACAAAACAAGGAAATCAAACACAAGAAATTCAAAATAAGCGGTTTTCAAACATGAAAACAAAACTGCACCGTCATGATTTGATAACTCAAAAGATCGATCGATCGGTATTCATCATTGTGTAATATGTACTCATCATTGTGTTTTACGTATTAGATAATTTGTTGGTATTTTTCATTAATTTATATATTATTATTACACAACGATGTTATTAGTATTTAAAATAAACACAATGATGAGTTGAAAGACACAGTGACCAAAAAACACAATAACAACCGAACGACCATGATGAAAAAAACACAATGGTAAGCAAAAAGACACAATGACGTAATTCTTTTTTAATCTTCATATAAAAAAAGCATACTCATATTAAAGATGAAAACGTTTGTTATTATGGTGCATTTTTTATTTTCTTTTAATATTATTTGAAAAAGTTATACGTTTTACAATGATAGGGAAATTAACATTGACTTTCATGTGCAGAGAGAAAATGTGTACAATTAGTTTTGTACCCTTTTTCTTTTGGTCCATACTTAACATATGTGAATTTGTACCCTTTTTTCTTTAGTCCCTAGTCTCTACTTCACACATGTCAATTAATTATGGCTTCTCACACATCTCTGTTTTGTTGGACTTTGTAGAATAACACAACCCTAGTTTTTAATACTCTCAACTTTCACTCAATAGATGATATCACTCTCAACTTTCACTCAATAGATGATATCACTCTCAACTTTTGATTTATTACACACCACTTTTAACTGTTAACTTATTTTCTTCTATCACTCCCGAACTTAACGGACTTTAACCACGCTAGTTTTTTTTCTAAGATGGCATTTTTTGATGACGCGACATGCATTAGTGGCATTTTTATATAAAAATCCACCCTTACACCACCACTTCATTATTAAAAATAATAAAAAAAAACGAAAATAAAAACAAAATATAATCTCTTTAACTCTTCCCTAATTTAAATCCACCAGCCCCCTACCACCACCACTACCCACCCTCCCTCCATGAAGTTCCACTCACAAACTATTACCTCTCTTCTAGGCTTCCAGCACGCTAGGTTAACCACCACCACCACCATTGAATCGTCGCATCCACTGTAACATCCCGTTTTCTAGTTCGGTTAATAAATGAAAATAAGAGTTGTTATGGGTCGGGCTAGTGTTGGGTAAATGGATCTGGGTTATGGACTTGGGTTATGAAGAAAGAGGAAAAGACCATGGGCTTAAGCCCATGATCCATAAATATATAAACCTTTAATCACCCATTAATCATTCATTTCACACATATTCCATACACACCAAAACACACACTTAGCTCTCTCTCATCTTGCTCTCTCTCTTTAACCGAAATCACCAAGTAAAACCGATCTCGATCCAAGGTATGATAGTATTTTGTTGTATGAGCTTAAACCCGTTAGATATAGTCACGAAATGACGAGCCAACACCGTTAACCGTTAACGTCATGAGATCCGGGTGGAATCGGGTATAAACCGAGCCAAAGATGAGCTTAGGGATCACCCTAGCTGAGATCCGGATCGAACGGGGCGAAAAACGGTGAAAAACGAGTTAAAACCCGTTTTTCCGGCGAATCTGCGGATTTCCGGCGGCGACACCGGAAAGGCGGCGCCGGAAAAGTTAATACGAGGTAGGTAATGTTAGGGAATGTTCTGACATTCCCCGACCTAACCCTAGTTCGCTAACGGGAATTTAGCGAATTAAGGGTGATTCGCTAACTGATTCGTCTTAGGGAGCATAATGAACTAGCTCTAGTTCGTGTCCGGTTCGTTAAGGGAAAATGATAACGAATTACCCTTGATTCGTATAGCCAGTTCGTTAGAAGAAGATAACGAATTAGATGGACCGATTCGTTACCTGGACTGGTTCGCTATGGACTGATTCGCTAAGAGTCCAGTTCGTTAGAGGGATTCAACTCGTTACAGGAGCCGGTTCGTATGACAACCCGATTCGTTAAGAATAATGTAACGAATTAGAAGTTTAACATAATGACAAGAACAGTCCCTGGACTTAGAAAAAGAATGATTTAATTACAAAGAAGCCTAATGGAATTTAGCAAAGCTGACCTGGCAGCTTAACCCCAGCCAAGGGTTAAGACAGTTAATGAAAATAAAATTTTTCCAAGCTGACCTGGCAGCTTAACCCCAGCCAGGGGCTCTGCCCCTTGGACCATGCTAGGGGCTGCCGCCCCTAGAACCCCGATGCCAGGGGCGCTGCCCCCGGACCCCCGTTCGTTGAGGGTTATAATTAGACTAGAAACGCAATATGGGTAGTAAAAGTTAATTGATACATGTAATTGTTATACAGTTAGTCGTGCACAGCAAAAGAAAGGAATAACAATTAACGGTGAACGTAATCGAGTTCAGGTGAGTTTCTAGCCCCCTCTCCTTGTTATGTTTTCGGGGCTGTGTGCATACTCGATGTGATTAGTTAATACACTTACCTTAAGTGGTAAGTGTATGCCTTATATGATTATGTATAAATAAATGCTTGACGGTGTGTGAACGATCTTTGGATATTGCATGTATTGTCGGGTGATAGTTGAAGATATGAATGATATGTATATAACGTATGAATGATTGCTTGTCGGTACGTGAACGACCTTCGGATATTGCACGTACTGTCAAGGTATAATGTTATGTATAATGTACGAATGATTTGTATGCATATTATGAATGAATGTAAGAGATAGTCAGGTACATAGGAAAGGGACTGCGCCCTAATAATACTCAAGGTAGACAGGGACCGGACCTTAATAATATCTGAGGCAGAAAAGGGACCGAGCCCTTTATAAATCTCGAGGCAGAAAGGGACTGAGACCTAATAATACTCAAGGCAGAAAAGGGACCGGACCCTAATAATATCCGAGGCAGAATAGAATAATGTAAAGTAGAATTTAGAATAAAGTATGAAGGTAAGTATGTATATTACGAACGAATTATGAAAGTATGAAGGTAAGTATGTATATTACGAACGAATTATGAAAGTATGAAGTACGTATGGAAGTACATAGTTATGAATGTATTGAATGATGTGTGATTAACTAGAACTCACTCAGCGTAGCTGACTTTTAGTATGCACGCAAGTTAACTGATTGAGACATATGGTTTGAGTGAGACACATGGCAGAATCCGAAGAGGCTGGCATCTGGAGATTTTTCGTGATGTTTGAAATACTATGTTTTATGTTATGTTTTTGAAAGATAAGTTATGGATGTTTGTAATGAATGGTTGACTTTTATATTATTCCGCGAAATTTTTTATTAACTCTGATATTTAGAACTGCGTTTATGAGTAAATCCAACGTTAAAGTGAGGCAACGGTAACGGGGACTTACATCCACTCCACCAATATGTAGTTCCGATGATCACTATGCACCCCAATCTGAACCTCAACATCACCTCCAGCAGCCCCAACTTAGCGCATCTCTCTTTCTATCGTTTTCTACCACAATCCACAAGATCTACGTTTTCAACACCGGAAAAATGAGATATACATCATGCGATGACCTGCAACCAAATGAAAAAGTAGATCGAGATAGATACAATGGATGAAGTCAACTTCTCTATTTAAAAAAAATGAGATATGCGACTACCTGCAAGCAAATCAACTTCTCTATTTCTGGCTGTTGATTGAAGCCCAACTTTTGATTGAAGCCCTAATCGGAGAGTCGAGGGTGATGCAACGTTTTTTCTTGGTGTCTAGGTTTTAGGGGGGAATGATATTATGATTCGATTTTATCTTGAGCAGAGATTGTGGTTGTGAGGCAGCTATGGTAGTGCTGGTTATTTTTTTTTCTGATGGTGGTCGGTGGTAGAGAAGGATGAATGGATGATGAGGTCTGGATTTTAAGGTTGATGAGGTAAGGGAAAAGTGGATTGGGTCTAATGGATTAAGAAAAGAATAAAAATGCCACATTTGCATGCCAAGTCATCAAAAAAATTCCACGTCAGCAAGAAAACTAATGGAGTTAGGGTTTGTTAAGTTCAGGAGTGCCATAAACAAATACGGTGAAAGTTGGGAGTGATGAGCAACAAATCAAAAGTTGAGAGTGATATCATCCAACATGTGAAAGTTGAGTATTAAAAACCAATATCCCAATTAATAATGGCTTTTGTGTTATAATTGCATTTTCTTTTCAAAAGTCACACACATATATTGGGTATATCAGGCGGCCTTATGAGGGTCAAGGTGGGCGACTGTCAGGGCGCAATCTCCTAGAGGGTCCAAAATCTTGAACAACCACCTTGCCACCCTTCGCCGAAAACAACATTCACGTCGCAAATCCCCCACCTAAAAAAAGAGCTGATCAGAGACGTAGTTGCGTTCCCATATGGGTCAAGTTACAATCACCAAACTACCAGAGATGGAATCGTTGGTGGTGGTTTATGGTCACGTGATTCACACCCACATGATTACTGTCTCTCCATTGTTAGGGTTTCGATCTAGTGGTGGCTGCTATTGATAAATTCTCAAGTGGTTCTTCGCTTGGATAAATAAACAGCACAAAATCATGATTGATGCACAAATTCAAATCTAAAGCTTCTTATTGAACACATACCCATAGCGACTATAATCGTCGGTAAAGGTAATGAAGTATCTTTCACCATTCCTTGTCTTTGTCTTAAAAGGACCACATACATCCGAATGTATGATACCTAATAAATCTTTTGCCCTTTCATTAGTTCCACTAAAAGGCTCCTTGGTCATCTTCCCCAATAAACAAGACTCACACTTATCAAATGAATCATCATTTGATTCCAAAAGACCACTCTTTTGAAGTGTATGAATGTGATCCTTGTTTATGTGACCAAGGCGACAATGCCAAAAAAAGTTTCACTCAAATCCAATTTGAATCTGTTGGTGTTAGCTTGGTACAACGAGTTATCAATGGATGTATTATCATGAACTAATTCATAAATGCCATTAGACGGCATTGATTTAAAATAAAAAGATATCATTCATGAAAACAAAAATATCATTGTTTACAAACCCAAATTGTCTTAATAAAGAAACAGGGATAATATTTCTAGTCAAACTAGGAGAGTACAAAATGTTTCTCAAAAGAACTTCCAAACCATTTGGAATCTTCAAAACATAATCTCCTCGAGCTTGGATATCAACTTTGCTCCATATCCCATGAAGAGACTAATATCTACTTTCTTGTAATCATTTCTTATTTTGAACTCCTGCAATGATATGTGAGTTCCACATCCGGTATCCAATACCCATGTGTTAGAAGAAATAATATTAAGATCAATATGGATCATGAAAGTTGTACCTGTGGTTTTCCCCGCATCCCTCTTAGCTTTCAACTCCTTGAGATAGGTCGGACAGTTTCTCATCCAGTGACCTATCTCTCCACAACCAAAGCACGGATCCTCGAAGCTAACCTTTAGATTCTTGGGTTCGGGTTCCGCCTTGCCTTTCCCTTGAACCCTTTTTTGACTTGCCCCTTACCAACATCAACCTTTGCCTTGGGTTCTGGATGATGCCTCTTCTTCAAGCCACCCTCATTGATCGCAAGAACGGGTAAAACCTTTTTACCCATTCCGGCTTCGACTGTTTTGAGCATTGTGTGAAGCTCACCAATACTCTTGTCCCATCTGTTCATGTTGTAATTCATGACGAATGTCTCAAACCTTTAGTTAAGCCATTGGTCATCAAATCAGTGGCTAACTCTCTTGAGATGGGACAATTAAGCCGTTCAAGCCGATCAATGTGGCTTTTCATCTTAAGCACATAAGATGAGATAGATTGGGTTTCTTCCATACGACATGCATGAAACGCTCGAATCGTTTCGAAGCGTTCCACCCTAGATTGAGTAAGGAACATTTCCTTGAGCTAGGTGATCATGTCATATGCCCCATGATTCTCGAAATCCTTTTGGATCTCGGGAATCATTGTTCCCAACATGAGGCAAGAAACTTGCACCGAATCCTCGGTGTACTTTAACCAATCCGCTTAGGTATCCAAGTCGTTGACATCAGGTTCATCGGGAATAGGATCGTCCAGAATGTAGGATTTCTTCACTTTCTTGAGAACAATTCTCAAGTTTCGATACCAGTCCATAAAGTTGTTATAGTTCAGACGATCCTTATCCAGAATGGATCTCAGTGATAGGTTATGCACGGGTGGAATAATTGCGTCCAGAGGATTGTTTGCAGCCATCTATAAAAGAATTTAACGAAGTTCAATTTAGTATTTTCGATATCAATAAATTTTAATCGTTAAAATGTCTCCAAAACAATTAATGATTAAAATCTAGAACCCAAAGTTTCATTCAAATAGTAGTTAGGTGACCTTTATCTCACTATTAAAATTAACAAGGTAGTCAACGTTTGACAAATGCAACCCTTTGTAACTTCTAGTTTTATGGGATTGCTTAAACATCATATGTTTAGTTGACATATTTAATCCCATCAACACCTTTGTACCTCATGCTTCGGTGACCCTATTCACATGGTTTCCAAATCAAGTCGTCCTACTTACACACACGTGTGAGTTTACACATACAAGTGGTTAGTTGACCTTTATCCCACAGATATTGTAAATTCACCTCAAGATCACAAGTTTTCTTAAATGTGGTTAGGTGACCTTTATCCCACATTAAGTCTCCAAGTGACTCGAGTGTCGTATAATATGATGGTATTTAACTTGATTTTAAAAGGGATTTAAGTTTTCAAAATTCTAGGTTGGAAAACTATTTATTGTGTACCTTCCATTTGCTTGCATTCAAATGTATGGTAACTTTTGAAAACCAATTTTCAAATTCTTTTAATAAAACCCATTTTATTATGAAATCATTGATAGTAAATAAAACCAATTTTATAACTTAATAATTTCAAGGAATCAATTTTATGCAAGTTGTCGCTTTTAATGTTAGCATCAAACATGATAAAACAATAAACATAAATAAACCACTCAAGCATATACAATCACATGTTCATAACCTTAACCACCTAAACTTTGACAACACTTGTTGACCGAAACAAGTGCGTCATAAGGTCTATCCTAAGGGACGAGCATGACACAAGGTATGAGATAGTGAACTCCCACTTGACTCCGCATCCTTACGCTTCAACCGTTCACTTCTTGTTGTGATTCTTCTTCTTTATTTGGGCCTTCATTTGGGCTTCAACCAAAGTGGTGTTGTAGTTGTATCTTCTTTTACAAAATATACCCTAATACATTTTTCTAGTAAAAGGAAATACAACTATTCTACTTATTATTACAAACCATTCGAAAGAATGAATAGATTACAAACCCGAATAAAGAATATTACAAACAAATGAATAAATCACAACAAGACACTTCAATATACACAAGGTCATGGCTAGGTTATGAACATCCACACAAACAGGTCAACCTTTGACCAAACTGGACAACCTTTGACCAGAGTGGTTCCCCTTTAGACCCTTAGTTCTCGGCCAAAAATAGAGAACACAGAGTTCTCGGCCAAAACCAAAGTTTCAGAGTTTTTGGCCCGAAATTTTTGGTTCACAGAGAACCTAGTGTTCTCGTTCAACACCGAGAACTATGGTTTTTGGTCAATCGAGAACTATGGTTCTCAACCTTGAGTTCTCGGTCCAACCAAAAACATGTTTTCGGTCAACCGAAATCTCATGGTTCCCAACCATGAGTTCTCGGCCAACCGAGAACAGGGTTTCGGGTGTCTTCAGGCCAGACCGAGAACCATGGTTTCCAACCATTGTGTTCTCGGCCAGAGCCGAAGAACACATATTCAGCCCAAACAAAATTTGGCAACCAAACAACAAATTTTCCAGATTTACCACATGCATGTATGGTACAATCTTGAAAAATCAAGAGGCAACCAAAATGCCTAAAGTTTTCGGCCAATATGGTAAGAAATACCATCTAACCCGAACACTTTAGATCCCATTTTGAAGCATGTAATCGTATAAGCGGCTCTGATACCATTGTTGGATTTTAGCAATATTATCAAAGTCCAAATAAACCCTTTTATGAGGAAAACGCAACAGAAAATAAGTTTTAAATCTTGTTTTACCAATACACATAAACCCGTTTATGTTAAACCCAATCCAGGATCCATATATGATTATGCATGCTATCAACAATAGTCATAGGGTGTTAACACACATACCTTCAAGTCTTCGGATTTGAAGGGGATGAACGATTGAATGACGAGCTTCCAATGGAGGAAACCTCAAGCTTGTATACCCAACGAGCTTCAAGAAACACCAAGGTTGCTAAGGTCCTTTACAGTTGCAAGAACAAAACCCTTTTGTTCTTCTTCTTCTTGTTCTCGGCTGGAGTGGAGAGAAAGAATAGAGGATTTTTGTGTGAGAGAGAAAGATGCAAAGTAAAAGTGATCACCCAATAGATCCACATGCATAGTCTTGAAAGAAACAACAAGGAGAGAGAGGGTGGGAGTGAGGGGCCGGCCCCCAAGGGGTTTTCCCCCCAAAATCCAAATCTTTTGTTTTTCTTTTAAACATATTTTGTTATTTTAAGTAAATAAATAATATTTCTCATAAATATAAATATCCATATAATTTATTTAACACACAAATGCAATTATTTAGAAAACCCATTTTCCAAATATTTAAGTGTTGATTATTATTACTTATATCATATCTAATAATAATTATCGTGGCGTTTGTCTAGTTTGTTATTGGGTATGACCCGACTTGGATTATAACGTACTAGTCACATCAACTCAAATATGTGTCTTGGGCAGACCGTGTAACATCCCCGAAGTCTCAAAGAATAATATTTAAATATATAATTTATTTATGGCATAATAATTGCTCGGATAAATAGAGAAATAATAAATTAATAAAATAATAGATAAAAGAAAGTCCATGAAATTATAAACGAGTGTTAATAGTTAATTAATATTAACTATGGAAAGAATTATGGACTTAAGTAGTTAGAATGGATCAAGATGTGGAATGGGCCTTAGGTCCATGAGCTTTGAGGAGTATAAATATCTCCTTAAAACCATCCTAAAACCCTTATCCTCATTTCCATCTTCCATACTCTCTACACCCACTTAAGAACACACACATACACCTTACAATAAACGGCCAAGAGAAAGAAAGAAAGAAGAAGCAAGATCGAACGCTAAATATTACTAGATCGTCCATATACAAGATAGATCCAAGATTAAAGTCCATAACTAAGCCAAGCGACAACAAACGAACACGAAAAGGTATGTTCTTGATCCTTAAAGATTACATTTTCATAAACGTTTAGCTTTGAAACTTGAAACAATAGTAAATCGGGTCTAAACGAACATTAAAGTTGAGAACTTGATGTTAAAATGGAACTTAATGAACTCGTACTATGAGCGGCTCTTTTAAAATGAACCCTAGATCTAGTCTTGAACATTTTAAGCTTAAAAGATCCAAACTTTATGATGTCCCGAGTCAAGTCTTACCCGGAAATGATCACGAGAGCGCTTAAAGGGAAAGGTGGCTTCATGTTAAAGGTTTGTAGCAATAATAATAATAATAATAATAATAATAATAATAATAATAATAATAATAATAATAATAATAATAATAATAATAATGAACGAGCTGAGGGTGGAGACCCAACTCGTGACCCACATATGGTCCAAAACCCATCTGAGGTCATTACCTACGTTACAGCCGAGCATACACGGTTCGCATACAACGGAGAGTCGATTACAGTAGTTAATCGCATACAACTAGTATGTTCGATTACAAATTAAGATCGAGTACAAGAGGGTTTTTTCGTTTACAATAAGTGAACATCGCTCACAATCTCGTCGATTACAATATATATATATATATATATATATATATATATATATATATATATATATATATATATATATATATCAATAAGAGTCGCATACTAATATGAAAATCGATTACAAAGCTTGGTCGCATACAATACTTATACATATACACACTCGCATACAGCCACACTAAAACCCAAAAGATTGGTCGATTACATCGCGTCCGAGCATTGGTCCTAATCGATTACAATAAACCCGATTATCCTTGGGGCAGCTATCAAGGTATGCTTACAAAGGGAATCGATTACAATCTATATAGTCGGTTACTTAATCAAATCGATTACATTGTAATCGAGTCCCATAAGCTCGATTACAATGCCCGCGGATCAATCACATTAGATCGATTACAAGGGAGTTGAATTTATAATCAGTCTATCATGATCATCGATTACTTGTTATCGATTCAGGGGATTCATTTACTTGGAGCGACTGAGATATGAACAAAAAATATAGACAGAAGATGAAGGACGGCATGATTATATTGTTAAGGAGGAGTTGGGCTTGTGTTATCAAAAGCCAGCCCAAGGACCAGCCCAAATTACAAACCCAAATTCTTAGCCAAGCCCGATTTCAACCCGAATCCTATTTCGATCACACTGTCACTCAAACACTTAGAACATATAACGTGACTACAAAATAAATAGACAACTCGTTGAAATGCCTTGGGTTATTTATAATGTAACTAACAATAATAAGACCCGATCACGTTAAGACTCGAATACCTTGTACTTGTAAATGTATATACATAAGTACCCGTGTGTTTGATATATGTATATAAATTCACGTATACACATACCCACGTTATCACATGTCAAGAAAATAACTTAGGATGATAATTATGATGCCTAGAAAAGAAAATAATAATAAAATAAGTAAAAACCTTACATTAGGGTTTGGAAGAAAATATAATAAGTGAACGTAATCTAAACATGGCCAACAGTTACACCAGACTTAGCTATTTTGGCTAAAGAACATATAGGACGAGTTTTAATGAGTGTACCCTATATACAGTTAGCAGGGCACAACTAAAGAAGGGAATTACGATAAATGGAGAAAGAAACAGGATCCAGGTGAGTTTCTAGCCCCTTTCCTTGTTATGTTTTCGGGGCTATGTGCTTACTCGATGTGATAGTTAATACACTTACCTTAAATGGTAAGTGTATGCCATGTATGATATATGTGATAGATACGATTGATTGCTTGTTGGTACATGAACGATCTTCGGATATTGCACGTATTGCCAAGGGAAGAGATTAGTTCCTTACATGGATATTAAATAATAGTTTGTATAAAGTGCTCCTTCTATGGATAATATAGAGTTCCTTCTATGGATAATGTATAATGTTCCTTCTATGGATAACATAGTGTTCCTTTTATAGATAGTACAGTGTTCCTTCTATGGATAGTATAGTGTTCCTTCTATGGATAGTACAGTGTTCCTTCTATGGAAAGTATATTGTTCCTTTTATGGATAGTATTGTGTTCCTTCTATGGAAAGTATATAGGGTGTTCCTTCTATGGATAATATATATAGAAAGTGTTCTTTCTATGGATAATATGTATATAGAGTGTTCATTCTATGGATAATATATGTGTAGAGTGTTCCTTCTATGGAGAATACTTATAGTATGGGTAATAGTTATAGTTCTTTTAATAGATATTATGTGACGTTCCTCTTATGGATATTTATACAAAGGTAAAAGTATTAATATGTGTCTTCGGATACGTTAAGAAGTATATAAGAATGAATTGTATGTTGCCTGATTAACTAGAACTCACTCAGCGTAGCTGAATTTTAGTATGAACGCAGGTATACATGTATATTGAGAGAGCATGAGGAGAACATGTGGCATGGATTGAATGGTTGGCATCTGAAAATGGAAGAGAAATGATGATTTAAATAAGATGTTGAATATTATCTTTTAATGAAAAGATCAACTGTTTTGTATCGAATGATTAAAGTTAACATTTCCGCGAAAGTTTTAATAAACTCTGATTTGTAGAACTGTGTTTATGAGTAAATCCGATGCTAAAGTAGGGGCTACCGGGTACGGGCCTTACAGATCGATTCCAACAACTTTAACCCGATTTCGAGCAAACATATAATTTAAAAGACTATTATTATAATTTCATAAATATTTACATTTTAAACCTTAAACTTTAGATTGTTTGCATTTCATATCATTTGTTTTATTTAAAGACTTCCTAGACAACCTTTCTAATACAAGACTTCCTTCCATCTAGGCTTTACTCGTTAACCTCATCCTTCCGGTTACTCGTCATTTTACTAATCAAGTTTATTACTTGAATGTGAGTACTTTCATTCCCCGTTTTCCATCTTTCGTTTTGGGGGTGATATTGCATACCTATTCAAACTAAATGTTTTATATTTTAGTCTTAAACCACAAAATTTATTGCATACTTTACCTAAATAAATGCCCGATTTGGTGTTATATGCTTACATGCTTAAATGCTAATGTGTTTACCACTTTTGGTTGGTTGATTCATAAATCCGAGTATATTTGGCATCCCCTTATAGAAAGGTGTGGTTAATGTATTCTTATTAACGATTTCATATAAATCCGATCTATTTGGCATTCTCTTATAGCAAGGTGTTATTAATGTATTCTTATTAACGAATTCATATAAATCCGAATCTATTTGGCATCCCCTTATAGAAAGGTGTCGTTAATGTATTCTTATTAACAATTTCATTATCTAAATTGTTGCTATTATTTATTGTTTTGTATACAAGTTGTGGAATTTCCTGTTATATACTTATTGTTCAAAACTATGAAATTGTTCACCAACCTTTGTGTTGACAAATTCTATTTTATGCAATGTTACAGGTTTGACTTTAGGTTGACTCGAGGGCTTGAAGAAACACGTAATCAAGACTATTAGGATACTAGTAAAACGAACAATATATTATTTACTATGATTGAATTCGATTATTGTATGAACAAGTTATTTGACTCTTTATGATTTTATGAATTTAAATGAGTTGATTAATATTGTCACTTTAAATACTGTCTTTTGCTTTTGAGCAATCCGTTGCACCCCGGCATGTTCCGCCGCCTTTGGTCGGGGTGTGACATCAGCCAACACCATCAGCGGTCCTCCGTCTTCGCCACCAGTCGTCCTCCGTCTTCATCGCCAGCAGTTGTCCGTCTCCACCACCGTTCGTCCTCCTCTCCACCGCCGTACGTCCTTTCCACTCGTCTCCACTCTCCAGACTCTACCACCATCAAACACCAGCCACCCGTCCACTCGTCTCTAGTCTCCACTATAAGGTTTTATAGATTATTAAATTACTACATATTGTTATTTGGTTGTTTGGTTTGTTGGTTGTTGTATGTTTGGTTTATTGGTTTTGGAAACTTGAATTTATAAGATGATGTATGGTTTTTATTATTAAAACATGTTTTTTTTTCTTTTTCGGATACTCGGATATACGAGGTTCGGATATCCGAAGTTTCGGATTTGGATTTGGATAATGATTTTCACTATCCGAAAGGTTCGGATATCCGGTTTTGAACAGCCCTAGTCAAAGGCGGTGGTGGTTGGTAGTTGTCTGTGGCGGTGGTGGTTGTCGGCAGGGAAGAGAGGTGGTGGTTGGGAGGAGAGGGGTGTTGTAATATATAATTAACAAAATTTTGTTTTTAATTTTTGAACTTTGAAAAATAACATTTTTTTAGCCCCAAACACTAACGAAGTTAGTGTCTCGTTACCCGGGAGTGTCAGAAGAAAATATGTTAAAAGTTAGGAGCGTTGGAGAACATTTCGTAAGTTGAGAATTTTATCTAACAATGGGTCAAAGTTGAGAGTATTTAAAACAAATAGGCCTTAAATAAACAAGTGAAGATAGAATATTGAATGAGTCTGGAAACCTAAAAAAAACATAAATAAAATATAAAAAAACAAGTGAAGATAGAATATTGAATGATTCGGGAAACCTGAAAAAAAAGTATAAAAAATAAAAAATAGAAACAAAAACACATTAAATTAATCACATCCCAATTAGTATAATTCACTTATCTTTGGATTCCAAGATAATGATAATAATAATAATTATAATAAACCCTCCAAATCACTATTCTGTCCACGGTCCACCCATTATCTAATGTAGTTTTTATATTTATAATTTTAAAGTAAATTTCATGGTATATAACATTTTCGTATATTGACCGACTCATGTACACTTCATATCCTTACCTTTATAGTTGTAGAATATATTAATTACTTATTTATTATTTTGTGAGACAAAGCTTCATAAAAATTTATAAAATAAGGTTGTAAAATCACAAGTTTCATCCAAACCATTGAATAAAAACAACTAGTGATAAACTTATATGAAGTATATAATAAAATACTATTAAACAAGGGCTCTATGGCACAGGATATCATGTCATGTTGAAAATATAACCTTTTCTATCAGTTTTATATTCTAATAGGTTGGTTGGATGTTTAATGGTTTTCTGTTTCTCTGTGTTTCTAAAATGTAACTTGGCTGCTAATTGGAGAGTTGATGGGCTTAAAGGCTGAGGACCTAAAGATGGGCTTACCTCAACTTTGGTTCATGGATTGCCTCATCAGTAGTAGAGGTGTACAAGTTAACCGGTTAACCGATTTCTAACTAAAAATTTAACTGGTTAGTAACAGGTCCATCACTAACCGGTTTATACCGAGTTCTAACCGTCGGGTAGAAGCCGTTTTATATTATTGATTTCCGAAACCGGTTGCAAACCGGTTAACCAATTATTTTTTAACTTTATAAAAAACCGGTTTTTTTCTGGTTATTCACCGGTTATACCGGGTAGTGGCTTCTTGTCTCAAAATCGGTTAGTACCAGATTGATTAACTGGTCTAAACGGTTATTTCTTGCCAAATAATTAACAGGTTAGAATATTAACCGGTTAACCGGAATGTGTACCTCTATTCAGTAGTGGTCTTATAAACAGAAAAGAGCGTATCAAGATTGACTGATCGTGGTGTTAAGAATTTTTATAATATGATCTTTGTTGTAAGATCTTACTCAGTCTGATAATTGTGAAAATTAATTAGTTAGATATAAACTTTCAAGTATCAGTTTGTTAATATCATATTATCATGTAAATATCTAAATTGCATTCGCTCATATTTTCTCTCTAACTTAAACTTGCTTCTGCTTGCATTTGTATCCTTGTCTAATCTTCTTTTACTTTGCTTCCGCTAATTGCAATTCTCAACGTTAAACTTCTGCCATAGTTGAGTATGTAAATATATCAACGAGAAAACTATATGGTCCATATGGTTTGACCATATTGTAAATATGAAATCCCCCCTTATGTCTAATCGCTTAGTCCAAGGGTGATAAGTATTTCCCATGAGGGGTTTGAATCCTTCTTGGCACAGATGAATGTTTCCTACAACAAAACACCATGAGATCGTTACGAAGAATAGGGGGATTCTCTCGTAACCACCCTCCGGCGTGAGGACCAATATATGATTATGATAAAAGTATATAGAGAGGGTTGAAAGTATGGGATTCTGAATCCTTTACCGTTTAGAGATGCCCTGATATTTATAGCCATTGGGAGAGAGTGTGTGTGTATGGCCAATTGCCTTGTCAGGCTCCCCACCAATTATATTTCCTACACGTGTGTTCTCGGGAGTTGGTGGGCATCATGGCCCTTTGACATTGACGTGTCGTACTAGGTAGTACCGTCATTTATGTGTTGTTTATCCCTTATTGGTTGGGCATCATTCACGATGAATATTCTTCCTTTTTGTCCCATGCTGGTGGAGATCTTGGCGCTACCATTCCTGAGGTGTCAAGGAATGTTTATTATATACGACCATACGTATTGTCATATCTTCTAACGCCATTATATCCGCATGGCGCTTGACCCCTCCACTCACCGGGACAATATATAACTTGTTTAGGAGTGCGTTTAGCACCTTACCTCTACAAGTCCCCTCAATCCGTATTTGTCCTTTTTGAAGAAAGGGGAGCTACGGACTTAACTTGGGCCTTTGGTTGTGAATATTTCAGTTGTTAGCCATTGATGGTAAGAGATTATGGGTAACCTGCCAATGACGGAGCCTTTTTTGGTGGGCGGTTAAGAATAAACGTCCCCGGCGGAGCCTTTTTTGCCGGGAGGTTAAGAATAACTGTCCCCTAGCGGAGCCTATTTTGGTGGGAGGTTATGGGTACCCGTCCCATGGCGGAGCCTTTTTTGGCGGGAGGTTATGGGTAACCGTCCCATGGCGGAGCCTTTATTGGCAGGAGGTTATGGACAACCGTCCCATGGTGGAGCCTTTTTTGGAGGGAGGTTATGGACAATCGTCCTATGACGGAGCCTTTTTTGGCGGGAGGTTATGGACAACCGTCCCATGGCGGAGCCTTTTATGGCGGGAGGTTATGGATAACCGTCCCATTGCGGAGCCATTCAATCGTGAATATAGTTATCTTCCTTGAGATAATTCTTTTTTGAAATGACGTGTCATTTGGGTTGGGGGGGAGATGAACTAAATGAACGTCAATAGAGTAGTAGTTGATATTAGGGGTCTTCAAAACCGGATATCCGAAACCGGATATCAGAACCTTTCGGATAGTGTAAATCACTATCCGAATCTGAATCCGAAACTTTGGATATCCGAACTTTGGATCCGAAAAGAAGTTAAAAAAAACATTGTTTTAATAATAAATACAATACATATCTTATCAATTCAAGTTTCCAAATCCAACAGGTCATACATACAACAACCAAATAACACATTTCTAAATCCAACAAACCAAACATTAAACAACCAAGCATCGGCATAGCGGCGCTTCTTCCCATTTTGTCTTTTCCGGCGAAGGTGGACCTGTGATGGCTGGCGACGGTAGACTTTTGATGGCTGGGTTATGACAGATGGTGTTGGATCTGTTGAGAATGTTACCAAATAGCAAGTTAAGCATCATAGGTCTTGTCTTGTATGTTTGATTTGTTGGGTTATGACTGGTGGTGTTGGATCTGTGATGGCTGGCAACGGTAGACCAGTGGTGCCGCCTTGACTTTGCAAGGGTTTTGTGAACATTGTTATGACCGGAGAGGGTTTTGTGACTTGTGTTATGACTAGAGTCTGACGAGGGATTTGTTATAACCGGCGGCCGACGACTGTCGAGGTTAGTGAGAGAAAGAGGAGCTATGAATATGCTTGTGTTATCACTTATGTTATGTGATTTAGGGTTTTGTTATTGGTTTTGTTATTTTATAATATAATATAAAATTAAAAAATATTAAAATTAAAATACCTGATAATTCGTATATCCGAAAAATCTGAAAACTGCTATCCGAATCCGAATTTTCGGATATCCGAATTTTCGAATATCCAAATTTTCGGATAGTTCGGATACGGATAGTCGGATAATTCGGATAAGGATTTGGATTCTGATAGTTTTGAACACCCCTAGTTGATATGACAGGTTTGACGACGGTTACGTTTTGCAGAGCAGTTTTTTTGTCCGTGTCAGGCACGTGGGCGAGAATCCCGGTGACGCGTCCAGCTAAAACACATTTTACTGCCATGTCCTTGGCGTGTCGCATGCTGATTGGGCTGCGTGTCCTGTCTCTTCTTGATTCCACTCCCCGACATTAATTGCGATGGGTATAAAAGGATGTGTTATGCCTTCCTTTTTTCCTATTCATCTTTATCTTCCACTATTTCTTTGTATACTTATTTCTAATCTATCCATCCCTACGCCTTTCTTTTCCATATCTTTGCATGGTTGAGTCTTCTCAGCCTAAAAAAGTAAAGAAAAATAATACCACGAAGTTTGTTAGATGTCGAATGTCTTCCGAAGACTTAGATAGCTTGGTCAAGGTATATCACCTTGGGCCTGAGTTTGAGCCTGAGTTGCCTGCTCCAGGCAAAACTGTCAGGCAGGATCCTGCCGGCAAGATTGCCGTGTATAAGGAGTATTTCCTCCTTGGAAACTTCCGGTTGCCCATTACTAGGTTCTGCTGGAGGTTTTGGGCGTGTTTGGGTTATATTTGACCCAAATACATCCTCTCGGAATGGTTCGTCTCCGCCATTTTGAGTATACTTGTAATTTCCTGGGTATAACGCCGTCGGCTGACAAGTTAGTGGCCTTCTACTAGTGGCGTTATTCTCATGGCTGGTATAATTTGTTTACTCGCTCTAGAGCCAAGGACATTGCTCTGGACGTGCTGAAGAGTTTTCATGAGTGGAAGATCTGTTTCTTATACGTTACTGCGCGCGTGGTTCCCCATCTGATATTTTGGATATGTTAAGGAGCTTCCGGAGCCAAAACCAGTCCCCTACTCTGGGACGGACTAGTTTAACACCTTATAGGCCAGCCTTTCCCCACTTCGTCCTTATCTAGAGCGTGCGCTGGTGCTATTTTGGATGAGTTGCATTTGGAGTGATGCGACTATGGTCCCTTTTATCCAGAATGGTGGTCGAGGTGAGTAACTGCTGTTTTTTCCTGAGTTATCCCGTTTTTTGGCTTAACTATTTTGTATATTGCAGAGGTAGAGGATCTATTGTTGCTATTGCAGCCCTCTCCTGAGGTTATGAAGATCCTGTTCCAACGGAAACTGGGTTCACGGGAGAAGCCTATCCTTACAATGACTGCTCCAAACTTTGTGTTTCCTCTTCTTATGGGGCATTCATTGCCACCACGGCCGCTGCCACCTCCTATCTTCGTTAACCCAAAAGAGGGTAAACTACTTTTTCATACATAACCAAGTGTACATTTTCTAATCCTTTTTTCTTACGTTTTTGCAGGTAAACGGTCTCATGTTGTGCACCTTCCTAAATGCGGCGGGAAGAGTGCACTAAGTAGGGGTTGGAAGGCGGTTGCGCCTCCGAGAGGTTCTGCCAAAAGGGCTCTCATGCATGATGATGATGTCGTCCTCGTGTCCGATGTGCCTTTTTGGTCGCCCGTATCTTCTTCGGCGACATTACTTTTTCGTCGGGTTTTGATGCTGGC
Source organism: Bidens hawaiensis (assembly GCF_021521415.1). Taxonomy (NCBI): domain Eukaryota; kingdom Viridiplantae; phylum Streptophyta; class Magnoliopsida; order Asterales; family Asteraceae; genus Bidens; species Bidens hawaiensis. The sequence continues at coordinate 517,740 of NW_027491674.1, forward strand.
TCTCCTTTACTCTCAACAAACTGCAACCAGACTTCTGGAGGCCTTCCTTTTCCTTCAGTCTGGAACTGTTGTGAACACAACTCCACTAGCCGTCGCCCAAATTTCGGCTGCTGGCGGTCTTGTGACGCCTTCAGCCTGGAACCGTTGTGGATACTAAAGTATCCCACAGTTCGTCACTTGGTTCCACCGTGAGCACCGGGACGCTCACTGTCCCACACCACGTGGGGTTCGCGGCGGCGGGCGATGATAAGGAAGAGGAGGAAGCCCGTCTCTTTAAGAAGACCCGTCTCAACGGGCTTGTGAAACTGAGTGGTCTGGTTAAATCTCCAGCTATGTTAGATTATAAATTTTTACCTACTTAATATCTATTGTCTGAATGTTTTTTTCCTTTTCTATTGTCTGAATGTATTTCTTCCTTTCAGGGTCCTTGAAAGTGTCTTCCGCGATGGAAGTGCAGTCTACTGTGGCGTCTGTTGCCGCTGTTTATTCGATGGCAAGCTCTCTTAGTATGCCTATGTTGACAAGTGTGGGCGACTTATCTGAGGCGATGCCTGCGCTCTAATCGGTGATTTCGTCGATGATGATGGGTGTGGTTGGACCATCTGAGGGCGAAACCATTGTGACGTCTTTCCCTATAACGGCGGACTTAGTTGTTCCGTCTGAGGCCCAAACTACGGGGTAAGTTTTTGAACCAGTGAAGGCAACTATGGATAAGATGCCCGACGATTCTGTTGGTCAGTCAGCGGGCGGGACATCTGGTCCCCAAACGTTCGCTGACTTTCGGAAATCCAAAGAGTCTTCACTGGGCAAGACCTTTTTTCCTGACGGTGATGAGGATATCCAACAGCCTCCTTTTGATGTTGGGGCGGTTGTTAGCGGTAACTTTTTTGATTTTGGGGGTAGCAGTGGTGGTGGCTTCGTCAGCGGTGTGTCATGGAATGTATATATGGATCCCCGTGATTCTATTGACGCATATGAGGCTTATCAGCTTAAATGGAAGATCACTCGCGGGGCCAATTTTGAGGACCCTGCCACCTGTACAGAATTTTTGGAGCATGTTTTTCCTCCTGGTGAGCGCATTGCTCGCAAGTTCCAACCTCGAGACAGTTTGGCATCTGATACCATTTATGATCATGTCCGAGGTCTCTCTAGTATAGCGGATATAGTTTGTGACAACCGTGCTCTTCATGTTGAGAAGATTGAGGTTGCTACTACTTTGAAGGAGATGGAACTTGCTGTTAAGAACACCGAGGCGGCCACCTGGAAGGCAGGCCGGGAAGCAGCAAAGCACCGTCAGGCCCTGGCTACTATCGAAGGGATGTTGTCTAAGGTTGAGGCAGATTTGGCGGAGTCTGTTCTTGAGCGCGTTGAGCGCAATAAGGAGTTTCAGCCTGCCTGTAGGAAGTCTAACGACGATTTTGCTGATGAGCGTAGCCGGGATCATGCTACAAAAGAAGCCGTTGCCAAGCATGAGCAGGAGAACATCAGTCTGCGCAAACAGATTGATGAGTTAGAGGCTGAGACAGCGCTGAGGAAGGCGGATGCGGGTAAGTTGGCTAATGCGATTGCCACTCGTGAGCAGACTATCGAGACTCTGACTGCTCAGTGTGTTTCTTCTACCAACGACCGCAATTGGATGTTAAAGCAGGCGATTCACAAGGTATTTGTTTTTTACTCCTCCTTTATTCGTTATATTCTATTTTGTACTAAATACTTTCCTTTCAGGTTTCCCAACGCATCATCACTGACGATGATATGACTAAGAGCGTTGAGCGTCTTGTCACTGCCGTGCAGCAACTGGGCACAAGTCTGGTTTCCATGAAGCTGTGATGCATTTGCGTGACCATCTTCCTTCCGAAGCTTATGTGTTTCATGGTGTTGATGTGGAAGCGGAGTATCAAGCTGCGGAGGCTGAGTATAATGCGCTTTCATTTCCCATCTTGTATATCATTGCCCAGTACCGTAAAGAAGTGAATGGCGTAAAGTTGCTGAGGGAACTGCTGGAACCAGAGCGATCTGGTCCTTTTTCTGCTGGCAATGACGTTGCTGTGGTGCAAGATCACGTGGAGGAAAAGTTGGACGACATTGTTGGTTACGAACTTTCTCCTCGCATGAATTGAGTCTGTATAGCGTAGGGTTGTATTTTTTTGGGCGAATGTTGGTATGCACCTTTTGGAAATATTTTCTTTTTAATTGAATGGAATTGTTGAAACATGTTTATATATTTGTTTTTTTATTAAGATTGATAAATGCATAATATCATTTACATTCATTGTCAATGGCCCTTGGCCTGTTTTTACAAGGTGAAATCGATTTACGTATATCACCTTCGCAGGTACGCCGCATTCCAAGTTCGGGGAACCGGTGAGCCATCTAGTTGCATCAGCGTGTAAGCGCCTATGCCCAGGACTTTTTCTGTATGTTAAGGTCCTTCCCAAGTTGGTGCCAACTTTCTTTACGCTTGTGCTTTTGATGCCTCGTTGTTGCGAAGGACATAATCTCCTGCATTGAACTCGCAAATCTTTACTTTTACACCATAATACTTCTGAAGTTGGTGCTTGTAATTTTGTTCACGCATAGCGCCCAACTCCCTTCTTTCTTCCAGAAGCATTAGATCAAGGTGCCTTTGACTTTCATTGTCAGTTGGTAACAGGAACCTTAGTGATGGTAAACCAATTTCTACTGGGATCATTGCTTCCGTACCATAAGTCAGACTAAACCTGTTTTCGCATTGCTTGTGTTTTTTTGTGTGCGGATGGCCACAAAACATGTGCGAGCTAATCTATCCATCCTGACGTGCATGCCAGATCAATAGTATCTTGCATTTAGAATTTTGTCCACGACCATTCTTGTGCCTAAGTGGACCCCGCAAATACCCTCATGTATTTCTCGCAACAGGTAACTCGCGTCATGTGTGTCAACGCACCGGAGGAGTGGTCCCAGATAAGATCGCTTGTATAAAATACCATTTTTCAATTGATAATTGAGTGCTTTGTGGCGTATCTTCCTAGCCTCTTCTTTGCTATTCGGCAGGACTCCTGAAGATAAGAAGTTGACGATTCTGGTCATCCAGGTAGGTGTGCCTGTGGAGCATACATAAACTTCTCTAGTTATGGTGGATGGATTCGCCAGGACCTCCACACGCACATCTTTTGCAAGATGTTCAAAACTAACCGATGCCAATTTGGTGAGGGCGTCTGCTTGTTTATTTTCGCTTCGCTTTATTTATTTTAATTTGCATGTAACGAAAGTCGCTATTAGCGCTTTGGCATGCGCTAGGTATGAGGCCATATTATCGTCCTTTGCATCGTATGAGCCTTCAATTTGGTTCGCTACCAACATTGAGTCAACATATGCTTCTAGATGCTTGGCCCCCAGCTTCTTGGCAATCTTAGTCCTGCCAGAAATGCTTCATATTCTGCTTCATTATTCGTGCTTTTGAATTTTAAACATATTGCATACGTAAACTCTTGACCTTCTGGACTTTTGACTTTTAATCCCGCACCTGCACCTTCGTCATTAGATGCCCCGTCTGTATATAGTTGCCATACTTTTTCTTTCTGTTGTTCAGTTGGGGGTTATAGTTCCTTTCGGCATTCATCTTCCCGTGCTGCCGGTACTTCCACTATGAAATATGCCAGAACTTGGCCTTTGATCATGGGCCTGGGTTTATACTCTAAGGCGTACTCCCCCAACTCTATCGCTCATTTTGCCAACCTGTCTGATAGCTCTGGCTTGCTTAGCACGTTCTGCAGTCCATAGTTGGTGAGAATGTTGATCCGATGCCCTTGGAAGTACCTCCTTAATCGGCGCGCTGGTTGTACTAGCGACAATACTAGTTTCTCCAGGGTTGAGTATCTTGTTTCCACGCCCATTAGTGTGCGGTTGATGTAGTAGATAGGTGTTTGAATGTTATCCCTATCTACTAGCATGACTGCACTGATGCCCTGTCTGAGCCGACTAGGTACATTACCAATGGTTCTCTAGCTCTTGGCGTTGTTAACATTGGGAGCTCTGCAAAGAGGGATTTGATCTCCTGAAATGCAGTTTCTGCCTCAACTGTCCACTGAAACTATGTCTTTCTTAGGCAATTTCTTAATGTTGACACGAATGGAAAGCATCTGTCCTCGTGATTCGACAAGAATCTGTTAAGCACGACTAATCGCCCATTCAACGTCTGCACCTGCTTGATGGTTTTTGGGGAAGACATTTTTATTACCGCCCCTATTTTGTCATGATTAGCTTTAAACCCTCAAGAAGGTGATGCCCTGGTTTTTGTAGCCGTTGGGAGAGAGAGAGAGAGAGAGAGAGAGAGAGAGAGAGAGAGAGAGAGAGAGTGTGTGTGTGTGTATGGCCAACTGCCTTGTCAGGCTCCCCACCAATTATATTCCCTGCACGTGTGTTATCGGGAGTTGGTGGGCATCATGGCCCTTTGACATTGATGTGTCGTACTAGGTAGTATCGTCATTTATGTGTTGTTTATCCCTTATTGGTTGGGCATCATTTAAGATGAATATTCTTCATTTTTGTCCCATGCTGGTGGAGATCTTGGCGCTACCATTCCCGAGGTGTCAGGGAATGTTTATTATATACGATCGTACGTATTGTTATCTCTTCTAACGCCATGGTATCCGTATGGCACTTGAACCCTCCACTCAGCAGGACAATATATAACTTGTTCAGAAGTGGGTTTAGTACCCTACCTCTATAGAAGGTAATTATGTCTTTTCAAATTTGAAACCTCATCATAATACTCTTTTAAACTATATACTTCTAATGTTAGTTTCAATAACATAACTATAAGTATTATTATGTACTAGATGAGTGCCCGCGGGATGCAACTGGAAATACATACCCTTGGTAATCACGTAAGAGATTCTTGGGTGCTTATCATTCCATTTGAAACCGTGGATTTAGAATTCTTATTTTAAACTTAATTTAGTATCGAAGTACAAATGAAACCAAAACCTAACCATTGTTAATGATTTGTTTTTGTTGGGTTTTAATTTTCAACTGTTTGGTTTCAGTTTTCGATGACAAAAAACGGCTTGGCTCACGGCTTAGTTTAAAACCATCAAAACCAGACCACAAACGTCTTACGTAAAATGTTATGTATTTAACTGAAAACATACTATGACAATATCACACTCAAATTACAGATAATTAAATGCATCGTTTTTATGGTGCAGTTTTTAAAAAAAATATTAACGTATGAAAAAATTATGACCGTTTAAAAATGGTGGGGGATATTAGGTTATAAGTGAAACTATTAATAATATATAGTTAAAATATGGGGGATCAAAGTTGTAGTTATTCTTTAAATTTCCAAAAGTTGATTAAAGTTGAGTGGGGCAATGTTGTAAATAATTTGAAGAAATATGAGACACGTGAAATTTGGTGTTAGAATGAATACTTTATCCCTATGTAAAGTAAGTTGTACTATATGCTTAATAATTTGTAAATTACTTAAAAATGGAGTGTCTTAATTTGCTCAAGAGTGGTGCATTATATATAGTATAAATATATATAGGGTTTGGATAAAATACAAATTAAATTAACGTGTTAAACGTAAGAATTAGTAGAGTAATTATATATACAAGTTGAGTAATTATGTAATTACATAATTACTCTATGATGTAATTGCATAATTACTTTACTTGATTCTCACGTTTAGCACATTAATTTCATTTGTTACTTTCTCATATATATTGGGTTTGGATCAAATACAAATGAAATTAACATGCTAATTGTGAGAATCAAGTAGAGTAATTATATATTGTAGAGTAATTATGTAATTACATTATAGAGTAATTACATAATTATTCTATGATGTAATTTTATAATTACTCTACTTGATTTTCACAATTAACACGTTAATTTCATATGTACGTTAATTTTCCCCTATACACACACACACACACACACATAGATAAAGGATCCAATACAATAATCCCTAATCGTACATTACGTACGTGACTCGTATCCCCGTCGATTTCAAATAACACGCGGTGGCAATACTGTAATTTTCATAAAATCTAATCCACTGCTCCCATAGATTCCGTCCACCTTCACCATGATCGTTCAACAATCCGTCACCATCTAACGATCTATCCACCGTCCACCATCCAATGATTCCGTCCACCGTACACCATCTTCCTCCGTCGACTTGTTCACAAGTCATTTGATAAAATTGGCCAATTGAAATTGAAATTGTTGAACTAATTGATCAATTAAACTTTGAAATTGGTCCAATTAATCATCAACTTAATTAATCATCAACTTGAAGTTTCAGTTGATAAATTTTTAGTTTTGAGTGATGGGTTTTGTTTCATAACGTTTAAAGATGTTCTTTTTCTGTTAGAACTTCTTTGAACGTATTAGAACGTTTAAAGGTCTTTAGTTTTGTTTCAGAACGTTTAAACATAATAATTTGAACCCTAATCAGAGCTCTATTGAGTGCTTTATTTCTGCAATTCCATAATTGATTGATGTTTTTGTTAGAACTTCTAAACCTTTTTGTTAGAACTTCTAAAGTTTTGGTACAAAACTTCTAAACTTGAACGTTTAAAGGTGTTCGTTTTTTGTCAGAACGTTTAAATGTTAAGTCTCTTCAAAAGAAGTTGCAACTATAAAATTAAAGGCTAAAATTTGTATGATTAGACGAAAAATTGAAGAACAAACAACAATCGTTTGTTTAATTGTAAAAAAATTGACCGATTGTGTTTGAAGTTTATTCGCAGGTAACAAACATTTTTAGGTTTAGATATCTCAATTTAGCTTGATGTCAATATGTAGATTAGTTTGATATGGATCGACGATTAAATTATATTGATATGGATGGACGTCTGATGAATCAATTGATGAATTAGATCGTAGAATTAGTTTTGGGTTATTTACGATTATGCCACCGCGTAAAAATTAAATCGACGTTTATAAAGCTCGCGTACCTAATGTACGATAACTGATTATTGTACCCACACACACACACACACACATATATATATATTTTGAAAACTTGATTAGTTGTAAGAACTTTAAGAACTCAATTTTGGACCACACATTTAATTAAATGAGTAAGAATATGTGGCTGAGATTATATTTGATTAAAAAATGAATCAGGAGAGAGAATAAAGATTTTTGTTGATTACACAAGTTTAAACTTTAGTTACACGTGTGTAAAAAGTCGATTCAGTGTGTAAAAAATTACGGTATTTTTTTATACATTACTTACACTTACGTATTACACATGTGTAAAAAAATTCAGAAAAAAAAGTTGTTACGATGAGTTCTTTCGAGTTCTTAAAACTCAAAGCGGTTCTTAAAAGAAATCAATCCTATATATATATATATATATATATATATATATATTTATATATATATGTATTGAATCATTTCAGAAGTTTTTTTCCAGCGAGAAGTGAAGGTGTAACTCCATTAATCCCTAATTTCACTCAATTTCTTATGTGTAGGTGTGTTGTGTAGGTGCGTTTGTACCCGTGCAGATGGTATGTTTGTATATGTGTATGTATGTTTGTATGTGTGTAGATACGTAGGTTTCAATGTGGCTCGATACATTTGTATGTGTATAGGTAGGTTTGAATGTGTATTAAAACATAAATACAACCATCCTACATACATGTAGGTAACATCATAAGCAAGGAAGTGAAAAATTAATGATTAATGGAGTTACACATTCACTTCTTGCACTTCTCGCTGTAATATCACTTCTCGCAAATATATATATATATATATATATATATATATATATATACCATTATATTCAATTATTCATTGAAAGTTATTACGTTTATGCTCGCGAGCTTAGTCAAGCTTAAACACGTTTATTAAATGAGCTTTAATTGACGCTCAAGCCCCAACCCAAACTTTTTAGAGATGGCTCGGTTCAAACTTCTACGATCCGATCATTGGTTGCTACTTGCTAGTCTCGTTTACACCCCTATATTTTCATGCCAGATTCAAAAGTTCTATATCAACATTAACGCCCTGTTCTTGAGTTTTTTTAAAGCAGGGAAAGGAAATGAAAATTAAGGATAGTTAAAAAATGGGTGTTATTGAGTTCTTTTTAGGATTGAAAGGAAATAAGTAGGAGGAGTTAGGAGGGATTAAATTAATGTATTTTCCTAATAAGTTATCCTCCCAAAAATGGGATGATTATCAAGGATAACTATTTTTTAACATAGTTATCATTTCCTTTCCTCTAATTTCCTTCCAGCTCAAGAACATACTTAATTAAAAAAAAAATTCCTTCCCTTCCTTTCCCTTTTCTTTTTTATCCTTTTATTTTCTTTCCTTGGTTAAAAGAATCAAGATGAAGGCATAAAAGAAAATTATGTATTATACAAACACAAGTGCGATTTGCCGAATAATAGAAACAAAAAGGGTATTGTTATTAATTTCTAGAAACAATCAGGGTATATTTTCTAGAAACAATCCAATATATATGTTATTAATTTCATCCTTTTTGGGAATTCTCATCGTTCACATATCACGAAAACACACTCCTCAAAGCTTATTTCCAAAACCCAAAAACAAAACTTGAAAACCCAATCAAGCAAACAAAACAGCAAGGGCAAATTCGTCCATTCAGAAAACCTAACGTTACCTTCCATTTGAAATCCCAAATGCCTTTTAAATACCCGTACCCAACAATCTATACATACATATATTATATCTATCTATACACCTACAACGCTACAAGTACGCAACTCTATATGCATTTGTCAGTTACACAATTTGAACCCATGATTTCTCAACAGAATTCGATAATGGAGGTTGAAATGGAGGATGATTATCATTATGATTACAGTAATGGTAATCCGGCCGTTGCGTTTACGTTTACGGCAATTGCAATTGATGTGGATTACGAGTTTGATGCGGCTCGGTTCTTCGATTTTACTCGTGACGAGACGCGTGATGAAGCCAGTCAGGCCGAGGCGTGGTTTGATTCAGCCGAAAGCTATCCGCCTTCGCGTAAGCTGTAGAGAGTAATTTTGTTAATAATTTTGTACTTTTGTAAATGTTTATTTTATCTAATGCTGGATATTGAGGTTGGTCATATAGTTTTTTAGGTTAAGATAGGGCTGTTCACGAGCCGAGCCGAGGGTAAGCTTGGCCAGATTAGAAACCGAGCAAAAATCGAATGAGCATTTTTTGATTGAGCATCGAGCAATTTGGACAGTCCTAGTGTGAGGACTGAGCACACGATTGGCTTGTTTACAAACCGAGATGAAAGGAACAAGCATTTTTCGAGCAATTTATGAAAATTACACTCGCTTAAGTTAGTTTAGGTTAGATTTGGCAGATCATTCACATCAATTTTGAATTAGAAATTTTAGCTTTGACTTTAAAAGTCTAATAGTATGCAGTGATTTGGTGTTGATTGATCTGATTTATGAAAATTATGCTCACATTAGTTAGTTTAGGTTAAATCTACGGGTGTAAATGAATGGAGCTGAGCTCGACTAGGCTCATTTTGACTTACAAGAGCTCGAGCTTGGCTGGTGTTGAGCTCTTTTTCTAAAGCTTGAGCTCGGCTAGTTAATTGTTTTTTAAAGCTACGGTTTGGGCTCAGCTCGCTTATTATTTCTTAGTTATTTTATATACGTTTTTAAGTATTTTTATACATTTTGAGAAAAACCTTAAACAAGCCTAAGCTCTACTCGAGCTTGTGTAGTACACCAGTACCTTCAACGAGCAAAAGCTCGGCTGTGCAGTGTGAAATAAATAATAGAAGTCCAAAAGTGGTAAAACTTAAAAATAGACAAGGCTTGTCAAGGGCCGATGAGCCTAAATGAGCTTCCGATACAAGGCTCGAGCTCGGGCTTGATAACTAAATTAGCTTTATTTTGAGGCTTGGGCTCGGCTCGGCTCCAGCTTGAAAAAGCTTAGTTTGTTTTGAGCTTTCTATTGATCCAAGCTCAAGTAGCTTGTGATTGGCTCAACTTGTAGGCACCCTTAGTTCATTCTGGTAAATCATTCACGTCAATTTTGAATTTGAAGTTCTAGGTTTGACTTTAATAGTCTTAACTTTATGCAGTGAACTGGTGTTGATAATTGATACTCTGCTGTAACAATCACACAGATTGACCTTGAGGGAAATCATGCTAATAATAGAAATTTGTGTTAGTGTTTACTTGTCAAGTGTGGGGTAAACTCTGGTTCTGGTCCTGGCTTATGCAGCTCACAGTTGAATATAGTGATTTGTACTTGTGGTCCATGTTATGTTTAAGGAAAATAAACACTATATTCCACATATTTATTATATTGAGTGGTCCTTGTTTTCACACATCATTATCGGCTTACAGAGTCCATTTACTTGAGAAGTTAATGTCCCAATTGAAGTTTCAATATGTTATTATTTCTTGGTTGTATTCATGTTGATTGTAATATGATTTGCTTGTTAATTCGGCTGTTTACTTTCAGCATTTGCGGTCGGACTGATTTCAAGAGAACAAAGTGAAAACGCCAGCTGTTCTACATCGTCAAAAGCTCCTCATACTGCACCTGAAAGTTCCTCAATGGCTTTTGGCAACACAGGTATAACACAATACAAGTTTTGGTCACTTTTGTCGCATTTTAGTATAAGATATCAGATGGGATTTTACTATATTGCCATCTGTTAATTCTCTTGCAGATGGTGATGTGGCAAATGATGGAGTTCTTTTAAACTTGAAGAATTACAGTGTGGCATTTCAAAACCAACAGTCTACTAGTACTGTACTTAAAGAGAACATAATAAATGCTTACAATAAATATAAAACAAAATCAACTTGGAAACCATCTTTTCCAAGGACTTCAACTTTGATGAAACCAACAGTAAGTCAACTGGCTAAACAAAATCACGAGCGTTTAATTGATAATTTCAGGTAATTACTGCTGAATTATGTTAATTGTTACTGAATTAATCATCTATTATCCTTATTTTGAAATCACTTTTATCATATTCTTGTTAGGTTTCAAAATTCAGGGAACAATTCTTCAGTTGTTGAAGGCCAAGCTGCTAAAAGACAAAAGGTTGAGGGAGGCCACTTTTATAAGGTCAGAAATAAATTTTTATTCCTCTTTAATTATTGTGCATACAAATAGTAGTTTGTTTATATATTCATATATTATGAACATTTGAAATGTTTTCCTTCACAGGCAACAGGTACAGATCAGCAAGCTAATTTTATCCATAAGGCACCAAAAAGGGTAAGTTGCATAAATTTAACACATTTGGTGGTTCCCTCTAGGCTTGAGCGAACTGAACGTTATGTTCAGCGTTAATTTCTTTTATGTTTGACTATTTCATAAACAAATGAAACATGTACAAAATCATTTTTTCATTAAATAAATGAACAAACACAAACATATGTCTCCTTTGTTCATTTACGTTCATTTATGTTTGATTGAGTACATAATCATTTGAACTTTTAGGCCAACATATATATCTTCATGTTTACTTCTAGTTGGTGTTCACTTATGTTTGTTCATCTATGTTCAGTTATGATTGTTTGTTTGCGTTGGTGAACTGTTCGTTTATATTACTAACAAATAACTCATTTTCTTAATAAACGAATAAGAAAAAGAGAGCCCATCGTTTAATTGTCTGTGTTCGATCTTTTGTTCAGTAACTTAAACATACGGACACATGCTCCATTCATGTTCGTTTGATTCATTTACATTTTTATGGTTTACTACAGGAAGGCAATGTAGATGGAAATTTAGGTCGTGGTAGGTTACGACTCACTGTTCCTAGATCTCCCGATCTTGCAACCGCTCAACGGGCACAAAGAATAAGGTTCAATTCACATATTAGTTATTAAACATGTTTATATTTGACAATTTTGAAGTAATTAAATGTTTTGGTTTTAGGAAAAACGATAATAGTGGAACTGAGCATGTATCAACACGAGCCCCCGGGTTTCGAGCTCGTCCTCTCAACAGAAAAGTTTGTACTTGCATAACAACAATATTTTATGTGTTTTCTTCATGTTTATATATGTAATATTTGTTTTAATTTGCTTAAAGTGCAGATTTTTGAGGCACCTTCATTCTTACTACAAAAAAGAAGCATTCCACAATTACCTGAGTTTCATGTAAGTTGTGTCTTGATCGTTATATTTTTCTATCAGTTTTTGTGGTAATAATCATTTCTGTAACTAAATATTTACATTGTGAATCATATTAATATTTCTTACCAGGAATTTCACTTGAAAACATCTGAGAGGGCTGCACAAAACACTGCTGCCGGACCGTCAACTTCTGCATGTTGTGACAACAACTCCAAGGTTAGAAATTAAAGCTGATAAAGATATTAGTATTAGGGGTGTAGCTGAGCCAAGCTGAGCTCGAGCTAGTGTAGGCTCAACTTTGGCCCCATCATTATTTATTATTTATTTAATTATATATATCATAGTTGTTAAATGCGGTAGGCACACTCAAGGGCCATAGGTCTTGCTTGGGGCCTAGGCGCAAGGCACAAAAAGAAGCGAGGGGCCGAGCAAAAAAAGCGCACAATGAAAAATAATTAAAAATATATTGTGTATTCCAAAACTTGAATAACATAGTTACAATACCAAAAAATATCTAATACCAAAAGTTCAAAACCCAAATTTATCCGATACTAATAGCAAATTAAAGTTTAATAGTTAATAGCATCAACAACAAACATAACTTATGCAGTCACCAACTAATTGAAGTCATTCTCTAAACAAAATCAGATTCGTATTTGCCAAATCTAGAACAAATAATAATCAAAATTTAGTCATTCCTAATTAAAAACTCCACCTTTAAAATTTAATTTTAAAGTTTAAATCATGTAACAGGAAACATAAATCATAAAATGGGAATTTAGCAAAGCAAATTAAACTAAAAGAAACATGAGCATATTTATTTTTTTTAGCAATCTTGCAACTGTAATTATTAAACAATAATAAAAAAAATCAGATAAGCATTTATCATCAAGAATTGTTGATGATTATAAAGAAAGATTGGATTAAATTAAGTAAATTCGACTTTTTTCAGGTAATTCTTATGAATCGGTCAGTAAAAAAGCAAAAGAAATTAAGAAAAAAATCAAAAAAATGGAAAGTGCTCCTAGAATTGCGCCTAAAAATAGCCGTTTAGGTGCAGTAGGTGATCACTTTTAACAACTACACACACACACATTTATTTTCAGAATACAAGAAAATGGTTGAAATGCAATGTTTATATATCTCTTTTGATATTCTATACAGTATACAAACAAAATTTGTTTATTTTCACATGTGTAAATCATGTGTAGGTATATTTTCGATGCATAACCTATGCGTAGGTAAGCGCTTAATATTAAAAAAACATATGAACAAATTAGTTTATTGTTTTCTTTATGCACATAACATAGACATTTGTATGTAGAAGTAAAAAAAATAAACGTATGAACGATTTAGGTATGCTCTTTTTGTTCTCACGATTATTTAGTCTTCTAAAATAAACTTTTCCCTATACATGAGTTATTTAAAACATAATTATATGTATAATATATATTTTGTAATATATGTCTATTATTAAGGGATATTGGTTTTTAATACTCTCAACTTCTAACACTCCTACGTTAGTTAGTGAGGGAGTGACAAAAACAAATATGATGAAAGTTGGGAGTGCTATCTACCAACATGTGAAAGTTGGGAGTATTAAAAACCAATATCTACCAACATGTGAAAGTTGGGAGTATTAAAAACCAATATCTCTTATATTTTATGAAAGTTATCATATTTATGTAATCAATAGACATTTTTATGACTTTATGCTCACAAGCCCAGTTAAGCTGAGACGGGTTTATTATATTTCCTCCAAATGAGTTCGAGCTTGAGCTCCTTAATGAGCCGACTCAAACTTTTAGTGAGCCGATCTTGAGTAACTCATGAGCGGCTAGGCTGTATACCCGTTCATATCACATATCAATTTTGGAAGTTTTATAATTAAGATTAAGAGAAAATTGTGTATTATACAGGCACCGCTGCAACCTAGTTTTGCATTCGGCGTAGAAAGTAGCAGTAGAGAATCAAAAGGGTAGTTCTATATATATATTTTTAATTCTGTTTGATATTTATTTGAAATGACCTATGTATAATATGATTTAATTTGTTCCATCTCTACAGACCACATGTTATCGGTGCTTCAATAAAAGAGGATTGTCAAACCCTTAACAAAAAGGTATTGATTTCAGTAAAAAATACAAATAATTCTGAAATAATAAAGCTGCATTATTTTTGTGAATGCAGAAAATTTCAACTAAAGGAGATTTCAGAACTAGCAAGAGGGAGACTACAGTAGCTATGGTGTTTAATTTTCAAACCGAAACACGAGCTCATCATGTTCCACCAGTTGACCTTTTTAACAATGTATATTTTTCTACTTTTCATAACCGTCTCACTATAAACCTTTTAAGTCTAAAACATTGAAAAAAACATTTTCGTTTGTAGCTCTCTTTGGCATCCGAATCTGGTTCTCAAGCAAACAAGCCTAGGTTGGCTAGGGCTCCCTCAATTTTTTCAAAGGTAATTGAGTAACCTTAATTAAACTTGTATATTTTCATTAAAATTTGCGTTCTAAAACCTTTTACTGAGTTGCATATGATAATAGCACAAGGTTTCCAAAGAAAACAGAGTACAAAATTTGGATAAAAACAGAATCGTTTCTACAGTGAAAAAGTGATCACTGAAGCATTCCATCATCAATCATTAGCAGGTAAACAAAGTAAATGCTAAACTTTTTAAAGCATATTGTTTTCGTTAATTTAATTTAAATCTAAATCATTTAGTTACACCTACAAATCTTTTTTTTCTTAATTTTAATTTCCACAACAAAATATATTTCGCTTACAATGTTTCCTTTATCACACCCTCTAGTGGTGAGTATAACTTTTAAAGTCCGTGATACATTGTACTGTACACTTAGGAAAAACAATATCTATGTAGTTAACTAAAATATTGTAAATTTTGAAATAATAAACTAAAACATCATAGTTTTGAGAAGTTTCACATCTAAGTTTATGTGTTTGACAACTTTATGTTTTTCACCATACGCACATACGTAGGGTCTTTAAGTAGATATTAACTACAGTAACCACATGTAAATGTTGCTGTTAACTGTGATAAACAAGGTAGTCAAGTAGCCATGTTATCCATTCTGTTTATCTGCCATGATATTTGACTTCCAAACTGCGTAAAATGGTTTTCTCATGGTTCTATAATGAACATGTGTATAACATTTTTTATTCTTACTTTTGAATTGAAACAGAAACTTGGGAATCGGTTAATATAATCTAAATGTTGAAGTCATTAGTGGGAGATCAAAGAATGGAACAGAACATTATGACATCTATTTTCGGCACATATGGATCCTACCAAACTTGTTAATAAAATGCCACATAAACAAAAGATGTACAGCTAACCAATGGTTAGTTTCTACTTTCTTTTACGATGAGTGAGAGCACTTTTGTCTCTTACAAAGAAGAAACTAAGTTTGCATTTAACCATGTGTTGCAGTAACATCATTGTATGAAACCGAACCTATTATGTTGGAGTTGCACATTGAAGGTTGTAAGATGCGAATTCACGAGATACATAACATCATTGTATGAAACCGAACCTATTAACTAATGTTTGGTTTTTTGTTTTTCATAACCGAGCAGTTTCAGTTGCTAGGGTTCAGTGTTTTGGTGACACGAAGGGGGATTTGGTTAATCGATGTGTGACAACTGGTTCTGCAACACTATCAATAAAATGTTTTATACACTTATATCATTCTATGCAAATAGCCAAATGGGGATAATGCTTTTTGTCATTTGGTATTAGGGTGGGTGTGTAGATGAAATATAAGCCATTAAATTGTTTACACCCTTCCCAACCGCCAGCAATTAATGAAATTAAAACATGCTGAAGTTGAAGACTTTAAAGTCATTTGAATCTTTCATCCATTCATGCAATTTTTACAAAAATCTATCCACAAACCATATAATTTCATAACTATGCTGAATCATACAAACTCCTACTTTTTACTCGTTTTATCATTTGCATTCTTGTGTTTCATACTCTTGTGCATCATCTTCTTCGGTTTAATATGCATAATTGTCTTAAAATTTGTTGCATCATAACTTAAAAATGGTATGTATAATTACATAATTAATCTACTTAATTCTAACAATTAACACGTTAATTTAGTTAACTTTCTCACACACACACACACACACACACACATATATATATATATATATATAAACGAAAACTATTGTTTTTTACAAAAATGGATCCAAGGGCCTAGATCTATTCTTATTCTTTTCACAAAAATATTGTTTTTTACATTAACCCTACCCTACACACACACACACACTAGTGTGGAACCCAGGCGATGTGGCGATGACAATAAGTTGCACCGTTCTTCCCCCGTAACAATCAATCATACCCAGTAAAAATCTCATTAATAGCAAAGCTATTAGTAGTGTCTGGGGATGGTGGGATGTGGTCACCGTGCCTCTATCCCAAAGAATAGAGAGGTTGATTCTAGAGTGTGACACCCGGCTAAATAGGTCATTTTCTGTACAATGCTTAATTATGATTTGTAAGGCCCCGATCCCGATGCCCTACTTTGACGTTGGATTTACTCATAAACACAGTTCTAAATATCATAGTTAATTAAAACTTTCGTGGAATAATAATAAAGGTCAACCATTCATTACAAACATTCATAACTTGTCTTTTAAAACATAACATAATATATGATATCATGACAAATCTTCAGATGCCAGGCTCTTCAATCTTGCCATGTGCCCCCTCTCAAGCCAGCTGCCTCAGTCTATTTACCTGCGTGCATACTAAAAGTCAGCTACGCTGAGTGAGTTCTTATTAATCAGGCAACATACAATACATTCGCATTCTTACATATATACGTATCCAAAGATACATATTACATAATTAGCCTGTTACCTTTCTTTCATTCGTACATACATACTTTCTTTCTTTCATACTCTCATACATTCATTCATATATTCTTTCATACCATCACACTTTCATACTTTCATAATACATACATAACTATCTTTACCATCTCAGATATTAGTAGGGTCTGGTCCCTACCTTCTCTATCTCAGATATTATTAGGGTGGTCCTTTTAATCTCTATCTCAGATATTATTGGGGTCTGGTCCCTTCTATCTAAGATATTATTAGGGTCTGGTCCTTTCTTTCCATACAACCATACATATGCTTCATTACACGTACATTCTATTATATACATTCATACACATTCTTAATCATTCATATATCATTCATGCATCTTATGTAAAACTCACCTTTCCAGGCGATACATGCAATATCCGAAGATCGTTCATGTACCGACAAGCATTCATTCATAACCTCAATCATTATCACATAAATCATATAAGGCATACTTACCACTTAGGGCAAGTGTATTAACTAATCACATCGAGTGTGCACACAGCCCCGAAAAAATAACAAGGAAATGGGGCTAGAAATTCACTTAAACTCGGTTCCTCTCAGAGTTAATGGTAACTCTTTCTTTAACTGGGCACGACTAACTGTATAACAATTACAAGTATTAATTAACTATCACTACCCATACCATAATTCTAGTTTATTATAACCTTCAACGAACGAGGGTCTGGGGGAAGCGCCCCTGGCAGCGAGGTTCTAGGGGCGGCAACCCATAGCGGGGTCCAAGTGGCAGAGCCCTTGGCTGGGGTTAAGCTGCTAGGTCAGCTTGGAAAAATTTTATTTTCATTAACTTTTCTTAACAAAATTTCCATTAGAATTCTTTAATAATATTTTATTGCTAACTCATTCATTATGATGAATGATTTTATTCGTTATAACGAATGGTCTGATTCGTTAAGAATTCTTTATTTTGGTCTAAGTGTCATTCGCTATGACGAATGGTCCCATTCGTTATGACGAATGGCCTGATCTGAGTATAACGAATGAATAAGGCCATTCGTGCTTTCATTGAGACGAATGTAAGGCTCATTCGTTACAGGAGCACGTGAAGGTACCTATAACGAATGGCTCCATTCGTTGTCTCCTCATGACAAATGAACGAATCACTAATGAATAAGGTCATTTGTGATTCCTATAGGACGAATGAGGGTTTCATTCGTTATCAAGACACACAAATGTGTCCCATTCGTTATGGCTGTCTAACGATTCGTTCGGTCATGACGAATGTGCATCAGTCTTATTCAAAACTTTGACTTAGAGGTCAGAGTCAAAATCGTCAAGAACACAATTGGTCAACACGTATCAGATTTGCAAATATCCTTCAAATCACAACGAAACGACACGATTTTGGTACCAATATGCTCGTATACACGTCGCATACAAACCCTAACCCACTAAACATCGAATCATTACGTTTAAATGGTGCGGTTGATTGATATATACATATTGCTCTTTAAGCTAACAATAATCCCATCAATCATTAACGAATTTCATTGAAAATCATTGCGTTTGATTCGTTTTTACCATTTATACATAGATCTAGGATTACTAAACGAGCCGACAAGTGTTTCATTATAACGTACCTTTAAACGAGTCGATCTACGAACACGATCTAGTCTTGATATCGTTTTGGCTCGTTACAATGCTCTAACACTATCGAGCTCGGGTTCTCACATTCGGATCTTGGTTCGGGATAAAGGAAAGTGTTTGTGTGTGTTTTGAAGGTGTAGGCAATGGTATAGAGATAGATAAAAATGGAAAAGATTAGGGTTTAAGGGATATTTATACTCCCTTAAGCCCGTGGACCTAAGGCCCATTACCATATCTTATTCCATCTTTTAATGACCAAGCCCACCCTCTAATAGTTTATTTATCTAATCTGATACACGACACGTTACTGAATGAACGAATTTTCTTTTATTATTATCATCAAAAATAGGATGTTACAAGTCTTCCCTCCTTAAAGAGGTTTCGTCCCCGAAACCTAACCATTAGTAAATCTGGGTAAAACTTGCGCATCTCTTCTTCAACAACCCAAGTAGCATCTGATCCCTTACGATGCTTCCATATCACTTTCACCAAAGGGATAAATTTATGACGAAACTGCTTCTCCTTGGGGTGAACGATCTCCAAAGGTTGCTAGATATAGTTTAACTGTTCATCAACTTCAATATCTACTAATGGCACATGTGACATATCATCAGCTAGGCATTTTCTTAGATGAGAAACATGAAAAGTAGAATGAATTCCCTCCAACTCTTCGGGTAAATCTAGCTTGTAAGTCACTTCACCCACACGATCAACAATCTTAAACGGTCCAATGTTCCTTGGACTTAGCTTTCCTTTCTTCCTAAAACGTATAATTCCCTTCCAGGGCGAGACCTTGAGCATCACATTGTCACCAACGTTAAACTCGACTGGTCGTCGCCGCTTATCAACATACGATTTCTAACGATCTTGAGCAGCTTTCATTCTTTCCTTGATTTGATCGAACCTTGATGAGGTTTCTTGCACAACTTCTAGGCTTCCAATCTCCTTCTGACCAATCTCTCCCAACATACAGGAGTTGTACAACGTCTACCATACAACATTTCAAATGGTGGCATACCAATACTCGAATGGTAGCTGTTGTTATAAGAGACTTCTACAAGATGCAGATGGTCATCCCAACTTCCTCCAAAGTCTAAAACACAAGCACGTAGCATATCCTCAAGGGTTTGGATACTCTTTTCAGACTGCCCATCTGTTTGAGGATGATACGCCGTACTGTTGGTTAATCTTGTTCCCATAGCTTCATGGAACTTCTTCCAGAATCTTGAGGTAAAACGAGTATCACTATCAGACACAATCGATACCGGCACTCCATGTTTAGCTACAACCTCTTTTATGAACACATTTGCTAATATTTCTGACGAGATAGCCTCTCGTATAGGCAGAAAGTGAGCACTTTTAGTCAAATGGTCCACTATCACCCAAATGGTATCATGATGTTTAGCTGTACGCGGTAGCTTAGTTATGAAATCAATGGTGATGTGTTCCCATTTCTATTCAGGTATCTCCAAAGGATGCATCTTTCCATAAGGTTTCTAGTGCTCTGCTTTGACTTGCAAGCAAGTTAAGCACTTACTAACATAATCTACTACATCATTCTTCATACTCGGCCCCCAATAGTCTCTCTTTAGGTCTTGATACATCTTGGTGGATCCTGGATGGATCGAGTATCTTGACTTATGAGCTTCATCTAGGATTCGGCATCTGAGATCTCCATGGTGTGGAATCCACATGCGATCAAACCTAGTCTTCACACCATGACTGTTTTCCATCAGCTCGTCCTGTTGTTCGAAGATTCTTTCATTCTTCACTAGCCCTTCATTTATAAGCACACCAGATTATACTTTGATGATCTCTTTAAAGAGAATAAACAACTTATACGACTTCTTAGTTGCGATGACTTCTTCATTCTTACGGCTTAGCGCATCAGAAACTGCATTAGCCTTACCGGGATAGTATTTGATGTCACAGTCATAGTCCTTTATCAACTCCAACCATCTCCTCTGTCTCATATTCAACTCTTTCTGCTTGAAGAAGTACTTCAAACTTTTATGATTAGTGTAAATAGTACATTTAGTACCATATAGGTAATGTCTCCATATCTTGAGAGCATGCACTACTGCTGCTAGCTCTAAGTCATGCGTCGGGTAGGTACTCTCATGAACCTTAAACTGTCTGGACGCATAAGCTATCACCTTTCCTCGTTTCATTAACATTCAAACTAATCCACGATGCGAGGCATCAGTTCAAACAACCAAATCCTCGTCACCATCGAGTAGAGCAAGGAATGGAGCTTGTGTGAGCCTTCTCTTTAATTCCTCAAAAGCCTCCTCTTGAAACTCACCTCAATTGAATACTACAGACTTCCGGGTCATTCCGGTCAATGGTGCGGCTATTCTAGAGAAGCCTTCAATGAATCTCCTATAATAGCCAGCCAACCATAAGAAGCTGTCTATATCAGTCGGGTTCTATGGAGTTTTCCTGCCTCAATCTTAGCTGGGTCCATGGTAATTCCTTCAGGATTGATTACGTGACCTAGAAATTGTACCTCACGCAACCAGAACGTGCACTTCGATTAGCATAAAGTTTCTCTTCCTTCAAAACCTTAAATACTTCTCTTAGATGTTCCATGCAGTCAGACTCGCTTTTTGAATAAATCAATATATCCTCAATGAGCACGATAACTGATTTATCTAACATCGGTCGATAGCATACCCTATTCATCGTATCCATAAATGCTGCTGAAGCGTTCGTTAGACCGAACGATATTACGAGGAACTCGTAGTGTCCATACCTCGTCCGAAACGCTGTCTTAGGGATGTCTGCCTCTTTCACCTTCAACTGATGACAGCCTAATATAAGGTCTATTCTCAAGAACCAACTCGAACCTTGTAGTTGATCAAATAAATCATCAATCCGTGGCAACGGATATCTGTTCTTCACTGTAAGCTTGTTCAACTCACGATAGTCTATACACATTCTCATACTTCCATCCTTCTTCTTGACAAACAAGACCGGTGTGACCCACGGGGAAACACTCGGCCTTATAAAACCTTTATCGAGGAGTTTTTGCAGTTGGGACATCAATTCTTTCATCTCAGACGGCGCTAGGCGGTAAGGTGCTTTCGCGACGGGCTGTGCTTCTGGTACTAAGTCTATCTGAAATTCTATCTCACGCTCCGGTGGCAACCCCAGAAGGTCTTCAAGGAACACTTCTGGATAGTCGCGCACAACATGAACATCTTTCACTTCTTTCGTCTCGGCCGTAGCTTTGACAACATACGCCAGGTAGGCACCGCACCATCGCTTTAACAATCTTTCGGCTTTTATCATCGAAATGACACTAATCCATGAACTTTCTTTATCACCATAAACCATCACTGTACCACCATCCAAGGACTTTAACATTATTAATATACTCTTACACACTATATGAGCCTCAAACTCAGATAGTCAGTCCATTCCCAAAACCACATCAAATCCTCCTAAGGTCATAACATACAGGGTGACAGGGAACTCACGTCCTTTTAACTCTATCGTACAATCCTTAACCATTCTCAATATTCTAACCGAGGTCTCACTCGCTATTTCTACTTTAAAAGTTTCAGGCACAAGACAACATTTCATTTTTGCTAATTACTATATGTCGTAGCCACAAAACTTTTATTTGCTCCTGAATCGAACAATACTGAAGCGGTAATACCGTTTACTAGAAACGTACCTGCCACAACATCAGGAATCTGCTTGGCTTGCTCTTGAGTCATCATGTAGGCCTAGTCCTTGGCCTAGCTTGTTCAGCATCCTTCCTTCCACTTCCTCCCGCTTCATCAGTGCACTCCCTATCCATATGACCCATCTTGCCACACTTGTAACATGCGGGCTTTGTTGTGCAATCTGGAGCATAATGCCCCACCTTCCCACACTTGTAACAGGCATTCGACCCAAGCCTGTACTCTCCACCGTGAGCTTTACCACACTTGTGACAAACATCCATACCTTTACCCCATTTGCACTCACCACCGTACATCTTACCACACGTCTTACATGACCTCTTCTCCCACACATTCTTCTTCTTATCCCTAGGGTTCCGCAACTGAGTACCGGGCCGTTTAGTAGGAACAACACATTTATTCTCTTTCTTCTCTTCCACCACCACCTCATCCACAGCCAGATCATCGTAATCCATATCCGAGAGTTCAACAGCAGAGTCGAAAGAAGCAGGTTTACTTGTCCTGACCAAAGTGCGGACGTTTTGTGGTAGTCCTCTTATATAACACTTAATCCTTTTGGCCTTAGTATTCACCATGTCAGGAACCAACCTAGACATGCGGTTGAATTCAGTAGTGTACTCGCGGTGTGTCATCTTACCCGCCTTCAAGTTTAGAAACTTCATCTCAGCTCTTTCAACCTCAGCATCAGCACGATAACCACCTCATCAATAACTCCTTCAGGTCATCCCATATCATAGCCTTAAATTCTTTGAGTCTTTCTCTGCTTCACCGACTCCCACCAGTACATAACTTCGTCTCCGAATGATTGGGTGGCATAACCCACTGCGTGGTCGGGATGACACTCGCTAATTCGGATAACCTTGTCCATGGTGGTTATCCATTTGAGAGTAGCGATTGCATACCCCAAACTAGTTAGCTTTGGCGGGTTGCAACCTTTGAACGACTTATAGTTACACCCACCTCGGCCTCTCTTTCTCTCACCAACTTTCATAGATCGAACGTCACTCGAATCACCTTTCCTATCATCAACTTTCTTACCATCATCCCCTGCCCTCTCAGTGGTCCTCACATGGCTTCTAGCATACTTTTCAGGTTGCAGGTTCTTCACTGCAGCAACTACAGCTTGAGCAATGACGGCTTTGCACCGCAGGATCCAATTGATACCTTTCATTGTTGCTCGGATTCCGCCTAGTTGCACTTCCTTCCTCTCTGGTGTTAGTAACTGGTTCTACAGAAGGTTCTTGGACAAATACGTGGCCTACCACAACATCCAGTGCGACCTCCTTGACCGACGAACTTTCTTGCTCCAGCCATTCGTATTCAATAAGGAAACACAACGTTATCACTCAAGGAACTATTTAGTACAAGGATAGTAAGGATAACAGGTAATAACAATGGCCAGCTGTGATTAGCTGATCACGTTACTCTCCGTACACTTCCCTTTGTGAGTCCTCTTGTGCTAGTTCTACTTAAACAGTTAGACTATCAAACAGTTCATATAATCATATACTCCTCTCTCTAGCAATTAAGCTAACTCTCTTACACATTCTCACGTTACACATGCATTGATCATGTACTTTACATTTACTTAGCTTGCTTGAATGATACACAACTTTCTTGAACTGGCATCTTCTTTCTTTTCTTACTTACGTCCCATTCTCTGTTCGAGTCTAAGCATGTCGGATGCTTAATTCTGTTTAAATTATGCTCTGATACCAACTTGCAAGGCCCTGATCCCGGTGCCCTACTTTGATATTGGATTTACTCATAAACACAGTTCTAAATATCAGAGTTAATTAAAACTTTCGCGGAATAATAATAAGGTCAACCATTAATTACAAACATTCATAACTTGTCTTTTAAAACATAACATAATATATGATATCATGACAAATCTTCAGAGGCTAGCCTATTCAATCTTTCCATGTTCCCCCCTTCAAGCCAACAGACTCAGTCTATTTACCTACGTGCATACTAAAAGTCAGCTACACTGAGTGAGTTCTAGTTAATCAGGCAACACACAATACATTCACATACTTACATATATACGTATCCGAAGATAAATATTACATACTTAGCCTGTTACCTTTATTTCATTCGTACATACATACTTTATTTCTTTCTTTCATACCCTCATACATTCAATCATACATTCTTTCATACCATCACACTTTCATACTTTCATAATACATACATAACTATCTTTACCATCTCAGATATTAGTAGGGTCTGGTCCCTTTCTTCTCTATCTCAGATATTTTTAGGGTCTGGTCCTTTTCTTCTCTATCTCAGATATTATTAGGGCTGGTCCCTTTCTTCTCTAGCTCAGATTTTATTGGGGTCTGGTCCCTTGTATCTCATATATTATTAGGCTCTGGTCCCTTTTTTCCATACAACCATACATATGCTTCTTTAAACGTACATTCTATTATATACATTCATACATATTCTTAATCATTCATATATCATTCATGCATCTTATGTAAAACTAACATTTCCTCGCGATACGTGAAATATTCGAAGATCCTTCACGTACCCATAATCATTCATTCATAATCTCAATCATTATCACATAAATCATATAAGGCATACACTTACCACTTAGGGTAAGTGTTTAACTAATCGCATCGAGTATGCACACAGTCCCGAAAACATAACAAGGAAATGGGGCTAGAAACTCACCTGAACTCGGTTCCTCTCAGAGTTAATGGTAACTCCTTTCTTTAACCGGGCACGGCTAACTGTATGACAATTACACGTATCAATTAACTATCACTACCCATATCGTAATTCTAGTTTATTATAACCTTCAACGAACGAGGGTCTGGGGGCAGCGCCCCTGGCAGCGGGGTCATAGGGGCGGCAGCCCCTAGCGGGGTCCAAGGGGCAGAGCCCTTGGCTGGGGTTAAGCATATTTTCATTAACTGTTCTTAACAAAATTTCCATTTGAATTCTTTAATAATATTTTATTGCTAACTCATTCGTTATGATGAATGACTTCATTCGTTATAACGAATGGTTTGATTCGTTAAGTATTCTTCATTATGGTCTAAGTGTCATTCGTTATGACGAATGGCCTGATCTGAGTATAACGAATGACTAAGGTCATTCGTGCTTTCATTGAGATGAATGTAAGGCTCATTCGTTATAGGAGAACGCGAAGGTACGTACCTATAATGAATGTCTCCATCCGTTGTCTCCTCATGACGAATTAACGAGTCACGAATGAATAAGGTCATTCGTGATTCCTATAGGATGAATGAGGGGTTCTTTCATTATCAAGACACACGAATGTGTCCCATTCGTTATGGCTTTCTAACGAATGTCCAACAATTCGTTTGGTCATGACAAATGTGCTTTAGTCTTATCCAAAACTTTGACTTAGAGGTCAGAGTCAAAATAGTCAAGAACACAATTGGTCAACACGTATCAGATTTTCAATTATCCTTCAAATCAAAATGAAACAACACGAGTTTGGTACCAATATGCTCGTATACACATTGCCTACTAACTCTGACCCACCAAACATCAAATCGTTACATTTAAATGGTGCAGTTGATTGATATATGCATACGACTCTTCAGGCTAACAATATTCCCATCAATCGTTAACAAATATCATTGAAAATCATTGCGTTTGATTTATTTTTACCATTTATACATAGATCTAGGATTACTAAACGAGTTGACATGTGTTTCATTATAAACGTACCTTTAAATGAGTCGATCTACGAACACGATCTAGTCTTGATATCGTTTTGGCTTGTTACAATGCTCTAACACTATCGAGCTCGAGTTCTCACCTTCGGATCTTGGTTCGAGATAAAGTAAAGTGTTTGTGTGTATTTTTGAAGGTGTAGGCTATGGTGTAGAGATAGATAAAAATGGAAAGGATTAGGGTTTAAGGGGTATTTATACTCCCTTAAGCCCATGGACCTAAGGCCCATTACCATATCTTATTCCATCTTTTAATGACCAAGCCCACCCTCAAATATTTTATTTATCTAATCTGATACACGACACGTAATTGAATGAACGAAATTTCATAAAGTTCGAGTGTTTCTTTGTAATTGAATCATTTTATTCTAAGTCCAGGGACGTTTCTTTCATTCCTTCAAAGTCTAATTTGTTATAATGCCCCTTAACAAGTGTGGTTCATTCGTTACTTCTTAACAAATGGATCTTTATAAGGAATTGGCCCTCATAACGAATTGGTCTTTATAATGAACTGGTCTTTATAACGAACTGGCCCTTATAACGAACTGGCCTTTAATGAATGATCATAACGAACTGCTGTTAATTCGTCATTTCTTCTTAATGAGTGGGCATAATGAATTACTTTTAATTCTTTATTTCTCCTTCACGAATGGACATAACGAATTACTATTAATTTGTTATTTTTCCTTAACGAATGGGCATAATGAATTACTGTTAATTCGTTATTCTTCCGTTGACGAATTAGGGTTAGGTCAGAGAACGTCAGAAACATTCTCTAAAATTCCCTACTGTTCCAGAGCCTCCTTTCCGATGCCGCTCTTGCCGGAAAAAACGGGAACTCGCGGGAAAAGAGATTTCGATTGTTTCACCACCGTTTTCACTGGTTTTTGTCCCGTTCGATCCAGATCTGAGCTAGGGTGATCCCTAAGCTAATATTTTGGTCGGTTTATACCCGATTCCATCCAGATCTCCTGACTTTAACGGTTTACGGTGTCGGCTCGTCGTTTCTCGACTAGATCTGGCGGGTTTGGATCCTTACTATATTATACTATCATTACCTCGGGTCGGGAATCGATTCTTTTTCTTGTTTTCGGTTAGAGAAAGAGATAGATGAGAGAGAGCTTAAGTGTATGTTTTTGATGGTGTATGGAATGAGTGGAATGAATGGATTATGGGTTAATTAATGTTTATATATCATGGGTCATGGGCTTAAGCCCATGGTCTTTCTCCATTCCTTATAAACCCAAGTCCATTACCCATATTACTTAACCCAACACAAGCCCGACTCATAATAACTCGTATTTTATTTAATAAACTGAAACAGGAAACGAGATGTTACATTCACGTACCCAGCCAACTAAGCTGGGTGCATCAGTTGGTTAGGGACCAGACAGAAAAATTATAATTAGCAGACCATATCCCCTTTTAAGAACATAAAGCCTAGATTCATAAATTCGTTAATTCGTTACATGTTAATTCAATTAACATTAGGGTTAATATTCAGCAGAGCACGACGATCAGAAACATATATACAATACCTGTAATGATGATGATTCGATGGTTAATTGGGTTGTGACACTGACGGCACTGATTGAGAACAGATATGTGCAGGCTACGATAATTCAATTAGTGTTGGGGGTATTGTAGGCGATGGGTTAGAGATCGTATATGTAGGTTTAATTGAGTTATTATTGTCGTCTTAATGTACAACAATAAACGGATTAAACACGGTTTGTTTAAACGAGCAATACATATCTTAAAGATTATAGATTCCTAATCAAAAGAGTCGATGAGGCCGATTAGTATGCATAATAAACATCACAAGAATCAATTTCATAAATTTGACGAGAATTAAGGGCCAAGTTAACATAACGGGTCACGATTTGTGAATTGGGTCGGGTTAAACGGGTTTGGTAAAGGGTTATTTGGTTATGGGTTAATATAATATAATATTAATAACAGATGTTGCAAATTCAGTCCTTAAACTATGAAGATGGGTACAGATTTGGATTAAGGTATAACTTTGGGTTCAAAACGTTTATTTTTGAAGTTAATAAACAATTAGAAATAAAATCATTAATACTCAATAAACGTGATATTTTTATTAATAAAATAACCCCAACATCGAAAAGGGTCGGGAATTAATAAATTCGAAAAACCCGAGTTGTTACAACCCCACTAAATAGGTTATTTTCCGTACAATGCTTAATTATGATTTATTAGCGTTAAGTCCCGCATGATTAAATTTTGTTAAGTTTAATCATAGAGAGTCTAGCACAAGGCCACACATGCACGATACACTGCATATTAGTTGTTTATGTTTATTTAAATTACTCAAAGTTTTGGATTAATTTGACGGATGCGAGCATTGGTGATATTTTTTCTAGCGACTCATATATACTTTAAATAAAACACGAAGTCTAAATTCTATGTTGCATGATTATATCTTAAAATTATTTTCTTATAAAATATCCTAACATCGAATATGAAACTAATAAACAAGCGTTAACATATATTTTAGAATCTTGTGACGCGTTATATTTTCTGTACATAAACGTGCAAAGTTTATGATTTATGTTTGGCATATAATATCCCTAGAACATATCTGGATTCATCTAGCTCATTACTAGCTAACCTAGATTATTTTTAACTAAGTTACTTAATCTTAATGACCAAAATATTCTACAAAATCTAATTTAGTCAAACAAAATCTATGTATCATACCAACCATCATCCATAAACAAGCAACACCATATTTTCCTCCTCTCCATCATTCACGGCAAAACAAATCTTCAACTACGTCCCCCACTCTTGTCTTTCAAATAGTTG
This sequence comes from Bidens hawaiensis, assembly GCF_021521415.1. NCBI lineage: Eukaryota > Viridiplantae > Streptophyta > Magnoliopsida > Asterales > Asteraceae > Bidens > Bidens hawaiensis. The sequence continues at coordinate 546,560 of NW_027491674.1, forward strand.
CAAAATCACCTCATCAAGATTTGGTGACAGTTTGAATAAATTAACTGATGGACATACTTCTTTGTTATTTAAAGAAAGAGTGAGACCGTGAAGAAAATGATAACAAATCAGAACACCAATAAAATTCACGCACTCTCTCATGTTCTCTTCTTTGCAATCGGCTTCACCACCCTACCCCATCATCAAACCACCTCCTACCACCCACACCCCCGGCTCCATCAACATAGTCCCTAACTTTCTCACCCTCAATGTAACACCACCGCAACACATCAAAAACCATTTCCGTCAACGCCACGGACCACCACCGCCCTCCATTGAACCACCGTACCATATACGGCGAACAAGAACACCCCTAACACCTTCTGCCTTTCAGCTCCGACACCACCCCGGAACCACCATTCCGCCACCTCTTTGCATCTATTCTTTCGGTTAGTACCAGCACAACATCCGAAATCTTACCTTTGGCTCCGTAAAATAAGAATACCACCACTCACGCACACACAACCATGCAATATCAAGCCTTTGGAGGGTTCAAAGAGTGGAACAAGCTCAAGCTCTTCAATTTTCCTTCTTAAATCATCTCTAAATAAGTTATTATTCTCTAATCTATCTTTATAAAGTTGTTGTTTATGCTAGTGAAGAGGTAGGTCCCAGCAGAGCCCAGTTGGACCCGCAAGACTCACCTTGAAGAGGGACGTCTGCGCAAGGACCAACTGGTTCCGCAGGACCCCCCATGCTCAGAGATGAAGACCTTACGCGCAGTACGCCAGCTGTTCCCGCAGGGAAAGCCTCCCAATGAAGTACCCCGCCTGTCCCCGCAGCTGCGGATACAAGCCATCAGGGAAGGCTACCCGCACTAATAGCAAGGCTACACGCACAAGGCACTAAATCTAAATAATTCAGTGTCACCTGAAGGAATGAGCAAGGCGGGAATACTCCCGCCCAAATGAGCCAGTCCGTATGCTTTTGGAAGATCTTTGGTACTATACCTGCAAAGGTATGGACAAAATAGACAAGATCTGACCAAAGCAGCCCATGAACCAATCACAGGGTGACAGCTCACCGACAACAGTACGAGGAGCATGCTCTAGTACTGTTTGTCACTATTAGCCGCTGCCTACTCACCAACCCTTGTCGTGACCCGCACATAGCCTGCAGTTGGTGGAAAGGGAACGGTACACAGCCGGCCTTGTCACTATTAGCCGCTGCCTACCCACCAACCAGCATGGCACGTGCGTAGCCCATAGTTGGTAGAACAGGAATATTATACAGCTGGCTGTACCTGCTTGGAAACCTACCTTCGGCTATAAATACTCCAACACCTTGGAACGGTAGGATCATCTGGTATCTTACCTTCACTAGCTATTTCTCTCAATATACACTTATATTCAGAGCAATCTAGTCTGATTCTCAAGCCGGAGGGTGGTCACAAGGAGGAACCCCCCCTTCTCAGTGACGAGCTCACGGTGTCTGTTTTGCAGGTCATATGAAGAACATTCCTTCTTTGCCGTACCTAACCCTCGTGGGAAACATTACTTAACCCCCAGATTGTCCATAATCTGCCCGGGGTCACCTAGTGTTTCTTCATTGGGAAAGCCTCCCAATGAAGTACCCTGCCTGTCCCCGCAGCTGCGGATACAAGACATCAGGGAAGGCTACCGGCACTAATAGCAAGGCTACACGCACAAGGCACTAACTCTCAATAATTCAGTGTCACCTGAAGGAATGAGCAAGGCAGGAATACTCCCGGCCAAATGAGCCAGTCCGTATGCTTCTGGATGATCTTTTGTACTATACCTGCCAAGGTATGGACAAAATAGACAAGATCTGACCAAAGCAGCCCATGAACCAATCACAGGGTGACAGCTCACCGACAACAGTACGAGGAGCATGCTCTAGTACTGTTTGTCACTATTAGCCGCTGCCTACTCACCAACCCTTGTCGTGGCACGCACATAGCCTGCAGTTGGTGGATAGGGAACAGTACACAGCCGGCCTTGTCACTATTAGCCGCTGCCTACCCTCCAACCAGCATGGCACGTGCGTAGCCCATAGTTGGTAGAACAGGAATATTATACAGCTGGCTGTACCTGCTTGGAAACCTACCTTCGGCTATAAATACTCCAACACCTTGGAACGGTAGGATCATCTGGTATCTTACCTTCACTAGCTATTTCTCTCAATATACACTTATATTCAGAGCAATCTAGTCTGATTCTCATGCCGGAGGGTGGTCACAAGGAGGAATCCCCCCCTTCTCAGTGACGAGCTCACGGTGTCTGTTTTGCAGGTCATCTGAAGAACATTCCTTCTTTGCCGTACCTAACCCTCGTGGGAAACATTACTTAACCCCCAGATTGTTCATAATCTGCCCGGGATCACCTAGTGTTTCTTCATTGGCGCCATCCGTGCATAAAAGCTAGAACTAATTCTCTGTTTTTTCAAAACTTCTGAAAAAATGGTTAACGTTACTCCGGTCCCAAGGCCAGTAAGTGACCAAGAAACCCCGGTAACCACAACCACAGCTACTGGGGGGAACACCGGCGGTTGCACAAATTTTACGAACACTACCCCGGTTACCCAAGCCGGGGCAAGTGCAGTAAATAATCTTTCACTGGGATTCACCGATGCCCAGTTGGAGAAACAGACGAGGCTCCCCCGTCAAACACTCGATCAAGTTAAAGCGTGGGCCGAAGCACGTCAAAAGGAATTCCAAGCTGAGTTGGGTGAACGCTTGCGTTCACTCCAGCAGGCTGACGAATTCGGAAGCACTCGACAATAGCTCAACATGAACAGTGAGTGCGAATACTCGGATGATGATCGGGAGGAATTCGACACTGACGCGAACCCTCGCCATAGGGCGAAAGGGAAGCGTAAGGAAACGGACTTCCAACCAAGAAGGAATTTCGGAGAAACCTTCAAACCAAGGAATGCGGGGGGAAACCCACGCGACTTCTCCAAAACCTTTAGACCTACTGCTGCAAATGCGGGAACATCCAAGTTTGCAAGGGACATTACGGAAGCAATCGCTCCGAGAAGTGCCAAACAGATGTCCAACATCGGCACTTATGATGGTCTATCCGACCCAGATGATCACTTGAACAGATTCATAGCGGGGGCAACCGTCAGTAACTGGACGGAACCCACGTGGTGTTATATGTTCCAGATGACGCTGGTTGGAGCGGCCAGGGCGTGGTTTGATCGTTTACCGGTCCACCACATCTATGATTGGGCGGACTTTCAACACAAGTTCAGCCAACACTTCAGTCAACAGAGGAAATATACTGAAGAGCAGTGGACGATCCTCAACTGCGTGAGAGAGGAAGATGAATCTTTACTAGACTTCATCACTCGCTTCAACTCCAAAAAGCTGAGTCTGGGCAACATAAGTGAAGATCTTGTTCGCGCCGCTTTCATCCAGGGCGCCGAATACCCAGAGCTTATCCGCACGTTGACGGGTAAGGACGGCATGCCATCCACATGGGATGCCATCATGACGGCGGCCAAGCGCTTTGCCGAGACGGAGAAGCAACTGGGTAGGGATCTTCCCCAGAGTACACACCTCTACACGCAGAGGACCAGAGAAAACAATGTTCGGATCGCCTGGCAGAACAAAAAGAGGAAGCTAGGTATTTGGCAGTCAAGGGTAAACTTTGACACCTCATCCAGCTCTCGCCCTCTTGTTGGCGGAAGGGTTAACACGCACCCTTCAAGCCGAAAACACCGGTGGACGCCACTCACCAAAAGCGTCACGGAGATATTTGCCACCGAAAAACTCCCATGGCCAAAAGCTCCAATGATCCGGCAGCGACCTAATGCGGATCAGAGCAAATCCTGTGACTTTCACGGGACAAAGGGTCACAATACAGAGGAGTGTACATCCTTGAAGGATATTGTTGAAACATTCGTCAAGGATGGAAGACTTGCACACCTTGTGGCATCAATCAAGAATGGCTGGAAGAACTTCAAATCACCCACACCTTTACCTCAGTGGCACACCCGCAAGGTAACGGTGAGGTGGAAAGAGCAAATAAAAGCATCGTCGAAAACATAAAGAAAAGACTCCTGGAACACAGATCTGGCTGGGTTGACGAAGTTCCACACGTCCTTTGGGCAAACAGAATGCTGAAAAAGGCCAGTACGGGGGAAACCCCGTTCAGCCTCACTTATGGCACTGAAGCCATGGTCCCAGTCGAAATTGGTTTACCCTCACCAAGGGTCTTGATTCAGCCAGAAGACAATGATGCGGAAAGACGGTTAGACCTTATGCTAACCGAGGAACGCAGAGACTTAGCCGCAGCGCGTGAAGAAAACTACAAGCGACAAATGCAAAAGTACTACAACACGCGGGTAAAACTCTGCAACTTCAATGTAGGAGACTACATATTGCGTAACAACGAGGCTTCAAACCAAGAGCGCCCAGGAAAACTGGCACCGGTATGGGAAGGACCGTACATTATCAAAGAAGTTTTGGGAAAAGGCGCATACCGGCTCGAAAGGCTCGATGGCACTCCTATCCCAAGAACATGGAACGGAGCTCAATTACGCAAATGTTACATGTAGATCAATTCCAAACTTGTAAAGAAAAGGCCTAGAGCCACTTCTAATGGAAATGATTCTCCTTTCACATTGTGTTGATAGCCTTACCTTTATACTTATGAACTTCCCACACTGATATGCCGGTATTCACCGCATAAATATGGGAAGAAGTAAGTCGTTGCGTGTGGAAGGCGGCAAAACCCGCATAAACACATAAAACGGTGAAAATTTCTAAGGAAAAGATAAGGAAAACCTTCACGCAGTTCAGCTATAGGTGAAGTTTGGTCATCCCAATAAATGAAAGTGACGGTCCTACTCGCACAATCATGATAGAGGAAACTGAACATTAACCTATTGGCAACAGCGCGTCGAAAGGTTAACTTATTCAAAACACTTAGAAAATTTCAAAGGAAAAGATGAGGAAAACTTCCACGCAGGTCAGATATAGGTAAAGTTTAGCCATCCTACTAAGTGAAAGTGACGGTCTTATCCGCACAATCACGAAAGAGGAAGCAAAACTTATAACTTATTATCTACCACGTTGAAAAGTTAACTTATCTAAGTACTCAAGAAATTGCTAAGTTAAAACAAAATATGCGCGAAATAAACAAGGCAAGGCATTAACAAATAATCTTTATTCCATCAACATTCAAACATTACAAGAATTGCTGGGTACATACCCGCATACAAGATTAGAAGTCTACAAACATAAAAATCTACTCTAATGGTGGAAAGAGATATAAAGTATCAAGCTTCAGGACCACTCCCACTTGGACCCGCACCATCAGTAGAGTGTGGTGGTTCAAGGAAAACTTTGAGGATAGCTAGCCCATCATCAGCAGCAGCAATCTCGTTTACCTTCTCCACCACCGGATGCGGGAAGGCGGCATACTGATTCACTGCTTGGTCATACGCAGCTTCAGTATCCACATTGTAAAGAGGGAAGTTGGAAGGCGGAATGCCTTGTTCAACAAACCCTAGACCAAGCAGGAAGCCAGCCTTTTCCCCATCCTCATGAGAAGCGTTGAGGGCTGCGCTCATCGCATCATCATATGATATGTTCGTGAACAACCGATGCACAACCTAAAAAACAGAAGTATATCAAAAACTCTTAAGGGAAAGCGTAAAGAAATTGTGAAACTGCGCATACCTGAGACAACGCTTCTCGGAGAAGCCATTCCTTGGTAACCAAAGCCTCCTGGAGGGCAGCTTGAGCTTCATTACGGGCGCGTTCGGCTTCGTTCTTTGTAAGGTTGGCAAGCAACACATCTTTGGCTGCAGCCTCTTCGACGCCCTTTAGCTTACGCTCAGTGTGGTCAAGCACCCCCCTCTGGTCCAAGATCTCTTGGAGCTTCTTGGCATCTTCCATGGCCAAGGCATCATGAGCCTGCTGGAGCCTCTCTAATTTGGCTTTAAGTTCCTCATTCTCGATGCGTAGAGGCTCAGCAGCAGCTTCAGCCTTGGTGGCCCTCTCGGTTGCGTTCCGTGCAGTTTCCTTAGCCAACCGAAGCTGTTCATTAATAACTTGGGCGGCCTTGGAATGGGCCTCGAGACGAGCCTGAACTTCAACCTCAAGGGCCTTGAAGGCCTTCTCCTTCTCCGCAGCAACGGCGGAGAGCCTCCTGTTCTCCTCCCGGACAGCCCGCGCCTGAGCTACTTCTTGGATACGAGCTGCCTTTAACTTGTCGTTTTCACGACAAAGCAGCTCGACGCGCGGCTGCATCCGGGCTACGAGAATGCGGAGCTCATTTGTCAACCTACCCTCCTGGTAGCTTGACATTGCTTCCCCCAGCGCCCCACTTGGGGCGGCGTGGCGCGCCCACTCGACGCATTCCACAGGCGTCCGAAGGGTTGTTCCTCGGCGGATGTTCCATCGTGGAACATACACTTCATTGGAGTCCGACACTGCAAAAGCCAAAGGCAGTTAGGAAAAGATGATAAAAAAAATATAAAATAAAATAATAAAAGGCCAAAATAACCCTACGCACCTGTAGGGTCGACGACAGGCCTGTAGCCGCCAAACCCATCACCCGAACCTAACGGATATCCATCCAAGAGGCCAGGCAGATGGGAAGGAGGCAGAGATTGGCTTGACGCCCCAACCCCGGACATAACTGAAGGACCGGCCGTAGTCGCCGGCGCCGGAGGAGGCATAGCGGAGGCCGCCGTGGTAGAAACCAACGGAGGTGAACTCACCGGAGGTGAACTCACAACCGCGGCCGCGGCTGTGGAAGAATCCACAAAAACACTCACCGCCGGCTCAGTGAAGGAATCAGTGAATATGGCACTGACAGCCGGTGGAGACGTCGTCACAGTTGGAACAGTTGGCTCAACCGGGTGAGCAACTGAACCAACAACTGAAGCAGGCGCAGTCGCCTCGGTCATCGCCTCAGGTAGGTTGACCAAACCTACCGTCATGGGTCCCGAGGTGCTCCTCCCCGCTCCACCCTGGAATGCGGTAGCATCCACGCCTGCACAGAAGATATATAAGTATAATGGCGGAAAGTTATGCAGTTAAGATAAAGGAAGTATACTTACGGGTCTTTTTGAACTTGAGGGTGCGAACGGGCGGGGACGAACCCGATAGAGCCGGCATCTTCGTACCGGTCACCGTCGTTGTCCTGGGCTACTCGGAGGTGACAGCCGTTTCAACCTCCAGAGCAGTGGTCTCAACACCACCCGGGTTCCCCGCCGCCTCTTCACTCTCGGAGACGGACCGGTTCACCTGGTCGGCAGTAGAGGTTACCTTCGCCTTGCCCTTCCCGCCAGCAGCCTTCTTCTTCCGCGCAAGAAGAGGACCATCTGCGGATTCCTCATCAGAAGATGACAAGATTAGAGGAATTCCAGCAGAGGTTTCATCATTCAGAGGGCGAGGGTTAAATAGTTTTTTACCTGGCCGCGTGGCGCTCAGTATTTCGTGGCCTGACGGGTAGGCCTCCACAAACCGATCCGCAGTCTGCGCAAGGATGGGCAACTCGTTCTCGTCAAGAGCACGAGTACCCAACCGAGCGGGACCGTCAGCTTCCCGCGGATGCAGGAGGGACTGCAAGTCATTTCCCTCTGAAATAAAAAGAAAAACAGTTAGAAAAAACCTTAAATCAACAAAGAAGACGGAGCATACCGTAAGGGATAAAGTTCAAACCGTATTCAAGTACGATGGGAATCTGTGGCGCTTCCGCCCCAGCATCCTTCCACACCCTGCTCATACCGAGCATCACCATCGCGGACTCCGGAAAGCGGTAAACCGGAGTCTGGATCCGGGAAATCTTGGAGAACCATTCCGCCTCCTGGTAGTTGGAGGCGTGAAGGCTGGGGAGAGCTCTCCCGTTCTTAAATGTCATCGCTATAGGGATGACACGGGCAGAGATGTAAAAGAACTCCCGCTTCCAAGACCGAAGACTGCGCTCGGTAGCGCAGATCTTCAAACCCTTGATCAGTGTGACCAGGGTATACCAGCCTTGGATGCACCTCCAGGAGTAGAAGGTCATCAGGCGGTCGACGTGAGGATCCACGCCAAGAATGAGGCACACCCACTCAAAATGGCGGATCATGGCGATCGCTATTGGGTGTACCTCGGTCAGGTGCACACCGTGTCTATCCAGAACACGGTATACAAACTTCGTCAACGGGAACCTAAGATTCCCATAGACGAAGAAGGCGGCATATACCCCTATTTTGCCCTTGGGGGCATCGTACACCGTCTGGTGTGGCTCCGGAAACTCAGGCTCGAACGGCTCGAGCATGAACTTCCGGACGATGTACCGGTAAAGCTCGATGGGAAGAGCACACTGGCATTCGCCAGCAGTGCTCTTATAGTCCTTATCGAACGTAGACGTCGGGTTCTCGACATACAAGTCAGACTCCTCGACGGTAGCTTCTGGATCATGAGTAGACGACATGTTTTGGAGGTAAAGAACGATTTCAGGAGAATGCTCGACAGAAAGTTAGAGTATTCCCCGGAAATCGCTTAGAAGAAGAAGAAAGAAGTGAAAGTGTGGATAACCGTGAACCCTCTCCCCCTTTATATACTCATCGCAATGAATGCGATGAATTTAATGCGGAGGAGAGAGAAAAGAGCTGGTGCAATGAAACTATGACACGTGGAAAAAGCAAGCTGGCAACAGCTGTTGACGGGACGCGCGCCGTAAAATCCGCACCCACGCGCCAGAAAAATCGCGCCCACGCGCCTGAAAAAGCGTCTGGAATGACCATATACTGTCACGTCGCCATAACTTCCTGCACGTCCTGACACTGTCAGAAGAAACCGTCGGACGACGTTTCAACAGTTTGGACTGTTCTTATCCTTTCACCAAATCTTCGAATTTCAAAAAGATTCAAAAAGATTCAAAAGTAAGTGGGACTATACCCCTTACCTTGGCAACCAAGTAACTATAAGACAGGTGTGAGTACAGTGTCAAGGCAAAACCCTTCACATACTTAGCACCCGCAGGGAATGGACGCCAAGAATACCTTGGAAGTAAGATAACTATAAGACGAGTGCGGGTACAATGTCAAGGCGAAACCCTTCACATACTTAGCACTCGCAGGGAATTGAAACCAAGAAGGATCTTCTGGGCCATGCTTGCGAAAAGGGAAATAACATCCCCGCATAGCGGGAACGTTGAGAACTAGATTGTTTGAAGCTCCAGGATGGAATTGGTTCTTTAACATAAATGATCACTATGTTTAAAACTACCGAAACCTCGTGGAGAATCTACACAAGTGAAACTCAACACTCCTGACTTCCGAGGAGGTTACACACATACCCGCATCATACCCAAAGATCAAGCAGAAAAGTCGGGAATTTCTGCACGTGACATTAGGGAAACCGCGGGAAGAATCCCCACGGACAACCTTAAAACTAAATCCTTTTCAAAACCCCTTGCTTAAGTCCAAAGTTCACCTCACTTATTAACAATTCATGAGAAGAACATTGGACTGGGGGGACTTGAAGAGGTAGGTCCCAGCAGAGCCCAGTTGGACCCGCAAGACTCACCTTGAAGAGGGACGTCTGCGCAAGGACCAACTGGTTCCGCAGGACCCACCATGCTTAGAGATGAAGACCTTACGCGCAGTACGCCAGCTGTTCCCGCAGGGAAAGCCTCCCAATGAAGTACCCCGCCTGTCCCCGCAGCTGCGGATACAAGCCATCAGGGAAGGCTACCCGCACTAATAGCAAGGCTACACGCACAAGGTACTAACTCTCAATAATTCAAGGTCACCTGAAGGAATGAGCAAGGCGGGAATACTCCCGCCCAAATGAGCCAGTCCGTATGCTTCTGGAAGATCTTTTGTACTATACTTGCCAAGGTATGGACAAAATAGACAAGATCTGACCAAAGCAGCCCATGAACCAATCACAGGGTGTCAGCTCACCGACAACAGTACGAGGAGCATGCTCTAGTACTGTTTGTCACTATTAGCCGCTGCCTACTCACCAACCCTTGTCGTGGCACGCACATAGCCTGCAGTTGGTGGAAAGGGAACAGTACACAGCCGGCCTTGTCACTATTAGCCGCTGCCTACCCACCAACCAGCATGGCACGTGCGTAGCCTATAGTGGGTAGAACAGGAATATTATACCGCTGGCTGTACCTGCTTGTAAACCTACCTTCGGCTATAAATACTCCAACACCTTGGAACGGTAGGATCATCTGGTATCTTACCTTCACTAGCTATTTCTCTCAATATACACTTATATTCAGAGCAATCTAGTCTGATTCTCACGCCGGAGGGTGGTCACAAGGAGGAACCCCCCCCCCCCCCCCTTCTCAGTGACGAGCTCACGGTGTCTGTTTTGCAGGTCATCTGAAGAACATTCCTTCTTTGTCGTACCTAACCCTCGTCGGAAACATTACTTAACCCCCAGATTGTCCATAATCTGCCCGGGGTCACCTAGTGTTTCTTCAGCTAGATTAATCACCCAAGTAGTAAGCTACACACTAATATGCTAAATAGTGCTTAAGAGCACATATATGAACTTGTTAAACATGAACTTAATTTGGTTAGCGGATTTGGTTAAGGGATGTTTAAAATGATTAATTGTGGGTTAAAAGGGTGTTCAAATATAGATAAAGATAAAAGTTGGTTTTTCGTTATCATGCATGTTAAAAATATTTTCTTGAATAAATATATAGCAAAAAGATCATGGATATGTACATTAGTTGGTGAAAAGTTGGAAAAGTGAACTTTTAATATGTGTATAATTAATTATAAACAAGTAGAACTCGGTATATATGCTTAATAACTTGGTTATTTGAAAATATTTGTCTATGAATGATATTAAGTTAGAAGTAGCTATATTGGAAAGATGCATATATTTTGGATATAAAGGTATGGTTTTAATAGTTCATAAATTGAAAATATGATTAAAAGTGTATACGGTTCCTAATGCAAAAATAAACGTATTCTAAAGTTAAAATGTATTTCATCATCTTCGAAAATGAAAATGAATTTTTATGAAGCATTATGTAAAATATATTTTCAAATAGTTTTATACGCTTAAACACAAATTTCGGTTAAAACTACAAAGTTAGACAAAAACCCGACAAAACATACATATATTTCTCGAATAGTTGTGTACATAAACTATTAGTATTAAACCATTATTTTTTGTTTTCAAATCCAAGACAAGATGGATCACTTGTGATTGTTTTCCTCAAAAGTATTATTGTGAAAATTACATTTTCTATAAAGAAACTCTTTCACAAAACTCTGGTTATAACATTTTGAAATAAGTTGTTAATTATTATATATATGGGAAATTATATTACTGAGTTCAAGAAGTGTATTTTCTATTTTATGTAAGTATAGTATTTTATACAGTTGTTTTGTATAAAAACAAAATAACACACACACTATTCAAAACGAGTATGACTCGGGTCAAAACGATTAGTTATTTTAAACACGAGTAATATTATTATTATTATTTTGTACGAGAACTAATCAAAAGAGTCAGTGAGGCCGATTAGTATGCATAATAAAGATCACAAGAATCAATTTCATAAATTTGACGAGAATTAAGGCCCAAGTTAACAAAACGGGTCAGAATTTGTGAATTGAGTCGGGTTAAACGGGTTTGGTAAAGGGTTATTGGGTTATGGTTAATATAATATTAATAACAGATGTTGCAAATTCAGTCCTTAAACTATGAAGATGGGTACAGATTTGGGTTAAGGTATAACTTTGGGTTAAAAATGTATATTTTTAAAGTTAATTTATATTTAATAAATAAACATAATAAACAATTAGAAATAAATCATTACTACTCGATAAACATTATATTTTTATTAATAAATAACCCGAACATCGAAACAGGTTGGGTATTAATAAATTCGAGAAACCCGAGTTGTTATAGTCTCTCATACTTTAGGGAATTTCGTCTCGAATTTAAAGGTTACTATAAAAAACCATTAAATCTTGAGTAAAGGAAGATTTTAAAATAATATTTAAAAATTTATCATAGCATAGAACTTTGAATATTTAAAATAACGTTCCAAATGCAAATCCGATAAGGGCACTTATATATAGGATGTACCAGCGGCGTATCCACCATGTCCTTATCATCTTTACATTTGTACTGTTATCCCAACTACTTTCAATTCTATATTATAACACACAATTTTATGCATCATGATTTCCATGCGAGGACTTTGATAATTATGTTCCGGACCATAATTATTTTCATCGTCGGATGGTCCACATGATTCATCCCATCGTGTGGATTTACAAAACGTTGGAAAATGCATGATTTTGAGTAAACAAAAGTTTCAAGAAGTTTTAATTATAAAGCCAATGTATAAAACATTTCGAAAGTTGTGGTTGATTTAAAGAGTTTCTAACACATATTTTAACACAAAAGTATAAATATTTAAAGTTGAAAAAAATAGATAACTTATTAATAGTTGAGGTGAATGGGTTGGATAAATGAAGGTAAGGAAGTAAGGAAAACGTAGGCTTCAATAACAATCTATTTAAACAAAATAAACTTTATTCATAAGGTACGATACGTGAAATACAAATAGTTCAATCCGAAATAATTCAATGCCATAAAAAGGCGTTACAATACGTAATTAAGAAAAAGACAAAAGAAATTAAGATAAATAAAGAAAATGGAAAAAGTCTTCCGGGTCCTTGAGTAGCTTAATTGATGTGACTTGAAGAACCATGAGCATTTGCATTCATAGGAGTTTGAGCAGTCGAGGTAGCTTGATTTGGCGTAGCTTGAATAACGTGAGCTTGAACAACTTGCAAGAAGGTTGTTTGGTGGAAATATGTCCGGTAAACATGAGCCTGCGGTTGCGAAGTTTGGTAATGTTGGGTTAAGTAAGGTTGACCTTGATTTATGGGAGGAGTTTGAGGGAAATGGGGTTGATGGGTTTGAGCCTGGTGAGCATGGGTCAAGTAGTAGGGTATAGTCATAGATTGGGCTTGATGAGCTTTGGTAAGTTGAGGGAACGCATTACGGAGATGATTTGGGTCCTTACAATGGTAGCAAGCACATGTATTAGGAACAACAGGTTGAGCATGAGGGGTAGGTTATTGCGGGACAACTTGTGCAGTAGGTGGTACACGGCAGGTGTCAGCAAGATGGCCATAATGGTTACATTGGGTGCAACGATGGCATAAGGATTTAACTGGGTGATGATGGTTACAATTGGAGCAGAATGGAAAAGGACCGAGGTAAGGTAAATATTAAAACTTCTATAAATTTTAAAAATCTAATACATATACATATACATACATATATATAAATATATACATATATATATGTATATATATGGCGTTTAACCAAAGTTCGAAAAAATAATCGGTTTATACGTCGGTTTTAATAGAATAAAGTTTATTTATTATTTAATATTAATTATATTAAGTTGCTAAAACTTTTTAGATGCATAAAATAATTAAAAAAAAATAAAAATCAAAACTGTCATGGTTGGGACTCGAACCCGTACCATTGAACGTCTCCAAGAGTTAGCATACACTGTAAGGCTGTAAGGCCCCGAACCCGGTAGCCCTACTTTAGCGTTGGATTTACTCATAAACACAGTTTTAATCATAAGAGTTAAATAAAACTTTCGCGGAATATTAAAACTTTCATAAAACATTACATAATAATTCATAACTTATCTTAATTAAACATTCTTGTCTTTCAAAATAAACGTCAATTGACATTAAAACATCTCGAGTCTTCAGGTGCCAATCTCTTATTCGCCCACCATGTGCCCGCTCAAGTTAGCTGTCCCAATCTACGCACCTGCGTGCATACTAAAAGTCAGCTACGCTGAGTGAGTTCTAGTTAATTAGGCGACATACAATACATACACATATCATACATACATACATATCCGAAGATACATATCCATACTTAACCAGTTACCTTTCTTTCATACATACATTCATGCATACATACTATTACCTACCTCAGCCTACCGAGAGTATGTTCATAGTCCGCCGTCTATACCTATACTCAAGGTCGTGAACACGTAAAAGGTCTGCAGTCCTTACATATGTTCAACATTTATGGTACGTGCAAGGTCCGCAGTCCTTCCCTATACCATCCTACAATAACAACACGTACAAGGTCCGCGATCCTTCCCTATGTTGCAACCTAGTTCATAGCACGTACGAGATCCGCAGTCCTCCCCTATGCTACCACAATACAATTATAGCACGTATAAGGTCCGTAGACCTTTCCTATGTTGGATCCTATCCGAAGTACGTATAAGGTCCACAGTTCTTAACTACATTCTCATCTATCATCTATAACACGTATAAGGCCCGCAGTCCTTAACTACGCCATCGCATTCCCAGTCTATGTCCAACGGAAGTTAGAGGAATTTGTCATCCTAACTTACTACGTTAGACGTAGAACTCATATACCATTCCTGTACCTGTATACACTCACTTTGCATATACAACAATTACATCGTAGCATAAGAACAGTCTAGGCGTTCTTCACATCATTCATTTAACAACCATACTCCTTGTCGTTATGTGCAATATCCGAAGTTCGTTCACGTCCCGACAAGCATTCATTCATAAAATTCATACATCATCATACATTACATATAACATTCATATCTTTGTTTATAACCTAACAGTACGCGCAATATCCGAAGATCTTTCACGTACCGACAAGCAATCATTCATATCTATCCATATCTCATATATAGCATACACTTACCACTTAAGGTAAGTGTATTAACTAATCACATCAAGTATGCACACAGCCCCGAAAACATGACAACAAAGTGGGGCTAGAAACTCACCTTAACTCGGTTACGTTCACCGTTAACAGTTACTTCTTTCTTTAGCTGTGCGCGACTAACTATATAATAATTACGCGTATCAATCAACTATCATTTTCCATATCGTATTTTTTTAGTCTAATTATAACCCTCAACGAACGGGGGTCTGGGGGAAACGCCCCTGGCAGTAGGGTTCTAAGGGCGGCAGCCCCTAGCAAGGTCCAAGGGGCAGAGCCCCTAGCTGGGGTCGAGCTGTCTTAACACATTTTTTATTAGGGTTTTAAATTATTATTTTATTGTCTAACTCATTCGTTATAACGAATTAAGCCTGATTCGTTAACTGATTCTTTAGCTAATTCGTTACTCTGGTTCGTTATCATAACATTGTCTGGTTTGTTATCCTAGTTCGTCATATTGTCATTATCTGGTTCGTTATTTGAACACGACTTGATTCGTTATTCTGATCTTTCTTAATTCGTAATCTTCACATAATGAATGGGTGAGCTAATTCGTTATCTTCACATAACGAATGGGTGTACTGATTCGTTATCTTATCATAACGAATTGCATCAATCTTATCCAGACTTTGACTCAGAGGTCAACATCAAAATTGCCAAGAACACCCAGCAGTCGACCTACCTCAGATCTGCGATTAAACCCCCAATTCTTAACGAATTAACACGATTTTGGTATCATTGAACTCGCAATCACATCGCCTACAAACCCCAATCACCAAACATCTAAATATTACGTTCTAATGGGTGCGATTGATGCATCTATATTACGGGTCTTTTAGGTTAACAATTAACCTATCAAACGTTAACGGATTTCAGTGGGGTTTGTTGCGTTGGATTCGTTTTTACCAAACTCAAACAGATCTAAGATTTCTACAATAAATCCGAACTTAAACGAACAAGTTCTCAATATAAACTTACCTTAAACGAGTCGGTTTACGAACACGGTCTAGTATTGATGTTGTTTTGGTTCGTCACAACGTTCTAGCACCAACAAGCTCGGGTTTTCACCTTCGGATCTTGGCTCAGGTTATAGGATAATGTTTGTGTGTGTTTTTTTTCAAGGTGTAGGTTATGGTGTAGAGATAAAAATGCAAAGGTTTAGGGTTTAAGAGGTATTTATACTCCCTTAAGCCCATGAACCTAAGGCCCATCTTTCCTTTTTGGTCCATAATTAATTTCCATTTAAAAAACCTACTTATCCTATCATATTTTATTATTATTATTATTATTATTATTATTATTTATTATTATTATTATTCCACTAACTCAACTATTTCTCTCGACGCAATTAATATTTTAAATATTATTCTCGAAATTTCGGGATGTTACAAAGGCCCCGTTACCGGTGCTCTACTTTGACGTTGGATTTACTCATAAACATAGTTCTAAATATTAAAGTGAATTAAAACTTTTCGCGGAATAGATTAAAACTTCAATAATTCATTACAAACATTCATAACTTGTCTTTAAAACATAACTTGAAACATGTCTTTTAGATCAAACATTATTAACTAAGTCTTCAGATGCTAACTTCTTTATTCGGCTGCCATGTGTCCCTCTTCAAGCTAGCTGTCTCATCCTACTCACCTGCGAGCATACTAAAAGTCAGCTACGCTGAGTGAGTTCTAGTTAATCAGGCAACATAAAATACATTCACATACTTATATATACGTATCTGAAGATACATATTACCTACTTAGCCTGTTACCTTTCTTTCATTCGTACATATATACTTTCTTTCTTTCTTTCATACATTCATACATTCTTTCATACCATCACATTTTCATACTTTCATAATACATACATAGCTATCTTTACCCTTTCAGATATTTGTAGGATCTGGTCCCTTTCTTCTCTATCTCAGATGTTATTAGGGTCTGGTCCCTTTCTTCTCTATCTCAGAGTCTGGTCCCTTCCTTCTCTATCTCAAATATTATTAGGGCCTGGTCCCTTCTATCTCAGATATTATCAGGGTCCGGTCCTTTCTTTTCATTCAACTATACATATACTACTTTACACGTAAATTCTATTATATACATTCACATATATTCTTACTTATTCATATATCATTCATGCATCTTGTTTAAGACACACCTCTCCAGGCGATACGTGCAATATCCGAAGATCGTTCACGTATCGACAAGCTTACATTCATAACATAAACATAGCTATCACATCTATCATTAGGACATACACTTACCACTTAACTATCACTACCCATATCGTGTTTTCTATTTAATTATAACCCTCAATGAACGGGGGTCCGAGGGAAGCGCCATTGGCAGCGGGGGGGTGGCAGCCCCTAGTAGGGTTCAAGGGGCAGAGTCCCGGCTGGAAAACTTTTATTTTCATTAACTGTCTTAACACATTTTTCATTAGAATTCTTAATTATTATATTATTTGCTAATTCATAAAGTTCGAGGGCTTCTTTGTAATTAAATCATTTTATTCAAAGTCCAGGGACCTTTCGGTCATTCCTTCAAAGTCTAATTCATTATCATGCCCCTTAACGAATGAGGTTCATTCGGTACTTCTTAACAAATGGATATTTATGACAAATTGGCCCTCATAACGAATTGGTCTTTAGAACGAACTGGTCTTTATAACGAACTGTCCCTTATAACGAACTGGCATTTATTGAATGATCATAATGAACTGCTGCTAATTCGTTATTTCTCCTTAACGAATAGGCATAACGAATTACTGTAATTCGTTATTTCTCCTTAACGAATGGACATAACGAATTACTGTTAATTCGCTATTTCTCTTTAACGAATGGGCATAATGAATTACTGTGAATTCGTTATTCTTCTGTTAACGAATTAGGGTTAGGTCAAAGAACATCAGAAACATTCTTTGAAATTCCCTACTGTTCCGGCGCTGCCTTTCCGGCGTCACTCTTGCCGGAAAAACGAGATCTCACCGGAAAAGCAAGATTTCGCTTGTTTCACCACCGTTTTCACCGGTTTTCATCCCGTTCGATCCAGCTATGAGCTAGGGTGATCCCTAAGCTCATCTTTTGGTCGGTTTATACCTGATTGCATTCGGATCTCGTGACTTTAACGGTTTAGGGTGTCGGCTCGTCGTTTCGCGACTAGATCTAGCTGGTTTGATCCATACATTATCATACTATCATTACCTCGGGTCGGGAATCGATTCTTCTTCTTCTTGGTTTTGGTTAGAGAAAGAGAGAAATGAGAGAGAGCTTAAGTGTGTGTTTTTGATGGTGTATAGAATGAGTGAAATGAATGGATTATGGGTTAATTTAGGTTTATATATCATGGGCTTAAGCCCATGGTCTTTCTACCTTACTTATTAACCCAAGTCCATTACCCATATTACTTAACCCAACACAAGTCCGAATCATAATAACTCATATTTTATTTAATAAACCGAAACAGGAAACGTGATGTTCCATTAGAATTCTAATTTATTATTTTATTTGATAACTCAAAAGTTCGAGGGTTTCTTTGTAATTAATCCATTTTATTATAAGTCCAGGTAGCTCTCTGTCATTCCTTTAAACTTTAATTCGTTATCCAGTTCTTTAACGAATGGGGCTCATTCGTTACTTCTTGACTTTATAACGAATTGAACCTTTATAATGAACTATTCTGTATAACTAATTGAAAATTTATAACGAATTGGACCTTATAACGAACTGGGGCCTCATTCGTCAGTTCCCCATTAACGAATTACTTAACGAATGGCTTAACGAACTACTTCTAATTCTTTATAACAAACTGCTTCTAATTCGTTATAACAAACTGCTTCTAATTCGTTATTTCAACTTAACTAATGGTCATGACGAATTAATGCTAATTCGTTATTTCCCGGCTAACGAATTAGGGTTAGGTCAGAGAATGTCAGAACATTCTCTGACATTCCTTCATTCTCGTACACCTTTTGCGTCTCTGCTTTTCCGGCGCCGTCATCGCCAGAAAAACGGGTGGCGGTCGGGAAAACGTATTTTCGCGCCGTTTTCACTTTTTTTGTCCCGTTCGATCCAGATCTGAGCTAGGGTGACCCCTAAGCTCATCTTTTGGCCGGTTTATACACGATCCCATCCGCATCTCGTGACTTTAATGGTTGAGGGTGTCGGCTCGTCGTTTCGCGACTATATCTAGCGGGTTTGGATCCATACAATATCATACTATCATTACCTCGGGTCGGGATCGGTTCTTTTTCTTTGGTTCAGCTAAAGGAAAGAGAGAGAGATGATAGAGAGCTTAAGTGTTTGTTTTGGGTGGTGTATGAAATATGTGAAATGAATGGATTATGGAGCAATTATTGTTTATATATGATGGGTCATGGGCTTAAGCTCATGGCCTTTCCCTTTTCTTATTAACCCAAGTTCATTACCCATATTACTTAACCCAACACAATCCCATCTCATAACATCTAACGTTATTATTTATTAACCGAACGGAAAACAGGATGTTACAACTCTTCCCTCCTTAAAGAGGTTTCATCCCTGAAACCTAACTATTACTAAAACAAATCTGGATAAAACTTGCGCATCACTTCTTAGCCTTCCCAAGTGGCATCCGATCCCTTACGACGCTTCCATATCACTTTTACAAAAGGAATGATTTTATGAGGAAGCTGTTTCTCCTTGCGGTCAATGATCTCTACAGGTTGTTCAATGTAGTTCAGTTGTTCATCAACCTCAATATCCACCAATGGCACATGAGACGTGTCATCAGCTAGACATTTCCTTAGATGAGAAACATGAAAGGTTGAATGAATTCCTTCTAACTCCTCGGGTAAATATAACTTGTAAGCCACTACACCCACACGATCCATAATCTTAAACGGTCCAATGTACCTCAGACTCAGCTTCACTCTCTTTCTTAAACGAATAATCCCTTTCCCAAGCGAGACCTTGAGCATCACATTGTCACCAACGTTAAACTCAATTGGTCATCGCTGCTTATCAGCACACGACTTCTGACGGTCTTGTGCAGCTTTCATTCTTACCTTGATATTATCAAACCTTGATGAGGTTTCTTGCACAATGATATAATGCTAAATATTTATGTTTCCCGTGTATATTTTAATTAATATTTTAATAGTTTTTGTTCGTTTTTAGTCAAGATTTGTATACTACTAACGTTTTTATGTTTCGTAGGTTCCGGGGTTTGATCGTGATGAAAAAGGGAGAAAAACGAGCTAAAACGAGCTGAAACGGAGATCCGGAACGCATCAGGAAGGAACCGGACAGAGAACCGGTTAGACCGGGCCGGTCTGACCGGCCCCCATGGAGGAGCACGCCACGCTGCGCCTAGGCAGAAGGCTAAAAGTCCTTGGCGCGGCGCCTAGGCACAGCTGGGCTAGATTATTTTCGTTTTTGCTTCTTGCCAGGCCTTGTTTTGGGTATTTAAACACTTTTAACTTAATCCTGACATAACCTGAAAGCTACCAGCCGATTTTGGGAGTTCTTGAAGCTATCTTACTAGTCTTGTGGTGATATTGAAGGCAAGAGAACATCCGGTGAAGAGCTAGACGTTTTAGATCGAGGAATACGGGTTTTATCGCCTTTAATCTTTCTTTCTTTATTATTACACCATGTTTTCAGTTTCTATTACTTTGCTTGATTTAGATTATATGATGCTAGGCTAAACCTCATAAACTACCTAGGTCGTGATGAACCTTAGTTCGGTTTGATTTTTATTTGGATTTTCGTTTCGTTATGGATATTATGTTCTAAGTAAACGGTTGAGTTTTATTTAGTTGATGCATATGATTGCTTGGTTTTGTTTACTTGAATTTATTGTTTCACATTTCCCTTGTTGATTGTTTCATAGGATAGGGATTTGTTAGGTTATTTACTGTGTGTTCTTGACTAGTTTATGATTGATATCGATTAAGATCATAGAAACAATAAAATCAATTAAACAAATAAAAGTGAGCTGCTAGTCTAAAAAGCTGTAAAGTGATAGGATATTAATAGATCTTTGCTTGTCGGGATTGCTAGATTTAGTTCTTCGTAAGGAGTCCGTCTAGATTTGATTGTCAGCTTTGTCTATTAAATTAACTGTGTTTGCTTTGCTATCTTTTGAATTTCGCAATGTAAGGTAGGTTTTCGTCATAAAAGATACTTAGACATAAGCAATTAAATAACCGTAAGGAAGTTTAATATAAAACTGGTGAATCTTAAAACTTGTTAGAAATCCATTGGCGTCTTCTTGAAGTTCAAGGGTCCTGTTCGGGTTTTCTGTCAAGGGTCTATCTTATGATCCCGGTTCCATAACTTGCGTTTTTCCATTTAAATTAATAACCGTAACTTTGGGGATTCCGGCCTGGGTAGTTATTTTAATCATCTGAATTAATCCAAGTTTTCTAAATTGTTTAGTAGTTAAAACTAATTAGGATTTAAGTTTTATTAGTTAATTAATAAGTAATGATTATGTTTTATTATTATTATATTAATTAGGGTTAGGTTTAATTAGTTTATTATTAGTTTAATAGTTAAGT
Organism: Bidens hawaiensis; assembly: GCF_021521415.1. Lineage (NCBI taxonomy): Eukaryota > Viridiplantae > Streptophyta > Magnoliopsida > Asterales > Asteraceae > Bidens > Bidens hawaiensis. The sequence goes on from NW_027491674.1 coordinate 567,843, forward strand.
AATCATTAGTTATTTATTATTAGAGTTTTAATAATTAGTTTAATCCCCCTCAAATATTATTAATAAATAGTCGTGTCTTGCAGTTGAGTCTAATTTGCTAGTTTCGTAATTTAAAGAGTCTCGTGGGTTCGATATCCGGATTTACTTAGCTGTACTAGGGTCAACCGGTTTACTTGTCGGTTAGTAGTTTAAGTTAAGTTTAAGGGTCTAGAGTATTACTTAGTGTCTAGATTAGTATAATTTTAGTTATTTATTTTATAACTACTTCAAGCACATCACACAAATTCTAGGCATCCAAGTTCCTTCTGACCAATCTCTCCCCAACATACAAGAGTTCTACAACGTCTACCGTATAACATCTCAATCGGTGGAATACCATACTTGAATGGTAGCTATTGTTATAGGAGAACTCTGCTAGATGCAGATGATCATCCCAACTTCCTCCAAAGTCTAAAACACAAGCACGTAGCATATTCTCAAGGGTTTGGATAGTACGCTCAGACTGCCCATCTGTTTGAGGATGATACGTTGTACTGATGTTCAATCTTGTCCCCATAGCTTCGTGGAACTTCTTCCGAAATCTTGAAGTAAAGCGAGTATCTCTATCAGATACGATCGACAGTAGCACTCCATGCTTAGTCACCAACTCTTTAATGAACAAACTTGCTAACGTTTCCGACAAGATAGCCTCTCGTATAGGCAGAAAGTTAGCACTTTTGGTCAAACGGTCCACAATCATCCAAATGGTATCATGATGCTTAACTGTACGAGGTAGCTTAGTTATGAAATCCATGGTGATGTGTTCCTATTTCCATTCAGGTATCTCCAGCGGTTGCATCTTTCCATAAGGCTTCTGATGTTCGGCCTTGACTTGTAAACAAGTTAAGCACTTACTGACATAATCTACTACATCTTTCTTCATCCATGGCCACCAGTAGTCCCTTTTCAAATCTTGGTACATCTTCATGGTTTCTGGATGAATTGAATATCTTGACTTATGAGCTTCGTCTATGATTCGACCTCTAAGATCCCCATGGCGTGGGATCCACATACGGTCAAACCTAGTCTTAACACCATGCGTGTTTTCTATCAAATCGTCTTGCTGACCAAAAATCCTTTCTTTCTTCACTAGCCCTTCGTTAATCAACACCTCTGACTGCACTTTGATGATTTCTTCAAAAAGACTTGAGTTCAAAATCAACTGGTATGACTTCACTGTTGCAATGACTTCTTCGTTCTTATGACTTAGTGCGTCGGCGACCACATTAGCTTTACCATGATAGTATTTAATGTCGCAGTCGTAATCCTTAATCAACTCCAACCATCTCCTCTGTCTCATGTTCAATTCCTTCTCCTCGAAGAAGTACTTTAGACTCTTCTGATCTGTGTAAATGGTACACTTAGTACCATAAGAAAATGCCTCCATATATTGAGAGCATGCATTATTGCTGCTAGCTCTAAAACATGCGTCGGATAAGTACTCTCGTGGACGTATCAATTAACTATCACTACCCATGCTGCGTTTCTAGTTTAATTATAACCCTCGACGAATAGGGGTCCGGGCAGCGCCGCTGGCAGCGGTGTTCTAGGGGTAGCATCCCCTAGCAGGGTCCAAAGGGCAAAGCCCCTGGCTAGGGTCGAGCTGCCAGGTCAGCTTGGAAAAATTTTATTTCCATTAAATGTCGTAACACATTTTCCATTAGAATTCTAATTTATTATTTTATTTGCTAATTCAAAAGTTTGAGAGCTTCTTTGTAATTAATCCATTTTATTATAAATCCAAGGACCTCTCTGTCATTCTTTTAAACTTTAATTCATTATCCAGTTCTTTAACGAACGCTGCTCAGTCCTTACTTCTTGACTTCATATCGAATTGAACCTTTATAATGAACTGAACCTTATAACGAACTGGTCTGTATAAAGAATTGAACCTTTATAACGAACTGGACCTTATAATGAACTAGGGGCTCATTCGTCAGTTCTCCGTTAACGAATTACCTAACGAATGGCCTAACGAACTGCTTCTAATTAGTTATAACGAACTGCTTCTAATTCGTTATTTCAACTTAACGAATGGTCATGATGAATTAATTCTAGTTCGTTATTTCCCCGCTAAGGAATTAGGGTTAGGTCATAGAATGTCAGAACATTCTCTGACATTCCTTTATTCTCGTACACCTTTTCCGGCGCCGTCATCGGCGGAAAAACGGATGGTGGCCGTAAAAACGTATTTTCGCACTGTTTTCACCGTTTTTTGTCCCGTTGGATCCAGATCTGAGCTAGGGTGACCCCTAAGCTCATCTTTTGGCCGGTTTATACCCGATCCCATCCGGATCTCGTGACTTTAACGGTTGAGGGTGTCGGCTCGTCGTTTCGCTAATATATCCTTTGGTCGGGATCGGTTCTTCCTCTTGTGTTCGGCTAAGGGAAAGAGAGAGAGATAAGAGAGAAATTAAGTGTGTGATTTTGGTGGTGTATGGAATCTGTGAAATGAATGAATTATGGAGTAATTATTGTTTATATATGTTGGGTCATGGGCTTAAGCCCATGGTCTTTCCCTTTTCTTATTAACCCAGGTCCATTACCCATATTACTTAACCCAACACAAGCCCATCTCATAACATCTAACATTATTATTTATTAACCGATCAGAATATAGGATGTTACACTCGGGATGTCGTATGAGTCGTTTAGATCTAGATCTAGCTTTGTTCGGGCGTTTAATCAACCCAAAACAAGCTTAAGGACCACCTTAGCTCAGATCTGGGCACTCCAAAGCTACCAAGACTATAAACAATCTAAACCCAATCAACCATGGTGGTTAACGGCGGCTTACGGCGCCGGAATGGAAAAAAACTCCAAAAACGCGTAAACAATCGCTGAACAATACTTATATGGCGTATAAGTGTATACGCACGTATATGTAAGGTAGCGTATATGTTTAGCAACGTATAAGAAAGATGCACCGTATATGTATAGAAACGTATATGTATAGAGCATGTAAGTGTAATGGCCGTGTAAGTGGAAGCAGCGTGTAAGTATATACGCCGTGTATGCTTATACGCCAGAATAGTTATACGCCTGAATGACTTATACGTTGTCAATAGCTTATATGTCTACGAGGAACTTATACGCTTTTAGGACTTATACGCCCATAATGGCTTATACGAACGTATTATGATTTTATAAAGTAACGAATGATAAACAACGCATACGTACGTAAACGATAGACATGGACTTGTATGAAATATGAAATAATTAAAAATGAAAGCTAACGTTTAAAATGAAGATTTGAATTTATTAAATAACTGAACTTTGATTTTCTGGTCAGGTTTTTAGTAAAGGATTATTAACGGGAATAAAATTTTTTCAAGATGACTAGGCAACTTAACCCCATCCAGGGGCTGTGCCCCTTGGACCCCCCTAGGGGATGCCGACTCATTTATATGTTCGTGAATTTTTATTCATAAAATTATTGTGTTTATCGAGTAACCACTATTTTATTATTATTTGTTTATTATAATTATTTAATTATCAAAATATAACTATCAACTATATACAAATTTCACCTTTAACAATACTTTAACCTCATTTCATATCCAACTCCATAGTTAAAGGGCCTACTTGTAAATCTATTACAATTATATTATAATACCCATATCCTATACCCAAACCCATTAACCAACCCGTAACCCGTATCTAAACCGTAGACCCATTTTAATTTCTTGTTGCTTAATCTTCGTTGCAAGTTGTAAATTTATTCTCTTAAATCGTTTATACGATTATTTCGTCTCTCACCGACAACGTAATTAAGGAAATACGAACAAATTGACATAGCATGATATTATTAACGAACCCGACATACACGTTTTCTTGTTTTGCAATCTACACCTCATAATAACTCAATTAAACGAATATGTATATTCCTGTGATGCTTGCGAATCATAACCCTGACCCCAATTTCATCAACTACCTCTCAAACCACTGTTCTTGATCCGTCTTTGGCCACCAGCCTTGTCTCGTCATTTACGCACTTCTCGTCGGCGATTAAGGTAATCAAATCATGAATCAAGATCGTCTTAATTAGTTCTATGAAAGCCCTAACATTAATTCATCAATTAACAAGAAGATTCATCGATTTGGGAATTAGGGTTTATGTTGATTTGGGAGGGATAAATCGTCTGTCTGTTTATATACGAGGGTTTCTTGGTTTAAGCAATTGGTTTGTGTAGAACAAATGGTTTGGGTGTGTGTTGTTCACGTGAACCGGTCTTCTGCCCAGGTTCGAATCTGGGCAGAGGCTGTTTTTATTTTGATTTTATTTTTTTTTATTGTTTAAAGGATTATTTATTTAATTATAATTAATATTAATGATTTAATAAATATAAGTTTATTAAAACCGACATCTTGAATTTTGTGTTTCTCGTCAAATCTCGTAAAAGCTTTCGTTTACATATGCATATATGTTTTATATATATATATGTATGCATTATAAGTACAATTTATAATTATAGTAAACATAATTCTTTTTATTTAAAACCTGACACTTTGAGTTACGTTTCGTCATCAATAAACATCTTTATAAACTTACTTATATTTATTTTATATATATACGTATGTATGTATGTGAGTGTATATATATGTGTGTGTGTGTGTGTAGATATATCATATATCTAATAAGCGTAATAAATAGATTTTCCTTTTAAAGATTTAAACAAAATATTTATATCTTACTTTATATTTAATTAAATTGTTTTATTTAATTTATATATTTAGTCATTTATTTATTTAGGTTTTATTATTTCAAGTATATCTTATATTATTTAAACTATTTAAGTATTTTAATTGTATATATTATCAAGAATAGTTATTGGTGAAACTATAATTAATAAGACTAATAATCCTAACTATATAAATCAATCGTTCAAATCTATAATATTATAACCCCAATACTTAACCCTAATCACATCAAAATATTAAATCATTAAATCATGTTGTATCATTTATAATTAATTTATATTATTGTATTTAACTAGGAATCCTTGTCGGTGTGTCCCGAATGGTTCATCTCTCTCTCATCTTCACTTATATTTCGTTCATTCAATCAGGTGAGTAATGACTCCCCTATTTTACTTGTTTTCAAATGTTTTGGGGACACTTGCGTACCACTTATCGTATTATTTATCTTATTATTTCTCAAATGCAAACTGTGATCTTTGTGTTGTGTATCAATTGAATGATTGCTTGTTACTTGCTATTTGCTTACTTGAATCGCATTCGGAGTGGTCCAACATAATCTCGTTATAGTATGATCATACGACCGTCGTAGTGGCCGGAGCCCGATCGCATTGGCAATGGTTTGACCGACACCTCATTTTTGGTAACCAATGCCAATTCGCATGGCAATGGTTTAGCCCTTTCTTTATGGTTGATTGTTTATGTATGTGCTATGATTTAATTGTTTATACTCACAGATAACAGTTTTGCCTATTTTATTTCACTTATATCATTATATATTATTACCATTTTTTTTGTGTCAAAACTAGTGATCTACTCACTCAACATGTGTTGTTGACAAACATATATTTTGTACACATTTGCAGGTTATAGATTTGGATTGCTTATCGAACTGAAGCTTACATAGAGATGACTTTAGGATAAAACATATACAAGAATAGTTGGTGTTGTATTTGTAATTTTCTTTATTTTTGTTGTATATGAATGTTGTTTGATAATAAATAAATTAATTAGATATTGTCGCTTTATAATTTCATAATAGTAACCTTGTGAGCTGTGACAATCAGTTACGCCCCGGCATTTCCGCCGTAGGTTGGGGTGTGACAGATTGGTATCAGAGCCGAAGGTTTAAGATAGGTCGTTAGTGGTGCCTTAGTAACATGCTTAGGAACCCCATACGTGCTTATTTGTTTACCTGTTGTGTTCTATTTGATTGTTTACAGCTTACGTAGTTACTTGCTAGATTAAATACTTATTTAACTGTAGCTAATTGTTTATTTTATTGTCATGCACACACAAACACAACTCCGAAGCTATGCTTCATTCTCAAAATGTTTTATTACTCTGAGATTATGTCTCATTCTCAAAATATTTTTATAACTTCGAGGCTATGCCTCAATCTTAAATTATTTCTATTGAATTTTATTAGATTGCCTTTTATTTTCAGAAATTTCCTTGCAAATTTCCTAGCTTTGTTTTTTTATCTTTTTTCATTTAAAGTTAGGGAGTGTGACAAGATTCCCCGCCATAGTGGAAATTGTCATGCGACCGAAACTTTAAGCGTTTAACGTAATCGGCTATATGGTTACACCATTTATGTGTTTTATTGTTTTTAAAATGTCTAGTCGGGTGTAAAACCCATGGTACGCCATGGACACGTGTAGGTTCCCTGGACGGATCACACGAGATATCCCGATATACACAGGTGCGGAATCCCTGTATAGATCGTTACGGACGTAGAATATAAACTCACGAACACACGAACACACGAACACACGATACGAACAAAACCACGTTATATTGATAACCCGAACCGTGTTACTTACAGCCTCTCGACCTCACGTCACTCGACTCAATGAATTACACGTAAATAACCAAAACGATCAACCCTAAACAGTAAACCCGAAGCCTATATAAATACACGACAACTTCGCCTCAGGCGAAGTTGTCTATAACTTCGCTCGTTCAACAAGTTCGCCTAGGCGAACTTGTCAACAACTTCGCTTGGTTAACAAGTTCGCCTAAGCGAACTTGTCAACAACTTCGCGTTTACAAACAAATACACAAACAATATTACAGACTTGATTACAGACATTTGACATATGAACTACTGACATCTATGTACCAACAGACTCCCCCTTGGCAGTAGCTTCATATCTTGATCTTTCAGCATCTGTCTCGTAATCCTGTATCTTCAAGCGTGCACTCCTTCTCTAACACACACCGTGACTACTCGCTGATATTTCCTTGCTTCATCCTTCCAAGCAGGAATATAGAATATCTTCTTTTCATTCAACACTTGCAAATCAGCTTTCGATAAGTTAACAAGATGCATCGGGTCATACACCCTCAGCACTTCTTGTTCATCTTCGTCTTCCATCACGGCTTCAGCAGTCTGGAATTCAACGTACCACCATTTTAGATTCTTCAACACATCTTGAGGCATATTCTTCATTGGAACCTCCTTGATGCATCGGATCGGTTTGTACTTCATCACCATCCATGGCTTGCCATCTGCTCTCAATCTCCTCTCTGTATCCTCCACGAGCTTTCCCTTCTGTGGCTTTAATAGTTCAAACTTCTTTTCTTTTATACCTTCTTTCCACACAATCTTCTCAATCATTCTTGCCATATTGTTGTCACTTCTGTTTATCAGGCCCAACCTGGACAAATCCTTCACCTCGCATTCTGGTAACGTATTGAGAGATCTCAACATTCTTTTGAAGTATTGAATACCATCATAGCGCTTCACCACAAACAACTTTATCTGTTCATCATAAATCCAACAGATAATTCCCTTCTTCGCCTCAGCATAGCCTTTGATGTTATAACTCTTCTTGAACATGGCTGGAACAGCAGACTTCTTGGTCTTGATAAACCAATGAGCACAGCCTTCCTTCCACCTAGGCTGCTCCTCCCACTCAGTCTCATCCATCTCAGCACCCATGTCGGCTTTCTCTACATCAGGGATCTCGTGTTCAACTCCTTCTTCTACTATCTCCCCCTCTTCTATTCCATCTTCAATCACAATCTGCTCACCGATCTTTTCAATCATATCACTCGGCAGCACATCTTCATCAAACAGCACATCGTCGCTTAACATGTCATCGTCAAGCTCCTTCAGCGCATCAATCACGTCATCTTCAACTAACACCACATCATCACCAGAACCACCAGCCGCGTCGGTAGACTCCCCCTCAGCTGTGGAAGTACCAAGAGCTTGAGAAGTTCTTGGCAGCTCACCACCTGCATCTTTCGATGCATTGGGATCATCGTCTCGGTCGTTTCTCTTCTTCGTTCTGAGCTCGTTGCCCTTACAGCTCATCTCCCCCTGAGATGCCAAGAACTCCTTCAAGGCATCTATAACTTTACCATGCTCAACCAGGAGGGATGCCTGTTGTTGATTTGCTTCCACTAGGCTTTGAATAGTCTTCGATTGCTCTGCCACGATCCGCTCTAGTGAAGCTATTCTCTCTGAATCTGAAGTAGGCGAAGGCGAGACACCAGAAGCAGGCGTAACCGCAGGTGGTACCATACCTGATAACCCTGCAGCAGTAACGACCGTTGACTCTACAAATCGTGCAGCTACCACCGACTGAGTAAGCGTTGGAGGTGGTAGTGACACGATCTCCGGAGTCGACGTCTGGAGAGCAGTGGTGGATGGAGTGCCAGCCGTTGATGAAGCCACCACGGGAACATCCGCAGCGCTTGTAGTTGTCACCTGTACAGAAGAAGGAACGATGGACATACCAGACAGTGCGGCCGGAGCAAAACGTACAGTCCTTGAAGTCTCTCCAGCTCCCATGCCAGCACCTGTCCTCTCCCGTCTTGATCTTCTTATCAGCTTATGTATGTCTTCTTCCTCTTCCGACTCATCATCATCTTCCGTTCTCTTCCTCTTCCCAATCGTTCTCTCTCTAGACACCATCAACCGTCTCCCCTCATTCATAATCTCATCCAAATCGGAGTGAGCCATCGACGTAGCTGCTCTAGTCATACTCACACCCAAACTCTGTGCAGCCGAGACCTGCACCTCTTCAACGTGATCCATATCAAAATAGCCTTGACCTCCAAAGACAGCGTCAAGGTCTATATCCTCAGCAGTTGATACAACAGGCACAGCAGGAGCAGGAACAGCTTGAGTTGCTCTTGCCTGTTGCGGTTGAGGATCTCTGAACTCGTCCCCACCAGCAGGAACATACTCTGGGTTAATTAAAAACCCAAACAGTGGAGTATGCCTGGGACGACGTTCAGGGTTGCTCCTCGCACTCGACGTGCGGCATTGAGCAAAGATACGTTTGCTCACCGATTCGACGTATCTGATCGGGCGTCTCTGAGGTAGAGTCGGAGCGACATGGTTCAATATCATCTGGATGAACCATGGGTACATAATGAACCGCTCCCGAGACATCGCCCTTCTTTGCCTGTCTATCTCGTAAAAGACCATTTGACTGAAGCTATAACGCTTGTTATAGGTCAGTGCAGTCATGGTAGACTGCATGGTCGCACCCATACCATCTGTGCCCGCCTTCCTCCCCGACATGCACACTATCATAACGTGCATGAGGAAGCGCCACTGATCTAGAAGGAAACCCTTCCTCCTCTGGGTATCTCCTAATGGACCAGAGTAGCCCATTCGGAGAAACGCTCCATCACGAAAGGGAGCTACGAACTCTGTAGGGTCATCCCTAGTCTCTTCACCGAATCGTAACGCCACCCGGATCTGTTCAGAGTTGAACTGAACCTGTTGATTGTTCACCGTCGCTCGCATGACCGGGGGCTCAATACGACAGTCGTATTCGACCGTCTGCCAGAAGTCTTGGATATTCGGTAGAGATATCGGCAGTGTGTTGGTGATGGCATGAAAGATCCTCGAGCGCAGGAGGAAAGTGATAATCTCGCGATAGTCGTCCACACCGCTCGGCTCCGGGTCAAGTGTAATGTACATATTGTGACCCGGGAAGAATTGTCTCTGATTGTCACCATCATCTCCTCCTGCACCTCCAGCACCAGCTACCGCAGCCATATCTGCAACAAACTAACCAAGTTAGAACGACAAAAAGACATAGCACAAGTTCGCTTTGTTACCATTAGCGAAGTTGTGATAAACTCTGTATAGGCGAAGTTAAAGTAGAGGCGAAGTTGGGAACAACTTCGCTTCAGCTTAAAGTTCGTCTAATTAATATAAGTAAAAATGATCTAGGCGAAGTTAATGTTAACTTCGCCTCATCACAACATCGCCTCAGGCGAATTTAAGTTTCAGGCGAAGTTACGGATAACTTCGCCTCAGGCGAACTTAAGCTTCGGGCGAAGTTACGGATAACTTCGCCTCAGGCGAACTTAAGCTCCAGGCGAAGTTACGGATAACTTCGCCTAAACTCTAACTTCGCCTGAATCTGAATCGGCGACAGTGAGATTTATGGAACAACGTGCAGTTGATGATTCGGCTAGTTTAGACGATTAAGAATTCTTAAACACGAGTTTAAAGGACATGTTGACGATCAGTATAGTGTTCAACACGTAAAAATACAAGTTATGAAAATCGGTTTCAAGACCGATGGTTCGAGGTTAATAACCGGGTCGAAACGACCCTTGATTAGCATGAAAGAACTTGGAATATATGATAATACAACATCTCGAACCTTTGATCGGTGTGAAAATCGGAAATAAATAACACGTAAACGGTGTAAAGATCAAGTTCGCCGGAGAATAAGTTTGACAGTGGATACAAGTTCGCTGATATCAATGAACAGATGACTGTTGATAATCCTTTTATATGGGCGGAGTTATACAGGCGAAGTTAAAGATAACTTCGCCTAGGCGAAGTTATCCACAACTTCGCCTTTTCAACAACATCGCCTATATATTTACAAAATTTAACCTTATAATTTTAACAATTTTCCAATTAAGTTATAAAACTTTCCTAGAAGAAATAAATGACGTGATCAATTCTAAGTAACCAGTTAATAAATCATAAACTATCTAAGTACAAAAACTTAAAAAATTTAAAGTGTAAGGGATCAAATTTCAGTCTCGATAGGGACTGCTACGTTTTAGAAAAGATCCGAACAGGAATCATACTAACTACGTGACTGTCACATAGATCCGTGTTTAGCTGTATTATGACATATAGAGACAGGTTGTAAGCAGGTAATATACTTAAGATGGTTTTCATCGTTTCTGTGATACGAGTTAGTTTCGATTTAAGTGGGCAACAACTCAAAAATATTGATGCCTCCTATCTATCCTCAAAGCGTATTTGGCTTTCCCCAAGTCACCCCGAATTGACTTCGACCCATAGTGTCTGATTAAACATGTAAGTACTCTTCTTCTGGTTCCCGTTCTTCTTCTTGCTCTAAGATTGAGAAGTCTTGATATTTTGTCATCTCTAAAATGTTTCAATAACTCCAAATATTTTTTTTTTTTTTTTTTTTTTTTTTTAACTTAGACTTCAAAGCAGAAATTTAACTGCAAGTCCCGAATCTGGATCACTGCAGTATCTTGAAACGTTATCTTCACGGGAATCAGAACACACATGGGCTCGTTTATGACTGGGTAATCGCTTTTCTGCCTATCATACGGAAAGATATATATGAAGACATGCAAAACTCTTAAGGAGTTTCCACGTAAAATCAAGTAAAATTAGTTTGTATCACATCTACTTTTACGCACCATAAAAAGTTACCATGACATACAATGACTGTCCTAAAGCCTTTTAAGCCTAATAACTTCACTAGCTAAGCACACAGAATTAGTATACTATCATTTTCCAAGGTCGGATCAATTTTCCGTTTAACATAGCTAACGAACTTCTTACGAAGTAACAGACTTGAAAAATAATTTCATTTCCCTTTTTTCTTTCAAAAATTTAACATTAATCGCCCCGACCAAAACAAAGTCTTCAGGTAAACGGCTATCCCGAAGACCCAATGGATCAGCTGGACCGACCACATAACAGTATGTGTCTTTCTAACTAAGTATGATCGACTAATTTTAAGCGAAAGAACGAAAAACTCATCATAAACCGCCCCGGTCACTATCAGTAATCTGGTTAATGGCTATCCTCAAAATCTACAAGTAGAAAATTAGGACCAAAACATATCCGAAGACAAGTCCTTCAAACTAATGTAACCGACATAATTTTAAGCGATTAGTGACGTTTTTTTTTTTTTTTTTTTTTTTTTTTTTTTTTTTTAAATCACAAGATAAGCATGGTTACTCGGGATTGATCATCCCATTTAGTTCAATAAGGTTTTGAAATCTGGATTTGTCAAACGCTTTAGTATATAAATCAGCGAAATTATCAAGCGTATCCAATTTTTCAAGAATTATCAGTTTCTTCTCAGCACAATACCGTATGAAATGATGACGTATGTCAATGTGTTTAGTTTTACTATGTTTCACGGGATTGTTAGTTACTGAGATAGCAGCTGTGTTATCAATGCAAATAGGAGTAAGTAAGAAATTCAGACCATAGTCGCGCAATTGTTGTTGTATCCAAAGAACCTGAGAGCAACAGTTGGATGCTGCCATGTATTCTGCCTCACAGGTTGAGATTGCGACTGAAGTCTGCTTCTTGCATTGCCATGACACCAATCTGCCACCAAGAAACTGACATCCTCCAGTTGTTGACTTCCGACTCTGATTGCACCCTCCATAATCAGAGTCTGTGTAAGCGACCAGCTCCAAGTCTCCTCCTCTCGGGTACCACAACCCCAGCTTCGGCTTGCCCTTGAGATACCGCAGTATCCTCTTTGCACCTTTCAAATGAGATTCTTTTGGATTTGCCTGAAAACGTGCACAAAGACAAACAGCAAACATTATATCAGGCCTAGATGCAGTTAAGTACATTAAAGAACCTATTATTGCCCGATATTGAGTTGGGTCCACATCGGCATCACCGTCTACTTCAGCACCCAATTTGTGATTGACGCAGATTGGAGTATCATATGGAGAACTGTCCTCCATCTTGAAGCGTTTAAGCACATCATGAACATACTTCGTTTGATGAATGAACATCCCGTCCTTCCTCTGATCAACCTGCAATCCTAGAAAGAAAGTTAGTTCACCCATAGCGCTCATTTCAAACCTTTTCTTCATAACGGCTTCAAACTCCTGACACATGGAGACTTTTGATGCAGCAAATATAATGTCATCCACGTAAACTTGTACCAGCAGGATGTCGCTTCCATCTCTTTTGAAGAACAACGTGCTATCAATTTTCCCTCTTTCAAAACCATTCTCGAGAAAGTAATCCGATAAAGTTGCATACCAGGCACGAGGTGCCTGATGTAATCCATACAACGCCTTGCTCAACCTGTACACGTGATCTGGATAGTCTGGGTCAGGAAAACCCGGAGGTTGCTCAACATACACAACCTCATCAACTTTCCCATTTAAAAACGCACTCTTTACATCTAGCTGAAACACCTTCATCTTTTCATGAGCAGCAAACGCCAAAAACAATCTTATGGCTTCCAACCTGGCGACAGGAGCGAACACTTCGTTATAATCAATCCCCTCTTGTTGATTAAAACCTTTCACGACAAGCCTCGCCTTGTTTCTTATAATAATCCCCTTATCATCTCTCTTGCACTTGAACACCCATTTTGTGCCTATCACATGCACATTCTTTGGTTTTTCAACCAAAGTCCAAACTTCCATCTTCTCGAATTGAGCCAACTCTTCTTGCATGGCCTCGACCCACGAGCTGTCCTTTAAAGCCATTTGATAATTCTTCGGTTCGATCTGGCTTATAAAGCAGGTATACAGGCATTCATCGATTATTCCTGTCTCCTTAATGCTTGTATAAACACAGGTATGTTCATTCAAGCTACTTCTCGTTTGTACACCTGAGGACACATCACCAATCACATTATCCAAAGGGTGATCTTTATGAATTCTCGTGGTCGGAACAGAACCGACATGCAGATTATCTTCCAAATTATAAGAGATCTCATCAATGGTTGTTTCATGCTGAGAGTGAAAAGGATTGATAAATTCTTCTTCAGCAGAGGCAGCAGGGGTACCGATAGTGTTTGATGAGGAAGGTTGACATTTATCAATCAGCTGTCTTTGCAATAGATTTTCTTCCTCATCGAGTATCATCTTCGTCGCAGCTCTTTCTTCTTCTTCAGAAATCTCCAAATCCGGTACTTTAAACGACTTAAAAAGCTTAACATAGTCGAAAAGCTCAGCAGGTCCATTGCTTGGTTTTGGCGGTTGGTAACTTGTGATGTCGGTGTTACACACCACCTCCACCTTGCAGGTCGAAGTATTGAAGACACGTCGGTTGGTAGTACCAACAACATAACCGACTAATATTCCTTCATCGGCTACTTCTCCAAATTTCGAATTTGTCTTCAAGATCGAACAAGGAGACCCGAATGGTTCAAGACCACTCAAGTTGGGCTTCCTTCCATGCATAAGCTCGTAACATGTTTTACCAAGTCTCTTAACGGTTAACACTCTATTCAGAACATAGCAGGCTGTAGCAACTGCTTCAGCCCAGAACATCACAGGAAGCTTCGAGTCTGCCAGCATGGTCCTGGCTCCTTCAATTAAAGTTCGGTTCTTCCTTTCAGCCACTCCATTCTGTTGCGGAGTATACGGAGCGCTGTATTGATGTTCAATTCCATTCTGAAGACAAAAGATCTCCATTTCAAAATTCTTGAACTCCGTCCCATTGTCACTTCTGATGAACTTAACTGTTTTACTCATGACGTTCTCAACATTAGTAATCAAATTCTTCACCATTTAAGCCGTCTCATCTTTCGATTTCAGAAAATATACCCACGAATATCGCGAGTAGTCATCAGTGATCACCAAGCAGTAAGAAGTACCTCCTAAACTTTTTACATTCACTGGACCGAAGAGATCCATGTGAAGCAGTTCTAGAGTACTGGCAATAGAGTTGACCTTTTTGGTGAGATGGGATTTCTTGTGTTGCTTTCCCTTCTTGCATGCAATACATTTGTCTTCAAAGTTAAAACTTTTCAAGGGAACGCCCATCACAAGCCCATTTTTGACAATATGGTTCATCTTTCGAAGATGAATGTGCCCCATCCTTCTGTGCCATAGTTCGGATTCTGATTCGCCTGCTTTCGTCATTAAACATGATTCTCCCGTGGCCATTTCAGTAGACCTCATATCCATCACATACGTGTTTGTATCACGTGGAGCTGTCATCACTATCCACTCGTCTGGTATCTGAAAACCAGGCTTCAACACGATCGCCTCATTTTTCGTTAAATGAACAGTATACTCCTTATCACAAATCTGCGACACACTCAGCAGATTGTGCTTCAGCTCTTCTACAAAATTCACATTCTCAAGTGTCATTTTCCCATTGGACACCGTTCCTTTTCCCGTAATTCTTCCTCCACTTTCACCAGCAAAACTAACTCTCGCTCCTTGAACAGGTTTCAAGTCGTGTAACAAATATTTGTTACCCGTCATGTGCCGGGAACAGCCGCTATCTACAATCCAAAGACTGTGGGCAGCCCTGTTCAACTGTTCCTGCACAATAAAGCAAAGGATTAGAATCGAGGGACCCAAGACCAATTGGTCTTGGATCTATACATCCCGTACTTCTGCTTTCCAAAGTTAGCATTTGGATAATTCCTGTCAGTCCTATTAGGAAATCTCCTTGGAAATTGAGTGTGAGGCCTTCCAAACCTATGTGAATTGACAGTATTATATCTTACGGTTTGGTGATTAGCATTGTAAAACTGAGGTTTGTTTCTGTGAAAACCTGAATTAGTTACATTTCGAAACTTTGAAGGGTTTTCATTTTTAGCAGTATTAAAATTACCATTAGACTTAGGCTCAGTTTTAATAGGCCTCACGCCTCTGAATTTCGGCGTCAGAGGACAATCTGCAACAAGATGTCCTAACTTATTACATCTAAAACAACACCTATACTCCATTTTCTTTTCAAATGTTGTTTTGGATGTAGAGGCTGTGTTACCGGCCGTTCGTCTCACATAAGGTGGGACGTACGGGTTGAGTGGAGTATTCTTTTTAGAAGTTTTATCCTTTTCTCCACCAGTGGGTAACACTACCTTCTCTTTTGTCTTACCCGATTCGGACAACTTATCCGAATCCGATGAGACTGGACTCGTAACAGAAATATTTACACTTGAAACAGGCGAACTCGTTTCGCCACTACTAACACTTGGTTCTTTACTCGTAACCTTGATTGGAACTGTCTGAGGAACTTCAAAATCAACAGATTTCTGTACATTAGGGTTAAAAGTGTAATTGTGGTTATAAGGTGGTGGAACCTCGTGATAACCAATTCCTCCTCTCTTTGTAGAGGTACCTTGATCACTAACAAGGTGATCAAGAATAGCTGAGGAATTTCTGAACTGTTCTAGTTTTCGGTTCAGTTCCACCACTTTCACCTGGTGGTCAGCAATCTGCTTTTCTCGTTCAGCAATCAGTTTAGTCTTTTCTTCTAAAACTTCATAACTTAGATCAATTACTTCAATTTTTTCAGCAAGTTTAGTTTTTAAGCTTTTAACATCTTTTTCACACGCTTTTATTTTAACTTTGTAACTGTTTTCTCTTGCTTTCGTAAAGTGATGATCTTCTTTAAGAGTTTTAAATTCAGCATCTAAACGAACATACTGATCAGTTATGGTAGCAAGTTGCTCAGACAAATTCTCACATTTAGTACACAAAGATTTAGAACTTACCTCGGAGATTTGATCATTGTTATCTGCCATGAAAGCTTTTTCCTTACCAGTAGCTTTCTCTTCTCCGGTAGTCTTCTCACGTTCTTCATTCTCAACCTTAGCCATATTTGCCTGTTCACTAGTTTCATTCAAATGCAGGTTCCAGTTGTATTCACCTGCTTCTCTGGACAGCATGGCATTGACTTCTTTAATACTCCCAGTGTGCTGTGGAGACCGGCCCTGACCACGTTCAACTCTCTCGTTTCTGCAATCTTTGGCAAAGTGCCCGTTTTGTTGACAGTTATAGCACCTCACCTTAGACTTGTCGAACCCTGGCCTGCCACCAACGAACTTTCTCCCCGTCTTTCTCATAAACTTCTTCACACTCCTCACTATCATGGCCATCTGCCATTGTAAATCCATTTCCTCCAGATCATCAGCATCGATCTGGTCGTAGTCTTCATCTAGCATCGCTGGATCAACCACCTTTCCTTGAATGTAGTTTTCATAAGAAGCAATTAATGAAGCATAGAGGCCAAACTGCTCTTCAGCAGATTTGACGCTCATTGGCATCTTAGAGTAATTATTGCTTGAGGAACTTGAAGATCCACTACTCTGGCTTGCTGTCTGTTGAGTACCACTTGATCCACCCGCAACAAAGCAAACATCCCCATTTGTGTTTACTGACACATGCCCCTCCTGTGAAGAATTGGCACCCGACTCACCTTTCGAGTAGTAGGAAGCAGAGTCAGTCTTTGAACTTGTATTGGAGTTTACTTTCGCACCGTACATGCCTGGATCTTGAACCTGATCCATAGATGTTTCTTTTCTTACCATGTTAAGCTCAAAAGTTCTGAGCTTGTTGACAGCGGTTTCAAGATCATAAGTAGAGAAGTCCTTGTCTTCCCTCATTAGTACAGTATACATCTCCCATTTTGGTGGGAGAGCATCGAGAAGTTTCTCCACAATCTCTTCTTCTCGGTAGGAAATGGAGTAGTTACTCAATTCAGTCATTAGATGATAATATCGAGTGATAATATCATCAAGAGATTCGTTCTTTAAGTACTTAAAGACTGAAAATTGAGTCTTGAGCAACTTTATCTTTGAAGCTCGAATACCTACATTTCCTTCAAATCTGCTCTCAAGAGCTTCCCAAAGCTCTCTAGCTGATGTATACTTTCTGAAAGTATGGAGGATCTCCTGTGGAAGAGCCATTGTGATTGCAGCATGAGCCTTGCTTTCGGCTTCATACATCTTCTTCTCCTCTTCTTCCATTTTACTGTATTTCTTGATTTGGTCTCGACCCTCATACTCCATGATCGGTGGAATATATCCATCTTGGATGCATACCCACATTTTCGCATCCTGGTACTTAACATACTGTATGAACCGATCCTTCCACGCGATAAAATCGGTTCCTTTTAGCAACCTTGGGGCCTTTGTAGCTGACCCCGCTTCAACTTCCATCTTTACAAGCTCTGAAATGTTGATCGACGACATCCTTCTTGAAGACTAAGAAACCCGAAAAATTCTGAAAAGGGCGAAGTTAAAAAAATTTCTTCTGAACAGTACTGTAGGCGAAGTTAAGGATAACTTCGCTTAAGTAATAACTTCGCTGGATTCTTCTTAAATTCGCTTGACTGAGCGAAGTTGAGAATAACTTCGCTTAGGGTAAGCGAACTTAGAAAGTAAGCGAACTTGAAGAGAACTTCGCTGAACTAGGCGAACTTGAGAAGAACTTCGCTGAGTTAGGCGAAGTTGAGGAGATAGGCGAAGTTGTGAATAACTTCGCTTCTCCTTATATCTTCGCTGAAACCCTACGTTTCTTGACGGCAACTTCGCCTGATGAACAGCAACTTCGCCTGACGAACTGAAACTTTCTGCAGATCTGAAAAACGGATTTTAACGACGATTTTGACGGTTTGAAGGCTTGAACACACTGGTAGGAGGCTAGAATGAGCAAAAACACCACAAACTTGTCCCGGTAATACCCGAAATGGAACGAATTCTACACCCGCGTGAATATCCCGAACCACACAATCGAGCAAATGCTCTGATACCAATTGTAGGTTCCCTGGACGGATCACACGAGATATCCCGATATACACAGGTGCGGAATCCCTGTATAGATCGTTACGGACGTAGAATATAAACTCACGAACACACGAACACACGAACACACGATACGAACAAAACCACGTTATATTGATAACCAGAACCGTGTTACTTACAGCCTCTCGACCTCACGTCACTCGACTCAATGAATTACACGTAAATAATCAAAACGATCAACCCTAAACAGTAAACCCGAAGCCTATATAAATACACGACAACTTCGCCTCAGGCGAAGTTGTCTATAACTTCGCTCGTTCAACAAGTTCGCCTAGGCGAACTTGTCAACAACTTCGCTTGGTTAACAAGTTCGCCTAAGCGAACTTGTCAACAACTTCGCGTTTACAAACTAATACACAAACAATATTACAGACTCGATTACAGACATTTGACATATGAACTACTGACATCTATATACCAACAACACGCCAACTGTACATTTGCACAATTTGTTATATTTGCGATATTTTGTTGGAACATTATCATCCGTGGTGATACACGAGATGTTTCAACTAATTGTCCTTGAGTTCGTTTATTCGTTATTTAGTTTGGTCGGTCAAATCGCCATGTAACGCTCATGGGCCGACAAACTCAATTGATTCGTTTGTTTGTTAATTAAGTTGGGCCATTCAAATTGTCATGTAATGCTCATGGGAGGCCAACTCACATGTTTGTTTTGGTTTTGGTATGCTAATAAGTTGAGGAAACAAAATGTCACGGAAAGCTCATGGGAAACCCAACACGTCGAAGAACATTCATTATTTGTTTATTTGTTTGTTTATTTGATTTTATACGAAAAGATTTATGATTTGATTTAATTATTTTAATTATTCTATTATATATTATTCAGTTACTCAATTAGATACTTATTAAATCATTTTGGAATCAAGATCTATTGATTCGAACTATTCATACACTCAAAACATTTTTTATTCTCCTGATCGGATACAAATTCTTCATTCATCAAGACTCGGTTATCACGAGCCAACCAAAAAATTACTTTTTCATTGAAATTGGTTTTACCTATTCATCTTATCACGTTATTATAATATCAATAATTCAAGTGATTTAAATAATATAGCATAATTTAATAATCATGATATCATATACATAAATCATTAAACATATTTCAAGCATTCAACTTCAAATTTTAATTTGTTAAGACATATCAAACATTGATAAAATTCATTCACTCATCAAATTAACTCATTAATTTTCAATTTAGATTCTAACTTATCCTTAAGTTATGAATAAACACTGACTTAACATATTATAAATTCTTTTTTTCTTAGTAACTCATATGAAATCCATACAACTATCAAATCTTCTCATTAAATCACATCTTTATTAATCATATAATGTTTTCTCAACATTGAACCGCGTTAATCATTTATTTACTATAACCGCCTCATTGCCACATGCTAGTCAAGGAGATGGCCCCTGCGATCTCTAATATATCAACTCAATTTCCAAAACATAAATATAATCTCGTTTATTAAACTAATTTATTGTAATTTTAACTCATTTACCCCTACCCATTCTCTTAACAACAACAATAACAAACGCACGCCTAAACATCAACTATATTTTGTTAATCAAATTTACAATAAATCTCAACAAAATCATAGCGTCTCAACAAGAAAATTTACGTCAGGATTCACTCGCTATGCTTCACTTGCCACGTACCACAAGACGTTCCGCAACTGTCTATAACGTCAAATTCTAAAACCCATTCTACGATGTTTACTCAAATCTTATACCCTGCTTTCTATAATTGCTACAACTATGAAAATCCTAATCACCTACGCCACTTGTGTTCTCGATTCAATCATGTTCAACAAGCCCAAAAAAATTTGTCCAAACTTATTCTTTTAAACCCTACGTTGCAACCTAAACAAACTATTTCAATACAATAAACTTAAATTATCCACATTTGTATAGATATAATTAATCAAGTTATCCATAACTATGTTTATCAAAGAAAATGTTTTTGTCATTTTTCTATCTAAACATATTTTATCTTTCTCAATCATACATTATAACAAATCTTCACTCGATTTTTGGATTTAAACAATTTTAGTTCTAATAATTTATTGATTATGCTTCTACAATAAAACCTACCTTCTCAAAAGACAATTCTTATACTACTGTACCCCTAGTTTATCTTATGACCTCATTCATCCCAATTCGTTTCACTCCCAACCCTAAGGAATTCTTTTCTTTTCCAACTTCCAAAATTTATATCAAAAGACGTTTTAAAAACTTTAATATTTTATTAAATTAACTCAAGGATTCAATTCGTTTTTAGCAATATTTTACGCAATGACTATTGCCTATTTATAACCAAAATATATTAAAATTCTTGTTTCCACTAAAGATGTCTTTCAAATGTTGTGTAATCCACATAATGGGACGAGTTATGTGGACCATCCGACGATCTAAGTAATTATGGAGGCCCTACATAATTACCGAAGTCCTCGCATGGAAATCATAATGCATACAATTGTGTGACATAATATAGAATCGAAAGTAGTTGGGATAACGGTACAAATGTAGAGATGATAAGGACATGGTGGATACGCCGCTGGTACATCCTATATATAAGTGCCCTTATCGGATTTTCATTTGGAGCGTCACCTCGACTATCTAAAGTTTTGTATTATAATAAATTTTCCATATATTTTTCTTATTTAACAGTGTTATTATAGTATTCCTTAATTTCGGGACGAAATTCCCTAAAGTAGGGGAGACTGTAACAACTCGGGTTTTCCGAATCAATACTTTTATTAAATACCCAACTCATTTATATGTTCGGGAATTTTTATTCATAAAATTATTGTGTTTATCGAGTAACCACTATTTTATTATTATTTGTTTATTATAATTTTTTAATTATCAAAATATAACTATCAACTATTTACAAATTTCACCTTTAACAATACTTTAACCTCATTTCATATCCAACTCCATAGTTAAAGGGCCTACTTGTAAATCTGTTACAATTATATTATAATACCCATATCCTATACCCAAACCCATTAACCAACCCGTAACCCGTATCTAAACCGTAGACCCGTTTTGATTTCTTGTTGCTTAATCTTCGTTGCAAGTTGTAAATTTATTCTCCTAAATCGTTTATACGATTATTTCGTCTCTCACCGACAACGTAATTAAGGAAATACGAACAAATTGACATAGCATGATATTATTAACGAACCCGACATACACGTTTTCTTGTTTTGCAATCTACACCTCATAATAACTCAATTAAACGAATTTGTATATTCCTGTGATGCTCGCGAATCATAACCCTGACCCCAATTTCATCAACTACCTCTCAAACCACTGTTCTTGATCCGTCTATGGCCGCCAGCCTTGTCTCGTCATTTACGCACTTCTCGTCGGCGATTAAGGTAATCAAATCATGAATCAAGATCGACTTAATCAGTTCTACGAAAGCCTTAACATTAATTCATCAATTAACAAGTAGATTCATCGATTTGGGAATTAGGATTTATGTTGATTTGAGGGGGGATAAATCGTCTGTCTGTTTATATATGAGGGTTTCTGGGTTTAAGCAATTGGTTTGTGTTGGGTGTTGTGTTGTTCACGTGAACCGGTCTTCTGCCCAGGTTCGAATCTGGGTAGAGGCGGTTTTTATTTTGATTTTATTTTTTTTATTGTTTAAAGGATTATTTAATTAATTATAATTAATATTAATGATTTAATAAATATAAGTTTATTAAAACCGACATCTTGAAGTTTATGTTTCTCGTCAAATCTCGTAAAAGCTTTCGTTTACATATGCATATATGTTTTATATGTATATATGTATGCATTAAAAGTATACTTTTATAATTATCATAAACATAATTCTTTTTATTTAAAACCCGACACTTTGAGTTACGTTTCGTCATCAATAAACATCTTTATAAACTTACTTATATTTATTTTATATATATACGTGTGTATATATGTGTGTGTATATATGTGTGCGTGTGTGTGTGCGTGTGTGTAGATATATCATATATCTAATAAGCGTAATAAATAGATTTTCCTTTTAAAGATTTAAACAAAATATTTATATCTTACTTTATTTTCAATTAAATTAATTTATTTAATTTATCTATTTAATCATTTATTTATTTAGGTTTATTATTTCAAGTATATCTTATATTATTTAAACTATTTAAGTATTTTAATTGTATATTTTATCAAGAATAGTTATTGGTGAAACTATAATTAATAAGACTAATAATCCTAACTATATAAATCAATCGTTCAAATCTATAATATTATAACCCCAATACTTAACCCTAATCACATCGAAATATCAAATCATTAAATCATGTTGTATCATTTATAATTAATTTATATTATTGTATTTAACTAGGAATCCTTGTCGGTGTGTCCCGAATGGTTCATCTTCCCTCATCTTCACTTATATTTCGTTCATTCAATCAGGTGAGTAATCACTCCCCTATTTTACTTGTTTTCAAATGTTTTGGGGACACTTGCGTACCACTTATTGTATTATTTATCTTATTATTTCTCAAACGCAAACTGTAATCTTTGTGTTGTGTATCAATTGAATGATTGTCTGTTACTTGCTATTTGCTTACTTGAATCGCATTCGGAGAGGTCCAACATAATCTCATTATAGTATGATCATACGACCATCGTAGTGGCCGGAGCCCGATCGCATTTGCAATGGTTTGACCGACACCTCATTTTTGGTAACCAATGCCCATTCGCATGGCAATGGCTTAGCCCTTTCTTTCTGGTTGATTGTTTATGTATGTGCTATGATTTAATTGTTTATACTCATAGATAACAGTTTAGCCTATTTTATTTCACTTATATCATTATATATTATTACCATTTTTTTTGTGTCAAAACTAGTGATCTACTCACTCAACATGTGTTGTTGACAAACATATATTTTGTACGCATTTGCAGGTTATAGATTTGGATTGCTTATCGAACTGAAGCTTACATAGAGATGACTTTAGGATAAAACATATACAAGAATAGTTGGTGTTGTATTTGTAATTTTCTTTATTTTTGTTGTATATGAATGTTGTTTGATAATAAATAAATTAATTAGATATTGTCACTTTATAATTTCATGATAGTAACCTTGTGAGCTGTGACAATCAGTTACGCCCCGACATTTCCGCCGTAGGTTGGGGTGTGACACCAGGGGCACTGCCCCTAGACACCCGTTCTTTGAGGGTTGCAATAACTTAGGTGTATGGTATAGCTAAAAGTAGTTAATTGATACTATGATTAATACAAAGTTAGCCGAGCACAACTTAGGAAGGGCATATCAGTAAACTCGGAGAAGAATCGTCTACATGTGAGTTTCTAGCCACATTTCCTTGTTATGTTTTCGGGGTTATGTGCATACTCGATGTGAATAGTTAATACACTTACCTTAAATGGTAACTGTATGTCATATATGATATGTGTGATGGTTATTGAGGTTATGAATGAATGCTTATCGGTATATGAAAAATGTTTGAATATTGCACGTATTGCTAGGGATGGTAAGTGTTAGAATATGTAATTGTGTATAAAGTATGTGTGAATGATAAAGTAGGGTATGTACGAAATGAAAGTATGGTTACATGGAAAGAAGGGTACCGGACCCTAATAATATCCGAGGATGGAGGGTTCCGGGCTCTAATAATATTCGAGGATGGAGGGTACCATACCCTAATAATATCCGAGGATTGAGGGTACCGGGCCCTAGTAATATCTGAGGTATGTAGGGAGAAATGCTCTATATAATGAAATAATAGTTATGAGCATACTATGTATGTTAAAGATAGAAAGTAAGAAAGATAAAATGTGTGTGTGTATATATATATATGGAAGAATGATAAACAGGTTAAGTATGTAATACGTACCTTCGGGCAGGTGCATGTGTATATAAGTATGTTATTTGATCAACCAAAACTCACTCAGCGTAACTGACTTTTAGTATGCACGCAGGTAAATAGGCTGAAGCAGCTAGCTTGAGGGTCACACATGGCAAGAACTGAAAAGACTGGCATCTGAAGATCTGTCATGATGTTTAAATAAGATATTTTAAGTTATGTTTCTAAGACAAGTTATGAATATTTTGTAATGAATGTTTGAAGTTTTATTTATTCCGTGAAAGTTTACTTTAACTCTGATATTTAGAACTGTGTTTATGATTAAATCCAACGCCAATGTAGGGCACCGGTAACAGGGACTTACATTAAGACTCTTGGTTTCTTGTGGTTAAAAACCGGGTCCAAGGATAGAACTATGCAATGGTCGGTTTGGAATAATTTCCTGTTGTAGTTTTTGGTGTTTGGTTTTTTGATTTTGGAGTTCGTTTTTTCTGTTTTGTTGTCCTTGTAAAGGTCCTGTACTTTTTTTCCAGCTAATGGCATGCTGGTTTTGGTGTTTAATATAAGTGGTTTGATTTGCCTTCCACTAAAAAGTAATGTTATGCTGTTAGTTTGTTTTGTTTGATTGTTAATTTGTTAAAATAACTTTTTAAAATTAAATTATATGCTAATTCATTGAAACTTGAACATTACCGACCTGAGCTGTTGAACCGTAGAGAACAACTATAGGTATAGGTATTTTTTTTGGTTAAGTTTGAAAAGAAAATCGTATTTATATGATGTGTTTATCTAATTCTAATGATTTTGTTTGTTTTTTGTTAGTGTATTGTATTTTTATTATGTGATCAACTTACCCAATCCGACCTGAACCATCAAACCAACCCGAAAAAATCTATGTTCGGTTGTATAAAACTAGAGCATCTAAAAACAGTGAACCAATTGGAAAAAATTCCTGGAGCCGTCACTGTGGATGAGTTCATTTATCAAATCTTTGTCTTATGGGCAATGTAGTTCTTGAAGCGAAAAAAAAGGCCACGTCACAAACAGAGTCACTTTGTTGCAGATCTAATGCTTCAATATTGACTTTTGCTTCAATATATATAGTTAGCCTCTTCTGTTCTTTTAGATATCTCGAGAGTTCGTGATCCTCCTTTAGTTTTTAAAAATGGAATGCAAAAGTGCATGTAAATTAACAAAACAATCACAAGCAGTGTATGATAACTAAATATACTAAATCCTCATCAACCACACCACAATGGCATTATAGATAATGCAAAAAGAGCATAAAGCTAATAGGGTTAAGAAGGTCTTGACTCGTAATTCTTCTAGTTAAGTTCTTCTAGTTTTTACCTATATGACCAGTGTGCATTATAATGAATATATTATCTTAACTACTTTTCACATAAATTGGTTGGATTTATCTTTAATATCATTACTTTGACCGACAAAATATACCACTTTAAAATAAATAATGCAATAGCTTTGTAAACAAAATTTCTACAACTACAAAAATAGAGTTACTAGTCAATGCGGGAAGAAAGAAAAATATGAGCATACCAAAATACACAGATGCAACTAGGGGTGTACACGAACCGGACCGAACCGGACGAGAGCATGTCCGTGTCCGTCCGTTAAGCTTTTGACGGACAAACGGACGGTTCACGAACACTCTACCGAACGAAAATTCATGTCCGTGTCCGTCCATTAAGAAATTGAGTTTGCCCGTGTCCGTCCATGTCCGTCCGTTAATATTTTAAACGGACGTTAACGGACAATAATGGGCAAACGGACACTAATGGACATTAATGGACAAACAAACATGTGAACATTAATGGACAACGAACACTAATGGACAAATATAAACGGTTACATATTGACACCAAGCATATATCTAAACAACTTCACATACAAATTAGGAATTACACCATATAACATCCAAATATACTTAACACTTAATATATTAACATAAAGTGGATCACTATAATATAAGAGACATCAAACATGTGTAGTAATATAAAAGTGTTATTAATAACACTAGAAATTCTGCAGTTAAATTACAATACTGGATAGATATAAACACTAACGATACCTGACGGACATTACCGGACTTAATCGGACGAACGTTACCGGACGTTCACGAACACTATCGGACGGACTTGGCCCTTGTCCGTGTTCGTCCGTTAAGCTTACCGAACGAAATTTTTATGTCCATGTCTGGTTCGTTTATTAAACGGACGAACATAAACGAACTTCTTGCCGAACGGACGCCCGGACGTCCGCCGGACGTCCGGTTCGCTTACAGCCCTAGATGTAAGAGCAAAGGAACTTGCATCAAGCCTTTGTTTTTAAAGGTCCTTGGATCAAACCAATGCACTTTCTAAATAAGAAGTCTATAAAACGAACGTTCACTGAATCATTCGTTTATTTAATAAACGAGGGAACATGAAAAAGTTTTTTTGTTCAGTTTATTAAACGAAAAAACATGAAAACATGTCTCGTTCGTACATCTATGTCCGTGAACGTTCTTTAATGCCCATGTTTGTTAGCTTAAGTTTATTCATGTACGTTCGTTTACATATCCATTTAAAATATCTAGGCCCGTTACAGTTTAGGCTAGTTTATTAATTTTTCAGGCATAAGATAATGACATTTACGTTTAATTTTATTTGGTGCTCGCTCGATTATGTTTTTTTTTCTATGTTCAAATAAGTTTGTACGTGTACGTTCGTGTTCGTCTATACAAGTATTAACTGTTTGTTTAGTTAAAGTTAAACAAACGAACAAGAACCTACTTCATTCGTGTTCGTTCGGTTCATCTGTAGTGTTAAACAATGTTAAAGATGTAAAAGCTAGAGAGTTGTATGCATTCAAATATAATTTAGCTATATATGCACCTTTTAACCAATTTAACCCATCTGATCCATTTGATTGTGTTTCGCTACTAGCTAAATGTTAATATTTGGCCCGTTTAAACTCATTTCAAACACCGCGTTTATTAAGAATTTTTTTTTTTAAAAAAAGCACCTTCATTAATACGTTATGACATATTTCCTTTGAGACAACCCAAAACAACAAATGGATCCAGCATTCTTCTCTGTGGGAAAACCCTAAAAGAACAAACTTTGAAACTTATTATCAAAAGCACACGTAAAAAAGGCTTTCGCCTTCAAAAACATATTTCACATCCATAGCCCTTTCTCCCAGCATATATACACATACCTCACTGATTACTTCAATGACCAACTAATTTGCAGCCTCAGCCTGATCACTAGATCCATCAGTCCTTTATGTGGATGTATCAAAAAATAATGCAAAACCGCAAATAACACAGTGTTAATAAAACTAAATAATATACAATAACACATGAATTCTAGTTACAACAAACAATACCTTTAGTATGATTTTAACTATATGCTTATTTCTTCTTCAAAGATGGCTTCCAAAATTTTACCAAATCCATATAGTTTTAAAATGGATTATAACATCTCATTTATTTGTGAAACCTTTTCATCATCAACCCCTAAATATGTTACTAACTTTCTTTGTAACATCCTACTTTTGATGATAAATAAAAGGAAATGTGTTTGTTTAAAACTGTGTTAATATTTAATTAAGTTAAGTAAAATAATAGAGTGTGGACTTGACTAATGAAAGATGGAATAAGGGATGAAGATTGGCCTTTGGTCCATGGGCTTAATAGAGTATAAATACTCCTTAAACCTCCCTAAAACCCTAAAATCACTCCATAAGCCTCCTTACACACTCAAAACACACACAAACACTCTCAACGTTACGGTTAAGATTCAAGGTCCAAGAACCAAGCTTAGATATTAATAGTTCTTTAGCTTAGCAAGCAAGAATAAGTCCATAGGTGTACATTGAAGCTAACCGTAGCCTAAAAGACGTTAAAGGTACGTGTTTTATGTGCAAAGGTTTTGTTTTTAAGAACGGTTTGCCTTAAGACTTGGTACTAAGGAAAATCGGGTATTGTTATACCATAAAAATGTAAACTTGATGTTAAAAGTGGACTTAATGAAATCGTTAGTATGCACGGTTCATGTAAAATCCCTAGATCTAGCTTAAACGGGTTTGAAATCAACAAAGATTTAAACTTTATTGATAATTAAGCTAGATCTTGGTCTAGGACAGAAAGGAAAACGTTTAAAAAGGTGATATAATACCAAAATATGTGAATGGATGTCCATATATGTGGTAAAAATGATATTAAAAAAGCTACAGTGGAAGCATTCGAATAGAAGTGTATTCGAATGGAAGGTTTTGGAGTGAAAAGTGTTCGAATGAGAAGTATTCGAATAGAAAGTGGAAAGGATGGAAAGCACATGAACCAAGTTATAAAGGAAACCTCTGGTTTAGCAAGTAATCGCACTGAATGTGGAGAAGTGTTCGAATCGAATGACCATTCGATTAGAAAGGAACCATTCAAATAGAAGTCCATTCGAATATAATCTGACCATTCGAATAGAAGTCCATTCGAATAGACTAAGGATTCAATTAGAATAGTCTAGACTTAGAAATTTCTGATGAACTTTTTAGTAAAGGGCAGTTAACAGCCAGGGGCTCTGCCCCTTGGACCCTGCTAGGGGCTGCCTCCCCTAGACCCCGCTTCCAGGAGTGCTGCCCCCAGACCCCCGTAGTTAGGGGTTACAATAACTTAGAAGTATGATGTCGTTAGAATTTGATAATTGATACTTGTATTATTATATAGTTAGCCGTGCATAGCTAAAGAGGGGCATTACTGTAAACTCAGAAAGAAACAGGATCCGGATGAGTTTCTAGCCCCATTCCTTGTTATGTTTTCGGGGTTGTGTGCATACTCAAGGTGAATGTTAATACACTTACCTTAAGTGGTAGGTGTATGCCATAATGATAGATGTGATAGTTATATTTATTGATGTTATGAATGATTGTTTGTCGGTACGTAAACGATCTTAGGATATTGCACGTATTGCAAAGAAAGGTAATGTGTAGTATGTATGGAATGAGTATGTAAAGAAAAGTATGTATGGAATGTGTATGTATAGAAAAGTATGTAAGATTGTATAGAAAGAAGGAGCCATGCCCTAATAATATCTGAGACAGAAGAGACCAGACCCTAATAATATCTGAGATATAAGGGACCAGACCCTAACAATATCTGAGACAGAAGAGACCAGACCCTAATAATATCTTAGACAGAAGGGACCAAACCCTAATAATTCTGAGACAAAATAGATAGTATGAAAGTGTGATGATGTGAGGGAATGTATGTAAAAATGTATGTATGAATATATGAAAGGAAGGTAACAAGTAAAGTATTTGAATATGTATCTTCAGATACGTGTATATATATATATTTAAGTAAGTGAATGTATTGTATGTTTCCTGATTAACTAGAACTCACTCAGCGTAGCTGACTAATAGTATGCACACATGTGAATAGGTTGAGGCAGCTCGCTTGATATGGACACATGGCATTAGTAGGAAGATATTGGCGTCTCAAGAAAAACGTTATGGTGTTTATTTAACTATGTTTTATTTTGAAAGACAAGTTTGAAAGATGATAAGACAAAATTTTAAATGTTATGTAATATATATGGTTGAAGTTATTATACCGCGAAGAATATTAATTAACTCTGATATTTAGAACTCTATTTATAAGTAAATCCAACGTCCATGTAGGGCACCGGGAACAGGGCCTTACATTATAACAAGAAATAAGATTAAAATCCAATAAAATATATAAATATTAGAAACAAAAAATGAAAACAACCCTTGTAATACTGAGGATAAAACCTATTATATACATATATGTATACGTGTTTATAATTATTACACACACACACACACACACACACATATATATATATATATATATATACACGTTTGTGTATATAATTTAGCAAAACCGAGGATTTTTTATATGAAACGAGGGTTCTTGATAAACATTTTGTTTTTTTTTTCTACTTTTTTTTATCGCATTTGTTTTGGTTATATAATTTCTTTTATTAGTTTTTTTATTTTTTCTTGAAGAGTTTCTGTGATCCAAAATGGTTCTCAAACTTCTCAATTTTCAAATGGTTCTCACATGATCCCAATCCTATATATATCGTGATCGTGTGAGAACCATTTGTAAATTGAGAACTTTGTGAACCATTTAGAACCATAAAAAACCCTTATAAAAATAATAAAACCAAATCAAATGCAATAATAAAAAAAGTAGCACTCTCGTTTCATAAAAAAATCCTCGATTTTGCTAGATGACACACACACACACACATATATATATACTTCTTATGATAATGTTGCTATATATATATATTTATATAATACTTATAAACAAGTATACATATATGTATATACTAGGTTTTATCCTCCATATTACATGGGTTGTTTTAATTTCTTGTTTCTAATATTTATATAGTTTTTGGATTTTAATTTTATTTATTGCAAGAAAGTTAATAACATATTTAGGGTTTGATGATAAAAAAGTTTCACAAATAAATGAGATGTTATAACATGTTTAAAAGCTATCTAGGTTTGGTGAAACCCGTCACCCGCTTATTTATTTTTTACCACAAATTGTTTCTTAATTAAAAATAGTATATTAAAAAAACGGATATTAACATTTATTTTATTCCTATTTTATAGGATTTTTATATCAAATATTTGGTAAGATTAATTTTTTATTTAATTAGATGTTATAACCCGTTTAAAGATTATCTGTGTTTGGTGAGATCCATACTCATGAATTCGGGTCAATGCACGAGAATCATCCATTTACAAATAAAACAATCTAGTGACTTGAGAGAAGTGATGAGCAACCAGGAAACTTTTAAAGGTTTCGTTTATATGTATTTAAGATACATGTTATTTTTTATACGTATATGCACACTTAAGATACATGATAATGTACACGTGTATATTATGTAACTAGAGATTAAATGATAATATACATATATATATGTATATATATATATATATAATTTAGCAAAACCGAGATTTTTTTATGAAACCGCGATGCTAGATAAACGTCTTGTTTTTTCTTTGTACATTAAAAAAATATTTTGTTTTATAATTTTGTTTAATACTATTTTTATGGTCTAAAATGATTATTATAGTTCATAATTTTGAAAAGTTGTTATAGGATCGTCACACTATATTAAATATGAATATTTATTTTTAACAGAAACAATAAAAATGTTTTTTTTTTAATTTGATCATGTTGTATATACGTTTTATAAGTTTAGTTGTTTCTTTTTTAGAAACTACCTGCTTGTTCTTACTATATAGGCATATGTGTTTATGGATTTGATGGATTTTACTCCCAGCTAAAAAAATAACATTTTTTTTGTTTTCATGTCACATTATTTACTTAAAGTCACTAGAAACCAAATGACAAACCAACATCTATCACTTAAAACCAAAGATTTAATTGAATGTGTGGCGATACATTATATAAAATTATTCAAATTATACAAATTATAATATACACAAATTACAGAAATTATCCCAACTACATAATCTACCAAAATTACATCTATATCAATTAAATAAATTACTTAACTTACAAAATCTACACAAATTACAGAAATTATGCCAATTATACAAATTACTCAAATTTCATATACACAAATTACTCAAATTACATTACTTACCTAACCACAAAATACACAAAATTACATAAATTACCGATTACATATATATCATACACAAGGTACATTAATTACACAACACAAAATACACAAATTA